>NC_087269.1:31768590-32076521 GCF_015220805.1 Pogoniulus pusillus
CTGCATAATACAAACATTGTACTGTGAAGTGATGTTAGGGAGTGAAACAGGAAAGCTAAGTGTTAAATTTAGAAGTGATGCTGTTGGTATAACTCCTGTGCTGACATCAAAGCTGAGCTGACAAAGAAAAAATATTCAAGTGACATTGTTTTCAGCATAATGCAGAGATACAGAGCTCCAAGAAAGGACTGGGGGAACAGTGCTGCTGACTTGATAGCTACCCAGATAGCCCTATTATAGCAGGGAACTGCCATCCCAGAGGGGAACAGCTTGCAGTCTTTTTACCAAGATTTTGCACCAATGAAATCAAGAATTAGGGTTGTGTGGATCAGTTTTTTTCCCCCCTCTTTCTCCTGCAAAATGTCAGTAATAATAGAATAGAATCAAGCAGGTTGGAAGAGACCTCCAAGCTCATCCAGTCCAACCTAGCACCCAGCCCTATCCAGTCAACTAGACCATGGCACTAAGTGTCTCAGCCAGGCCTTTCTATAACATCTCCAGGGATGGCAACTCCACCACCTCCCTGGGCAGCCCATTCCAATGCCAATCACTCTCTCTGTCAAGAACTTCCTCCTAACATCCAGCCTAGACCTTCCTCGTCACAACTTCAGACTGTGTCCCCTTGTTCTATTGCTGGTTGCCTGGGAGAAGAGGCCACCCCCACCTGGCTACAACCTCCCTTCAGGTAGTTGTAGAGAGCAATGAGGTCTGCCCTGAGCCTCCTCTTCTCCAGGCTAAACAATCCCAGCTCCCTCAGCCTCTCCTCATAGGGTTTGTGTGAGGCCCCTCACCAGCTTTGTTGCCCTTCTCCGGACACGTTCCAGCACCTCAACATCTCTCTTGAATTGAGGGGCCCAGAACTGGACACGGTACCAAAATGTCTTCATGTTGTAGTAGTAAGGGGCTGGGAAGCTGTCTGGAGTAAGATGATTCCAGGAATAAGGACTGGGTAGCAGAGGGCTTTTAAGGACATTGGTAGGTAAAACAAGAGTATTTACGGAGCACTGAACTAAATTATACCTGACTTTGTACAAATCTATCCTTCAGTTTCTGTACACATAAAATAAATGTCTAAACAGAGACTACCTCTGTTTACTGACTGGTCTGATTTTGGCAGGATGCCTTTATTTCTGTGCTAATCATGTTTGCTACAACTTGTGTATTTTGCTTGAACAAGAGACATAAACTAAATTCTTAACTAGTTTCCTGTACTTCATTTCCTAGTGATTTGAGGATTAAAGGAGGCATCTTTAAAACAAAAAAAATTAAAAAGGTTTTGTTTTTGGCAGTGGAGAGCTGAAGCCTTGAAAAATAATAGTTGTTTTGAATTTACATGTGATAGGTATTGTCACTGTGATTTCAACTGCATTCCTGTCCCCGAATTGCAATAGTAATCCTGCTGAATGCAGCCAGTGCATCATTAGTAAGTGAATTTTCTTAATCACCAGCAGTATGTTGTTCTCCTAGTTTTGCCTCTCTGTTCAATCCTAATATCAATGCCAAGTATACAGAATACACTTTGTTGGTTTATTTCTTGATCTTTAGTGCTTCAGCAACTTAAAGATGTTGGCTGTGAGTGTTTTTAAAGCTTAAGTAATGAAATTACATTCCTGCAACACTGGAGTGTTCCTAGTTGGACAACTGATTTTTGTGTGTTTCTTTTGAAGTGGCCAGTCAAAGCTCCTTTCAGGTGTCAAGAAGAAGGTACCTTGAGCTGCACCCAGGCATGCCAGCAGCACAGAGGGTAAAGTGTGTGGTGCCGGTGCTGCCAGAGAAATTACTAGCAGTGATGTCAAATTTAGGCTGTCGCTGTAAGGGCTAAGGAAGCCTGATAGCATCATTTGGAGCCCACCACCTGTGTTCAAGAGGACTAGTATCTGATTGCACAAATGCTTGCCCTGAGTGTGTAGTGTGCTGTAATCAGCATGAGAAGTTGCAGCAGAGTGGTGCTGTGCAGTCTGTCTGTCCCAGCCATGCAGCCCAGTGAAAAGTGATTCATCTCTTTCTGTGTCAGTATGGTAGTGACTCTTCAGAGAGGGCAAATGACTCCTGCCTACCCATGTGGCAGGAGAAATTGTCATTGAGGTAATCACAGCAGTAAATGCAAAAGAATGTAGCTGATGTGTGTTTGTTCATTAAAAGGCACATTTGTTGTGGAAAATTGTCAGGATGCAGAGCCAAGTGGATACTGAAGCTGATTGCACAGCCCTGTGATTTGGTTTTTTGATCCATGTACAATTGTGCAGATTGCCTCAGAGCAGCTTCATCACCCTAGGTTAACTTGTGTATATGCTGAGTGGTAATGGGAGGCCAGTTATGTGGGAGATGAGATTTAAATGAGTCCAGCATGTGTTCACACAGTGAATTTTGCTACACCTCTGGGACCACAAAACTTTCTTCTCAGCTTTGCTTGTACAGAGGTTCTACATTTTGCAAGTTCAGTGTGCTGAGTGTGTTTTGGCTAGAAAATGTGAAAGTTAAAAGTATGTCCTGTAGGGCATATAATACTTGATTACCTTACTGTTAGAAGTAGAAATCTGGTGAATGAAGCGAATGCAGTAAATGTAATGTGTCTGGATTCCAGTTAAATCATTTGATACTCTGTTTCATGTGAATTTTGCTTGAAACATTGATTCAAATTGACTGTGATGGAGACGCTGCCATATGGTCTAAGAGTTGGCAGGACAACTGTAAACAAAGAATAATGCTTAGTGGAGAAGGCTGGAGCTTTGGGAAAAGCCTAAGCAAGGGATAATGCTATATGTGTTGTAATGTTTAATATCTTAGTTAATAGCACGGATAATGAAGAATATAAACTAAATTCTGTGGAGGTACTGAACCATGATAGCTTCAATACAGAGGAAAACAGTTAAATGACAGGAAAGAGCATTGAGAGTTATTAGAAATGTGGGTGAAGAATAGGAAGAGAAGATGATTGTTGAAAGGCATAATCTGAATCATGGCTGAAGGGGAGAATAATGCATAACAGAAAATTCTGAACAAGCTTACAGTGAAACTCAGGAAATAGACATTTTAAAATTCCTCCTCCTGCATTTTTTAATTAAGTGAAATGAATTGAAATTTGAAAAGTCTTTTCTTTAAGTCTTCTCTCTGTTAAGCACAAAGACAATAAATTCTCTTAAAAAAAACAAATGAACAACCAACACCCCCACCAAAACAGAACTCCAACCAGAAAAAAAAATCCAAACCCACAAACAAAAACCTGAAGAAAAGAAACAAAAATATAACTCAAACTAAAATCTAAAAATCAAACCAGACCACAAACAACAACAAAACCCCAAAGAAGCAGCAGCAAACTCCCAAGTCCCACTAAACCCCAAAAGATAGATAATCCCACTCTCAGCACCCCAGTAGAAGACTAAACCAACTTTTTTTTTCTTCTCAGCTGACCAGTTGGTATAGAAATATACTCATTGCACATACTGAATTGGGAAATGCATAAAGTGATGGATGACTGAAAGCCCAAGTACATGTTCTTGTGGCTAGTTCCGGTTAGGAACTGGCTGGAGGGCCGGACCCAGAGAGTGGTGGTGAATGGTGCCACATCCAGCTGGCGACCAGTCACTAGTGGTGTCCCTCAGGGATCAGTGCTGGGCCCCATTCTCTTTAACATCTTCATAGATGATCTGGATGAGGGCATGGAGTCAGTCATCAGCAAGTTTGCAGATGACACCAAGCTGGGGGCAGATGTGATTGAGTTGGAAGGCAGAAGGGCTCTGCAGCGGACCTTGACCGCCTGGACAGATGGGCAGAGTCCAATGGGATGGGGTTCAATAGCTCCAAGTGCAGGGTGCTGCACTTTGGCTACAACAACCCCATGCAGAGATACAGGCTGGGGTTGGAGTGGCTGGAGAGTGGCCAAACAGAGAGGGATCTGGGGGTGCTGATTGATACCCACCTGAACATGAGCCAGCAGTGTGCCCAGGTGGCCAAGAGAGCCAGTGGCATCCTGGCCTGCATCGGGAATGGTGTGGTCAGCAGGAGCAGAGAGGTCATTCTGCCCCTGTACTCTGCACTGGTTAGACCACACCTTGAGTACTGTGTTCAGTTCTGGGCCCCCCAGTTTAAAAGGGACGTTGAGATGCTTGAGCGTGTCCAGAGGAGGGCAACGAGGCTGGTGAGAGGCCTCGAGCACAGCCCTATGAGGAGAGGCTGAGGGAGCTGGGATTGTTTAGCCTGGAGAAGAGGAGGCTCAGGGGTGACCTTATTGCTGTCTACAACTACCTGAAGGGTGGTTGTGGCCAGGAGGAGGTTGCTCTCTTCTCTCAGGTGGCCAGCACCAGAACGAGAGGACACAGCCTCAGGCTGCGCCAGGGGAGATTTAGGCTGGAGGTGAGGAGAAAGTTCTTCACTGAGAGAGTCATTGGGCACTGGAATGGGCTGCCCGGGGAGGTGGTGGAGTCGCCATCCCTGGAGCTGTTCAAGGCAGGATTGGACGTGGCACTTGGTGCCATGGTCTAGCCTTGAGAATTGTGGTAAAGGGTTGGACTTGATGATCTGTGAGGTCTCTTCCAACCCTGATGATACTGTGATACTGTGAAATGAGCCTTTTATCTAGGCTGTGAATCCTTGCTGAATGTTTGGCTTTTGCTGAATTCGTGGCCATTTTCACTGCAAGCCACATGCCATTCAGGTAGTCACATTCTTAAACCAACCATACTCCAAACCCTAAAACCCCAAAACCTTTAAAGAAAGCTTAAAACAAAGTCAATCCTAACCTCCTTAATGCTACGGTGTAACTGATTCTAGGGTAAAAATATCCAACTCCATCATGATTTTATTTTCTTGAAGAATATGAGAAGCATCTTGGCATTTTTCTTGAGCAAATAGAAAAGGAAGGTTTTTTTACAATCACCCTTTTAAAATTTGCTGTTATTAATGACCTCAGTAGCTGCTGATGAGAAAGGCTGCACTTGCATGTTATGCATTTCAGTACTACAACTTTTATGAGTGAACAGGAAAGTGCTCCCATTCCTAACTCTATTCCCATTTGAGAGCAAGTTGGCTGAAATACAATGCCTAGGACAGATGTAGGAGAGGCAAAGTCTTCAAAGGGTTTGTCTAAGATCTTTTAAGAGTTTTATCACCCAGCAGACCACCCTTTGGAAGACTCCTCCCCATGAAAGGATGGCTTCAAAGACTAAAATGCTATTTGAAAACTTATTTTTCAAACTCCCTATATTAGACTGTCACTGTGAAGCCTATAAGTGGAAAAAAATAAATATGGAAAGTGTTAATAAAACCAAACAAAAACATCCAAAACACCTCACCAATAAACAGAACTCCTCAACACTCCCAAAGGAAGAGAGAAATGGATTCAACATCCTGGTCTCATTATTAATATGTGTTTTAATGTTCCCATTGAATAAAGAGGACTTTCAGTGCAAGGACAGCAAGTCATCCACGGGACAGCAATGTGCCCTTGTGGCTAAGAGGGCTAACAGCATCCTGGAATTCATTAAAAAAAGTGTGTCCACCAAGTCTAAGGAGGTTTTTCGCCTCCTCTACCTTGCCTTGGTGAGATCACACCTGGAATACTGTGTCCAGTTTTGGGTTCCCCAATTCAAGAGAGACAGAGATTTACCAGAAAGAGTCCAATGGAGAGCTATGAGGATGATTGTGGGATTCAAACATCTCTCCTGTGAAGAAAGACTGAGAGAATGAGTCTGTTCATTCTGGAGAAGTGAAAACCGAGAGGGGATCCGATCAATGTCTGTAAATATATGAGGGTTGGGTGTCAAGGGGAAGGTGCCAGCCTCTGTTCAATGGTTCTGATAGGACAAGGAACAATGGATGCAGGCTACAACACAGGAGGTTCCACCTCAACACAAGGAGATACTTCTTTACAGTGAGGGAGCACTGGAGCAGGCTGTCCAGAGAGGCTGTGGAGTCACCTCTAAAGACTTTCAAAACCTGCCTGGATACATTCCTATGTGGCCTGCCCTAGGTGATCCTGCCAGGGGGGTGGACTCAATCCCTAGAGGTCCCTTCCAACCCTTAACATTCTGTAATTTTGCCACACCACTATGTTACTGTGAATAGTCTTAGAGTATGTCTTAGTTCTATAGGCTTTGTAAAGGATCTGGACAATGACTGTCTTCAGTAGAGGTCTCTAAGGCTGATTTTACATCTGCTTCTTTCTTCTATGAAATTAAAAAAAGTTTTTTCCTAGTTCAGAAAGGAAGTTTGACAGTTTTCTTTAATGACTTTGGGACAATGTTTTCAGTGATGAAGACTCCATAGTCTTGTAGGGAAAAAAAAAAAACCTTTATAAAATGAAAACTTGAAATGAGGAAAAACTGAGGCTGGAATAAAAGAGATTTCCAGAAATAGTATGAGTGATAAAAAGTTGTGTCAGTGAAGACTGCCGTGTGGTGAATTGTAGAAGCTCTAGGATTTGAAAACATTTCATAGCAATATGAAGCACCAGCTCCAAGTAGGTTGATATGATATTCCTCTGACCTTAAAAAACATCAGAAATTGTATATAGTTAGTGAAATGAAGACATCTGTTTTTTAAAGGGAGATGTATCATTACTATTGTTTTTATGTTATTATAGTATCTATTTGATTTTACTGAGTGATCAGTGCCATTGCATGTTGATGTAATGGTAAATTTCATGTTGCTTATTTAGGGGATATATAAATGTGACTGAGTTGAAGGTTCCTATTATGAGGCCTGGAAAGGAATGTCATGAGCATCATCTTGTACTGCCATCAAAATCTAGCTAACCATCTCCTTTGACCATCTATATATGATAGCCAGAGATTCATGCCCCCTAATTCAAGTATATTTTTTTGGTCATGTATTTGATATTGCAAAGACTGAGGACAATGGTATGTGTGCTTTCCTGGGGCAGAGGTGAGAATCTGCTCAAACATTTGCTATTATCACAGCTAAAAGTTGCATCTTGTGTTGGAAAGGTAAAGGGAGGAATGCCTAGAGACTCTGGAGACTGCAGGAAGCAAAGATGTGTGATTTGTACCACCTCTGCACAGAGAAATGGCCCTGACTTGCCACTGAGTTGCACGTGGTGGTTCATGGTAATTGCATCTGTCTAGAGAATTCCTCTGGGGACATTTATAAGCTGCAATGACCTGGGAATTTCTCCGGAGGCTGCCCTTAAACCTGTCACTTCCAGACTTTGTGTGGAAAAATCTTATTTTAAAAATGTGCAGATGACCTCCTGCCTGAATATCAGCAGCTTTTTATGGTGGCTGTAATTGCACTTCTAAAGCTCCGAGTTTCTGAAGGGGAAATGTTGCTCTAAATTTTGATTTGCACAGGTATGCATTTATGGATTTTGCTGTGTTGGCTTTGATAACTAGGTGATTTCTGCTCCGCTATAGGCAGCGGAGTGTTGCAGCTGAAATGCCTCAGAGTCAAGCAGCAATGATTCCATGACATTTTGTGCATCCTCAGTTTTCCTTTCCTTTTTTTCCCCCTTATCTTTTGTGTGTGGGTTTTTTGGTTATGTTGACCATAGAATCAATCAGGTTGGAAGAGAACTCCAAGATCATTCAGTCCAACCTAGCACCCAGCCCTATCTAATCAACGAGACCATGGCACTAAGTGCCTCAGCCAGGCTTTTCTTGAAGACCTCCAGGGACAGGCAACTCCATCACCTCCCTGGGCAGCCCATTCCAATGCCAATCACTCTCTCTGTCAAGAACTTCCTCCTAGCATCCCGCCTATACTTTCCCTGGCACAATTTGAGACTGTGTCCCCTTGTTCTGTTGCTGGTTGCCTGGGAGAAGAGGCCACCCCCCACCTGGCTACAGTCTCCCTTCAGGTAGTTGTAGACAGCAATGAGCTCAACCCCGAGCCTCCTCTTCTCTAGGCTAAACACCCCCAGCTCCCTCAGCCTCTCCTCATAGGGTTTGTGTTCCAGGCCCCTTACTAGCTTTGTTGCCCTTCTCTGGACATGTTCCAGCACCTCAACATCTCTCTTGAATTGAGGGGCCCAGAACTGGACACAGTACTCAAGGTGTGGCCTGACCAGTGCTGAGTACAGGGGAAGAATAACCTCCCTTGTCCTACTGGCCACACTGTTCCTCATCCAGGCCAGGATGCCATTGGCTCTCTTGGCCACCTGGGCACATTGTTGGCTCATCTTCAGCTACTCTCTACCAGTAACCTCAGGTCCCTTTCCTCCTGGCTGCTTTCCAGCCACTCAGTCCCCAGCCTTTAGTGCTGCTTGGGGCTGTTGTGGCCAAAGTGCAGAACCCTGCACTTGGCCTTGTTAAATCTCATCCCATTGGCCTCTCCCCACATATCCAGCCTGTCCAGGTCCCTCTGCAGGGCTCTCCTGCCTTCCAACAGATGTTGTTGTTTTTTAAAATACACTGGTGCGCCCAGGAGCAAAAGGATAATTCATTTTTGGAGTGTGAAAGAAATAAAACTACCAACCATTGAAAGCCCTTTCCCCTCCCCAGCTTTATCCTAAATATTTATTGTGGATGCAGGACATTAATGTGGCTGAGTTAGGAATTATAAAAATGGAATTATTTTGTTTTCCTGGAATCCCACCCCCAAACTATATTAAAAAAATAGTTTAGTTTATTTACAGGTTCAGTTTGATCAGGAATTTCTTTAAAAAAAAAAAAAAAAGTATTATAGACAAATTTAGATATTTAGGAAGCCAGGAAATGGAAAAGTCTAAACTATAAACACAGCTTTACCCCACTATCAGTCAGGCTGAGCAGAAGATCAAGGGAACAGTAGGTCTTACTTACGGAGGTGAGATAGGCTTTTGGCAGTGATCCCTTACTGGATTCCTCTGTGGAAGCAGCCTTCTGATGCTGCAGGCAGTATCCAATAGTGTATGTCCATGCAGCAGAATCCCAAGGCAAGCGGCAGAGCCACCAAACTCAGAAATATCTCGAGCACTTCTTGCACGAGTGGGATGATTGTGGAATGATGTTGCTTTCACAACAGCAGGGCAAGCCAAAACTGCTAGCATCTCCCATTCTGAGAGGCAGCCAAGAAGTCGGCTGCTGACATGGTCCGAGAGTGGCCTGTCCAGATGTCACCGTAAGCTCTCTCAAAGGACCCCAGGGCTTGCCAAGCCTTCAGGTTTGCACAGAACGGTGCAAAAGTGGGGAGAACTGTCCAAAAGCAGGGACAGGGTAAAACCGGGAGCTGTACAAAAAGATAGGAGCTGTCCAGTCACAGCAGGAACCTGTCCTGTTGGGGACTTTGTAAAGATGGGGAACTCTCAAGGCAGGGGAACATATTCACCTTCTCCCTTGCTCTATTTCTGCTTTTCCAGACAAAATGTCCATTTACCATTTACACTGGGCTCGAAAATGCAGCCAATTACCAGCTTGATTCTAGTGTGGGCTTCCACACAGGTCAGCCCACATGTAGAAAGGTGCCTTTTGCTGTTTCCCCTTCAAGTCTGCAGGGCAGGGTGGGGGGGAAAGCAGTTTTCCCTCCTCCTTCCATTCAAACCTGGGGGGGGGGAAGGGGAAAATAAAGGAATTTGGGGTACCCCGGACAATATTTTGAAAATATTACCATTACCAAAAATGTGTGTATGTGATTTAGAACTGCTTTTAAATATTGTTCATGATGCATAATCATAAAAGCCTATTTAAAATATTTTTCATGCGAGATTTATTCCAAATATTACAGATATTTGGATGCTCCAATGAGAGTTTTTTTCCAAGCAAAATTAGTTTAATCTGGTTTTCTTGTCGTCTTTTCTTTCTTTTTTAAATTTTAATTTAATTTTAATTTATTCTTTACTCCTCCTTCATGGAAAGCTGCTTAAGAGTGCATTCGCCTTACAAATGTTGCTGTCACTTCCATATCATTTCCCTGAACCATAACAAACTTACACCACTAATTTTTAGTCAGCTGTCCACAGACCCTTAGGGGGGCCCTGTGTGACTGGTGAGCCTTTTAGAAATGCACTGTTTGTGAAATTTCCAGTATCCCATCCCTCCACTGGAAAACCTTCTTGCAGTGTTGGAAAAACATTAGTTAAGATTAACATGATCAAGACTTAAAAATGAATAAACCTTCTAAATGTTGCTGACACTTATTGCTTTAAGTGTATGAACACACACATGCAAGTAGTTTAATATGACACTGTGTTAGTTTTATGGGAAGAGGCATCACGCAGCTGTGTATGACTGCAATTTACTGCATAGCACCTAGAGCCTATGTTGACTCCTGTGCCCTTTGAGCATCACTTAAAAAGTCTTCATCCCTCCCTCGATAGGAGCTGTCTCTGTCTAGCTTCTGATCCTTCAGGTAGTGCTCTTTCATATGGTGTTGCAATGGAGTTAGAAAACCTGGCGAGCTTTTCAGCCTGTAGTTGAAAAGATGTCTCTGGAAAGTGAAGCTCCTGCAAGACAAAGGCTTTTTACTCTCTGCTTACCATCTTTTCCTTTTTGAAATAGCACTGAAGTAATCACAGGCATAGTATCAGTTGTTTGTACTGTAAGTTGGGCTGACCCAACAGCACATGAGTTGAAGCAGGCACTCTTGAGGTGCCATTTTGATAAGTAAAATCATAGAATTATTAAGGTTGGAAAAGACCTTTAAGATCATTGAGTCCAACTGTAACTCAAGTATCTTGACTATTAAATTATATCATGAAGCACCACATCTACAGCTTCTTGAACGTTTCTAGAGATGGTGACTCCACCACCTCCTTGGGCAGCCAGTTCCAACACCTCTCTCAGTAAAGAAGTTTTCCCTGATGTCCAATCTAAACCTTCACTAAAATCAATCATACATACAGATCACGTTGCTCAGAGAATTTGGCTTTCCTGAGCTTTCACTGTGGAACAGTTCAGGTTTCTGAAACAAATGAAGATGCATTTCAGAAAACATTTTAAACTCCTTGAAACAAGGGCAATACATGATTAAGGATAAAAGGTTGGCTGGAGATAAAGAAATATTTGCCAGGCTTCTAGCTGTGTTTAAGTGTGAATTTTAGTGTTGCTTAGAAAAGCATAGAAGATGCACAAAACAGAAGTAGGGAAGTGTAATAAATTAATGTTGCAGAAAAAAAAACCTTGAAACTTTATGTTCTTCAATCTAAAACACCTTTCCCATTATCCATTTACAGCACAAGGTAGGCTTCTTATAGCATCTACTTTGAGGATTAAATGAATGTTTTAATTAGGGAACATATAAAGACCATTTAGTAGGAATGCTTCAACTGATGAGCAGAAATTGAAGACAAGAAGATTACATATAGCTTATTCTTTACATCCTGCTAGGATTGTGCATCTTTCTGATGTTAAGAACAAGTTCTAGTTGTTTGCTGCTGCGATGTAGTCTTTCACTTGCAACATCATGAAGTGTCCCACCATTCCTTTCTCTCCTTCAAATGAACTATGCATAATGAAGGATTTATGCTGAAGCTATAGATTGTAAAATAGATTCAGGAAATATTTTTTGGAAGGTGGTAAGGACTAAGATAAGCTTTCTTGGTTTCCTTTGCCTTACAAAGTGACTATTACCTTTGCCAGTGTGTAGTTCTCCTTGAGCACTCAGGTTCATTAGTTGCTGGTTGTGGTTTTGCCACTGTTTTCCACTGCTTACCCCAGCATTGCTGAGAGTGTTTCTGGAGCAAGTCTCGAGGAGAGCTAATATAAAGAGAAATCACTCTCCATTTGTGCAAATAATTTGCAGTGGCAAGTTTGTAAAATTGAATAAAGTAGCAAAGCAGGATGATAGACGCCAGGAGATGGAATCACCAACTGGAAAACGAAAAAGTTATTGCAGCAGATGAGCAGGTCAGCACAAAAGAACTTGTGATATAGCAGTGCTCAATTGGGTGCAAATGAAAAAACACCCAGACAATCAGAAAATACAAAGAGAAAACTTGGCAGGGAAATAACTTCTGGAGCCTTATAATGTGCTGTTTGAGTTCACTGAGATGGGTAAGGATGTTTACCATATTTTCTGAAAAAAACCAGGAATTTAAATGCAGCACAGAAAGGTTTTCTTTCTTTTTTTTTAAGGAATTCAGGTCATGTTGGTTTGCATTTAATAGCAATGGAAAGAATTTCATCATCCTGCATTTCTACAGAACATGTTTTATCCTAATAAATATGTTCATAAGTGCTCTCACTGGTGTATCTATCAAGGGTTTGTAAATAGAATTGTTCATCCCTGTAGTCCTGTGCACTGTCGTTATCTTCCTGGGTTTAGATGGGTGTGCTAAAGATACACATGAAGATAGTGAAAAACAGTTTTTCAGCCTTCAGGATGCAGAAGCCTTCAGTCAGATGTGAGCACAGCTACATGTTGATATGCAGTGTGCTGGCCAGGAGGTCTATAGGAGAGCCTTCACCTAGCTTTTTTTAATGCTCTGAAAGGGCCTGTAGCTCAAAATGTCATGCGACCCACAGTGACCTCCAGTGATCTCAGCGTGCTCTGGATCAGGCCATAAATGAGCCTGGCAGTGCCTACGCCATGTAGAATCAATGCTAGCTGACACAGCAACTTATTTACTACTTTGAGCTGAGGTGCTGTTGCTGTCTGAGCAGTTTGAGAGCAGTGACAAACTCCTGGCTGTGTGAACGGCTACCTGCGACTTGAGTTGTATGGTGGGAAAAGCATTGATGGTGACCTGCTTGTAAACTGGTGGGGAGATAGCTGTGTTTGATGTATTTTGTATGCTGGCCAGGTGCTAAATGTGCAACTGTGTTTCTTCCTGTTAATATTGACTGCCAAAACCAGGGGTGGAGTTTCCTCTGTGGCCTTCTATCATCGTTATCTGATGAATGGACATAGGAATGGGAAGATGCATGCAGTTTGGTTGTTATATTGATCTGGTGTGACAGATTGCTTGTTTGTTTTTTTCTTGGGCATTTCATTTTCTTAGTGTCGTGAGGTTGTCAAGAAATATTTCCTTCTGCAATATGCTTTGTGTGTGTTTCCACACAAAATATATAAGCTTTCCTGTATGCAGGAGTAAATGCTAAAACTGTTGTGGCCACTCAGCAAAGAGATCTTGCATCTATTGTGTGTATGTTTTGAAAAACACTAGTTGAGTGCTTGGTGGCAGTAAGAAGAGACAAATAAATCTTAGAGACTCTTAGCAAGGGAATGAGGAACAAAATAACCACATTTTTCAAGTGTGCTTCTGCATCTCCCGTTCTGTGTGCAAATCTGATGATCCTGCCTTGCAAAGGTCACGGTAAAGCTGATAAAATCTAGAAGGACAAGAAGAACGGTTAAAGGTGTGCATCTGCCTGCAAGGAAGGAGAAACACGAAAGATTGGGGTTGCAGCATGAAAATAAATGGTGGTAATAATATAAAAGTAGTATATAAAAGTACAGGTGCTACAGAATGAGGAGTAGGGAATAAGAATTATCTGCGGTTTGTGACATGAGAACTAAAGGGTGTCCAAGAAAAAAAAAGAGATCATTTGAAATGAATGAAAGGAAGTACTTTTTCCATGGAGAAAACAATTAAATTGCAGAGCTCATTACTACACAGTATTAAGAAAGTCAAATTATGAAGGACTTAAAATTTTATCAAAAATAGCTCTTTTGTAAGAGACTTTAATAGTGGATTGGAAGTCAGCTCTAACTCAAGGTAATTCTGTTAAGCTGCTGGGACCACTGTCAGTATACAGCCAGAAGGGTCACATACTACATGCTCTGCATCGCAGAGCCTTTCTGTCAGTATCAGCTTCTGAATGTTGTTTATATACAAGGTGCAGGGGAAGGGAAAAGGAAAATCAATTTGGGCTAGGTGGCTCTTTATTCCCTTTCAGTATAGTAATTTCTGTGTTCACTGAATGTGGCTCTTCTGTGGTGCGAGGCTTTTAGTCTTCAGTTGTCATAATTGGTGTTATTTTAATTTTGTACTTTAAAATGTAGTGTAAAAGTGATCCCACTTAGACATCATTTTCTCAGCTTTGCTGTTTCAGGTTTCCTATAGGATTGTTGACTTATTTTTTGTACCTTTGCTCAGAAACAGTTGCTTTTCTGGTCAATATGTATCCTGCCATTACTTTGAAAACTGTCACCACCAAAAAAAAGGAAACAACACTGGATTGTTTAAATTTCCTACTTAGTGATACCAACAGAGCAATGTAAGAGGCATATGTACTGCAAATGGCATGCTAGATCTGCTTCCCTACTTCTGCATTACAGGCAGATATTTTAAATGTCATATCTAAGGGTAGGTGTTTTTAGGTGTCGCTACTGTCGCTACTGTCTCAGGAAAGCATCTCAGGACAGTGATTTTTCCTGCTTTAACCAAAACTGAATGCAATCAATTGAATGTCAATATTTGCTTTAGGCTTAAGAAAAAATTGGGAAGTTGAGCAGAGGATGAATTTTATTATACAACTGAATGAGCTGAGCCTAAATGCTTTTCTGAACCATCATATAAATTTATAGAATATGTATTTTTATTTCAGTTCTTCTGTAATAATAATTTTAAAAAATTATATTCAAGTATTTAACATCATCTGAAGTGATCCAAATTGTTAAGCTATAAAGGAATGGGTGCTTTCTTTAAACTTTTTTTTTTGTTTGTTGTCGTTCCTTCTGGCCTTCTGTTTTAAAGTCTGGGACTTGACCATTTTGCTGAAGCCATGTTTTCAATTGTGACCAAGTATTTCAGTTATGGGATGCTGAGGGATGAAAGCAGGCAGCAAGGATTTGTATTTTTTTTTTCTTCCTTTCCTTTTAAAAATACATTTTCATCCACCATTTACCTGTGTAGAAATACAAGGTAAAATAAGATTTGAAGTGTGACAACTCTTTCCTACCTCAAACACCATCATTTTCCTAAATGATTGCAGCTACTTTTGAATTTCAGATTTAGCATTCTCCATTTTTGGAGTAGGGATTTCTATTGACCACAAGAAGCTAAAGCAACCAGCAATAGTGGTAATAAAAGGCTGTATTTACTGAAGAATATAGTGTCCAACTGTATTCTCTAAATTTGTCTTAAAATACACATGTGTCCTAAGCAAGGACTACCAAGCCTGTTGGCCCCATAGCTACTTGCTGTGTGTGCATTAAAGGACTAACTGATATTTCCTCCATGTCAAAAATGGGATTAGCAGGGTTCTTTGCAGTTAGTTCAATTTTTTTGTCTGTGTCTGTTCGACAGTGCCCCTTCTTGTGGATGTTCTAGCTTGATTGTGGCTGAGTGCACAGCCCACAAATAGCCAGCAAATCACTAAAGGTTACAAAAGAGCATTATGCAAGTCAGTTGATTTTAAAATGTACATGTACACATACATACATGTATATATATATATATATATATATATATATGTAATCTCTGTTAACTTAAAACCCCAGTTTTATTCCAATACTATGTCGTATTCCAGCTGTGACTGGTAACCTGTCTTAACTGCTGTAAAGTGAATTAGGTCTGAATTTCTGTTCTGTTCTCTCAACATTTCTGACATGGAGAGGGCATTATGACAGCCTAGCAAAGATAATGCAAACAGAAGAGTGTTTTGCCAGGAGCGATTGAATACTTGTGTGCAAGATACAGTTGGTAGATCAAACAAAGTAAAATCAGTAATGCAAACTCTGAGTTTCTCCTCTTCAGAGGCAGGAATTCTTGATGCTGTGGCAAGCCACTATTTCCATTAGTTACATGTTGCATTATCTAGTAGTGTACATAAGTCTAGTGTTTTCCATTGATGGTTATGGAGGCAGTACAATGAAAACTCTGACCTTGATTCTGCTCTTTGGTTCAGAAGAACTTTGAGGTTTTTCTCTTACTCTTCTCAAAGTTCTTTCTTAGAAGTGTGGATTGAGTAGTTAATGTTCTTCAGTAATATATTGGGGTAAAAAAAAAAAGTAAAGCATGTGATGTTTGTATCTTCTCGTGTTTAAATCAACTACAACAAATATTCTGAATAGAAAATTTGGTGCTGTTGTGATCCAAGTAAAATACAAAATGTCTTCTAAGACCTGGAAAAAAGCAGCACTGGAAAAGTTTGTGATGGTATGATATATCATTCACCATGTTAAAAAGACTGCATGTCCTGAAATTGCCTTTTCATTTAAAGTGCCTTACAAGGGTAAAAGAAGGATTCCGTTCCTCACAGTATGCAGTACATGGTAATTTCTTGCATCTTACCCATGAGGAGCCCTCATTTCCAGTTTGAGGTGAAGAATCCTATAGGTGACATGCTTAAAGAGAGATTTGTTCTGGAGGGAATATCATCCTCTTCCATCTCAGCTGAAAAATGGGATGAAAACCTTGTTGAAGTTAAGGAGAGAATTGTGAAATATTTCCAAGTCCATGCCTTCAGCCCATGAATTCCAGAGCAAGGGTAACAGCAAACTAGATCCACTTCAATACTGTATCATTCCTCTTTTGGTGGTATTTCCCCGTGGAATTATGCAGGCTTCTAGGGTGGATTCTAGGTCTCTGAGTCTTGTATTCCATCATGCTTTGCAAGGTTTGTTGGAGGGAATCAGTGCAGTACGACTACGGCACTGACTGCGTCAGAAATATGTGAGACTTAGCCGTAACATTAGACCTTCTGTCCTACTTTGTGTTTGAGAGATATGTGCCACTTAGGAGCTTGTATTCACTGCTCAGTGTAATGTATCACAGAAAACCCCAAGTGACTTCAGAATGACCTAGCTCACATAGCAGAAGCTGGTGCAGCAGTAAGCTGCATGTAAAAGCCCTTTAACAGGCATTGGTTCTGCTTTCCACGTAGTTCCGGAAATGACAGGATTAGGCATTACTAAATCTTTAAAACAGCAGAAGCAGCTTTATAAGCAGCTCTTCTAGTCTTTGGAGTTTATTTGTCACCTTTTCAAGGAACTGGAATGAGATGCTCTGCTGCAATGCCACAAATGCTGTTTCGTTACAATACATCTGCTGTGATGCCTTTCAGATCTTATGAGAGAGCTTTGCAGCTTTTGCTGAAGCCGCAACATGATTTCCCAAAGCAATACCCAATTAAACACAAGGTTGTAAAACAATGTGAACTTCACCAAAGGGAGAAGCATCAGCTCTAGGGTATAAATATCTTTTTCAGAATGCTCAAACAATCCTATTAGAGGTCAATGGGTTACTGTGTGGAAAACTCGGTCTGACAAATGTTCTAAGAAGCAGCTAATAGCAAATCTAAGCTGTTCTGCAGAAAGGGACAATGGAGGTCAGAAGCCATCAAACCTGGAGAGCTGTTTATGAAAGTGTGTGAAATGTGATTGATCAGCACCATAAAAACCTAATGCTAAGTTTCCCACAAGTTCTATACTATAAATAGAGTTTAATATTCTCATCTCTACTCTCTAACTGGCAGGAACTCTTCTGTATGGGTGACGTACTTCAGACTAGAGAAGGCAGTCATTTTAGTGACTCCTGACCAGAGTAGGGTATCATGATGGTGAGTGAAACTTAGTTCTGAGACTTGCTCAGTTGTGTTAATGAAAACAAACAAACTAACCAATTAATGGAACAGCTATATTGCAGTTTATGAGGGAAAAGAAGAAAGGATCTAAGCCTCACTGAAATCAGTATGAGCATGTTATAAATGCCATGTTTTTCCTCTTTCCTCTCTGGTGACTGTGCTTTGTGAAGATATGTGGCATAGCCTTAAATGTTTAGAAGGCAGCAAAAGTTCAATAAAGATAATAGAATCATAGAATCAGTCAGGGTTGGAAGGGATCATCTAGTTCCAACCTCCATGCCATGGACAGGGACACCCTACCTGGCCATTAGCCTGGCCAGAGCCTTATCCAGCCTGGCCTTACCTCCAGGGACAGGGGCTCAGCCACCTCCCTGGGCAACCCATTCCAGGCTCTCACCACTCTCATGTTGAACAACTTCCTCCTCACAGCCAGTCTGAACCTACCCACCTCCAGATTTGCTCCATTCCCCCAGTCCTGTCATTCCCTGATAACCTAAAAAGTCCCTCCCCAGCTTTTTTGTAAGCCCCCTTCAGATCCTGGAAGGCCCCAATATGGTCACCTCGGAGCCACAACTTTTTAAGTCTGTCCTCATAGAAGAGGTGCTCCAGCCCTCTGCTCATCCCAGTGGCCTTTCTCTGGACACACTCCAGCATCTCCACATCCCTCATGTAATGGGGTCCAGAGCTGGATGCAGTGCTCCAGTTGGGGTCTCGCCAGGGCAGAATAGAGGAGGAGAATCACCTCCCTTATCCTGCTGGCCACACTTTTCCTGATGCAGCCCAGGCTCTGGTTGGCCCTCTGGGCTGCAAGGGCACACTGCTGGCTCCTGTTGAGCTTCTCATCCACCAGCAAGATGTGCAAAGTGTCAGAGTAAATAAAAATTAAAAAAAAATCATAAGGAGGGGTAATGGTGATGGAAAGAGAGAGCAGGTGGTATTTTGTTAAGTCCATAGGAAGCAGAATTAAGGCTTAAAACCCACAAGGCCTTTCTGAACTCGTGAAGTTAACATAGTGAATGTTTAGGATATTAGTAGGATGCTATCTTTTTGAAATTTTAAAGGACTAAAGTCTATACAGATAATTAGAAAGCATGCAGCTATATTTAATAGGATTAAGAAATACTGAAGAATTCAAACCTTCATGCTTCAGCACAGTGACTATGGCAGTATTCTCTTTTGGGAGCTCAGTTTCACTTGTGTCTGCAGAAGATGTTACAAGCTTTAGTGAGTCTTGTAGTATTGATGACATTATGGAAAAGATACTTGTCTGCACAGACATAGGTAGCTTATATAGATGAAATATTTACCTTTAGTGAAGATGTTGCTTACATGAGGAGTGCAAAACAGACCTGACAGAGGAACAGTTTTGCTATCTTCATAAAACAAAAGTTTTGCTTCAAAAGAAACCTCATCTGCAACCAATGAAACAGTGACAGCTGCTAAAATGTATAATACCAGATTTTGTGGTGGAAGATTACAGATACTGAACCGCAGGGGAAATACAAGGACAGATATTTGCATTAAAAAGAGTTTATAGGAGTTCAGATTTGTGGTAATTTTCTTTTTATAATGTCTTGCACTGTTTTGCTTTCAGTAGCCAAAAAACCACAATACTACATGTGATTCTGCTGTACAGGGCCTGAAATGTTATGACAAGTATGGATTTCTCTTCATGCTGTATCAGCCACTCAAGCAGAATGCAATTGCATGCTTCATGTAAGTACTCCAAGAAAACACGAAGACAATAAATAAACAGAAATGACTACACAAGGGAAATTAGACATTGCTGCCATTCACTTGTCTGGATCTCTGTGTGCAGAGATCAGAAGTAAAGTATTGCAGCTAAATCAAATTGACCCTGTAGGTAACAGAAGTTTATCCTGTCTTGATTTGTGTAAGGGTCTTAAGGCACTGTGTTTATCGTGGCACTTAACTGCACTCTAAACAAACGTTGGTGTTCTTGGTGAAGTAGAAAGCCTGTGGTTTCTGAGCGACAGAGACTGGGAATTGTGTTTGACAGATTCAGTCACCAGTTTAGCTGGCACTTAGCCAAGGTGTAGAAGGGAGCCAGGCAGTCCTTTGTGCTGGAGGCTTTGTGTAACTTACCCTTGAGATCTCGGACTCTTTAAAGAAGAACTGAAGCAAGAGGTTGCTAGATGAGGCTCCCCCCCAACGGGCCAATCAGTTGCCAAATTTTTTTAGCTTTTGGACCCCTGAGAAAAGTGACTGTCCTGTGGGCTGAGGTTGGCACATTGGCTGGTTAAAGTGTCAGATGTGGGACGGGATACTTAACTGCAGCTGAGACCCCCAGGATCTCTGGACTGCTCCATGGTGATGTCAAGCATGGGACAGTAATCAGAGGGCTCAACTTGAGGCCTGCCATAGTCATGAAGTGGGAAGGGAGAGATGTGAAAACATGCTGGTGATAGGAGAGGGGTCGTAGTTGTTCTGGCCTAGTGAGCTCACCTATCAACTTGGCAAGGATCTTGAGCCCCTGTGATGGCCTCTGGCTGAGATGCTAAGAACCTGCATAGTGGAGAGACAGTCAATCTGAACATAAGCCTGCAGGGAGTATGAAGTTCTCTGTGAGAAGTGCACCCATTTTTGGGTTTACAGCATAGCTTAGTCTACTGTATAGGCATGTTAAAAAATGATCTGCAAGGAATTTGCCTCTTACTGCATCAGCAGATGCTATATGCATATGTTAGGTAGAGAAACACTGTACCTGCACTTGTGAATTGGTGTTGTCCCAAATACACCCCTGAGAATTCTTGTGAGTGAGTATGAGTGAGGTGTTTAGCAATGCTGGTTTGCTCTAGAAAGACAGAAAGTGTGTTGTGGATGTATCCATACACAGTCATCAATGCAAATCAACATTGTGGTTGCACAAACTCTTCTCCTTGAGGCATTCAGATAGAATGTGAGCTACTGAACTGATGTTGCTTTTTTAAAATCTGTGCTGCTTAGTGAGCTATGAGCGTGGACAGGTACTAAAGGATTTCAGCTGTAGGGTAACTGGAATTGGATGAGAGTGCACTTCCTGCTGGTGAGGTATGCTTCAACTGAGTTCTGCTGATTTTCGGTTCTAGAATCAAATTAAAATCACAGAATGGTAGGGGTTGGAAAGGATCTCAGGAAATCTAGTCTAACCCTCCCTGCCAGAGCAGGATCACCTATACCAGATCACACAGGAATGCATCCAGGAGAGTTTTGAGTATCTCCAGAGAAGGAGAGTCCACAACCTCCCTGGGCAGCTTTTTCCAGTGTTCTGTTACCCTCACTGTGAAAAAAATTCCTCCTTGTGTTTACATGGAATTTCCTATGTCTCAGCTTCCACCCATTGCCCCTTGTTCTGTCATCAGGCAACCCCAAGCAGAGCCTGGCTCCATCCTCTTGGCCACTCACTCTTTACATATTTATAAACATTAATAATGAGGTCACCTCTCAGTCTGCTCTTCTCCAAGCTAAAGAGCCCCAGCTCCTTCAGTCTCTCCTCAAAATGGTTGTATTACATTTGTGTTTCCCTTTTGCAGCTGTTTAGGTTGTAAAATGAACAATAAAAAAGATGCTCCCTGAAATCAAATGTCAAGGCTAGATTTAAAATAAAAGTGGTTTAATATTTGTGGTTTAGGTGGGATTTGGTTGTTTGTGAGGGTTTTTTTTGGGGAGTGGGTTGTTCATGTTAAAAGATTCCTATGTTCTTCATATGAAACTTCCTGTGGTTGATCTTTTTGCTTTATAGAATTTTTTATTTCAATGACCTCACCAAGGGTCAGTGAGCAAGCAATTTGTCATTTCCAAGTAATTCTTCCTTTTGAATCATATTTGCTTTCTAGTATATTAGCACATTTGTGGGGCACACAGACACCATTTATCTGCTTATCTCATATGGGGCTCTGTGTGCACCCCAGGTGCCTGTTGTCACTAGAGTTTGTCTGTGTTGACTCCATCTAGCTGGTGCCATCCAGCTGGTTGGAGTCTGAGCATCCTGTTTCTTCTTTCAAATCTTGTCAAAAATGATGTGTTCAGACAACGCAAAATTTGTCTTCTAACTGATGCCAAACAGACAAAGTTAGTTGAGATTGTTGTCTTGCTTTGTGTCATCTATTTCTGTATGTTCTAAAATCAGTCTTTAAATTCAGTGTTACCTATGGGAATAGCTCCTCAGTTGTCTATCTGAAGTATTATTCTAACATTATGCTAATGAGTCTCCTTCATTCCTAGTGAATGTTTTCAGGGATGCAAGTTACTTGTGACTTTTCGCTACCATAAGTGGCTTTGTTGGTCAGTTTGAAATCTTCATACTTATTGAACACAAAGTATTGGTTTTTTTTTTTCCTGGGAGCTTAATTTAGCTATTACCAACTCCCTGCTGTGCTGCCAACCTAAACATAAATGACCAAAAATGTTGAAAAATGGTTTTGCCTTGAGTACGATCTAGTTGTCACTTTCAAGTGGGAGCTAATGAATGTGTAGAGTCCACTGTATTAGAACTCTCCAAGTTCTTTTCCCTGATTTGCGCAGTCTTCCTGTTTTCATACAATCAACCAGGTTGGAAGAGACCTCCAAGATCATCCAGTCCAACCCATCCCCCAGCCCTATCCAGTCAACTAGACCACGGCACTAAGTGCCCCATCGAGTCTTCTCTTGAAGACCTTCAGGGACAGTGCCTCCACCACCTCCCTGGGCAGCCCATTTCAATCACAAATCACTCTCTCTGACAACAGCTTCCCCCTAACATCCAGCCTATACCTACCCTGGCACAACTTGAGACTGTGTCTCCTTGTTCTATTGGTGGTTGCCTGGGAGAAGAGGCCACCCCCCACCTGGCTACAATCTCCCTTCAGGTAGTTGTAGACAGCAATGAGGTCTGAGTCTCCTCTAGGCTAAACGCCCCCAGCTCCCTCAGCCTCTCCTCATAGGGTTTGTGTTCCAGGCCCCTCACCAGTTTTGTTGCCCTTCTCTGGACACGTTCCAGCACCCCAACATCTCTCTTGAATTGAGGAGCCCAGAACTGAACACAGTCTTTCTGGCAGTTCAGCCACTATATATGATCATGGCTCACAAACCCTGTTTTTTCCAGTTTTGGTGTTCAAAGAAGCTTTATTCCTAAGAATGTTGTGGTCACACAACCTCAAAAGTCACAGTCAATCAGTCATTCAAGTGTATAGTTAATTGAAAAAAAAAATCAAAACATGTCATAGGCACTCTTCCCATTTAGAACCCTTTAAACAAGTGGACCACAATACAGTCTCCTGCATGCAGAGAAGTCCAAGGAGGTTGGGAAAATCTTAGTTGAGAAAAGAATATTTTGGATTGGATTACATTACATTGCACAGAAATATCTCTTAATTGTCTCCCTCTCTGGAGATATTCAAAACCTGCCTGGATGTGTTCTGCCATGATCTGGTATAGGTGATCCTGCTCTGGCAGAGGAGTTGGACTTTGATAATCTTTTGAGGTCTCTTCCATAGAATTGTAGAACCAACCAGGTTGGAAGAGACCTCCAAGTCAGCCAGTCCAATCTATCACTCAGCCCTAGCCAATGAACTAGACCGTGGCACTAAGTGCCTCATCCAGGCTTTGCTTGCACACTTCCAGGGACAGTGACTCTGCCACCTCCCTGGGCAGCCCATTCCAATGGCAAATCACTCTCTCTGTGAAAAACTTCCTCCTAACATCCAACCTAGACCTCCCCTGGCACAACTTGAGACTGTGTCCAGCCCCTAACATTCTGTGATTCTGTGAAACTGGGAGTTACTTGGAAGCAAAGAGAGGAAAAAAATTGTTTTCTTAGTTGCCCTGGTTCCTTGTCATGAGATATGTTTAAATGCACTCGAAAATCACTCTCCTGCTGTCAGGATCTGGTAATGCAACTGACTTTTAACATCTTACTCTGCTTTACTGTAACTATGAGGACAAGAGGAAAAAGAAGCAACATGTCCTTACAGTGATTGTTGGCCTTGGTCTCCAGATAGTCTGTGCTGTATCTGGTGTGTGGCAGCCACACATGGGAAGATAGTTGTGGAGAAGGAGCATCATCTATGTCTCCATTACACCTAGATATGATCTGTAAAGCATACAAGAAGGAGCTAAATTTCTGCACGTATTTAGGCTGGTGCTTCCTTAAGAAGTGTTGTGGTCAAGAATGTGTTATGCCATGGGCTTGTACACCTAAGGAACTCTGGTATCAGTTGTTTAAAAAAACCCAGTCATGTAGAATTGAGAAATACTTGTAATTTTGAATAGGGGTGTGTGTGTGTATAAATATAATCTGTATATATAGATAATGTATATAAAATGATATAGATACATTTGGAAAAGGCCCTTGAGATTATCAGGTCCAAACATTTACCCTACTCGACCAAGTTCACCACTAAACAAACTTTAAACACATCTAGGGATGGTGACTCAACCATCTCCCTGGGCAGCCTGTTCCAATGCTTGACCACGCTTTCAATTAGTTTTTTTTCCCCCCTAATGTCTAGTCAAAACCTGCCCTTGTGCAGCTTGAGGGCATTTCCTCTTGTTCTGTCACTAATGATCTGTGAGAAGAGATCAGCACTTACCTCTCTATATTGTCCTTTCACAGAATCACAGTATCATCAGGGTTGGAAGAGACCTCACAGATCATCAAGTCCAACCCTTTACCACAGAGCTCAAGGCTAGACCATGGCACCAAGTGCCACGTCCAATCTTGCCTTGAACTGCCCCAGGGACGGTGACTCCACCAGCTCCCCGGGCAGCCCATTCCAGTGTCCAATGACTCTCTCAGTGAAGAACTTTCTCCTCACCTCCAGCCTAAATCTCCCCTGGTGCAGCCTGAGGCTGTGTCCTCTCGTTCTGGCGCTGGCCACCTGAGAGAAGAGAGCAACCTCCTCCTGGCCACAACCACCCCTCAGGTAGTTGTAGACAGCAATAAGGTCACCCCTGAGCCTCCTCCTCTCCAGGCTAACCAATCCCAGCTCCCTCAGCCTCTCCTCGTAGGGCTGTGCTCAAGGCCTCTCACCAGCCTTGTCGCCCTTCTCTGGACACGCTCAAGCATCTCAATGTCCCTCCTAAACTGGGGGGCCCAGAACTGAACACAGGACTCAAGGTGTGGTCTAACCAGTGCAGAGTACAGGGGCAGAATGACCTCCTTGCTCCTGCTGACCACACCATTCCTGATGCAGGCCAGGATGCCACTGGCTCTCTTGGCCACCTGGGCACACTGCTGGCTCATGTTCAGGTGGGTATCAATCAGCACCCCCAGATCCCTCTCTGTCTGGCTGCTCTCCAGCCACTCCGACCCTAGCCTGTGTCTCTGTATGGGGTTGTTGTAGCCAAAGTGCAGCACCCTGCACTTCGAGCTATTGAACCCCATCCCATTGTACTCTGCCCATCTGTCCAGGCGGTCAAGGTCCCGCTGCAGAGCCCTTCTGCCTTCCAACCCAGTCACATCTGCCCCCAGCTTGGTGTCATCTGCAAACTTGCTGATGACTGACTCTTTGCCCTCATCCAGATCATCTATGAAGATGTTAAAGAGGATGGGGCCTCAGGTGATGTCTCCCCCTAGTTCTCAGTCTAAACAGTCCCAGTTCCTTCAGCCACTCTTCATCAGACTCATTTTCTAGGTCCTTCGCTACATTAGTTGCTGCTTTTTCACCTACTCCAGCCCCTCAATATCTTCCTTGTGTTGAGGTGCCCAAAACTGAACACAGTACTTGAGATGTGGCCTCGTGAATTCCAAGTGCAGGGGTACAATCTCTTTCCTACTCCTGGTCACATGTTGCTGATAAAGGCCAGGATGCTATGACTTTCTTTGCCACCTGTGCTCTGCTGGCTCATATTCAGCCACTTCTTGGTTAGAATCCCCAGGTCTCTTTCTGCTGCACAACTTTCCAGCCACACTTTCCCAAGCCTGTAATGTTGCATGGGGTTATTGTGGCCCAAGTGCAAGACTCAGCACTTGGTCTTGCATTATCAAAATCTTCTCTATTTGTTTCCCAGTCTCCATTTTCCTCTTCACCTTCTGGTGTTCTCTCCTAAGTAATTTTGATATCTTCCTTTCCTCTGTGTCTTTTCTGTGAAGAGTCTTTCTGTTTCTCCTGCTCCTGTCCTGCCCATGCATGCCAGGACCACTGGGTAACCTCTCTTACCACTGCTCTGTGCCCTTCTTGGCAACCCTTATGCTGCCCATGGGATTTCATACTATTAGATGTACAAGGTCATTGTCTGCCAGGCAGATGGTCTCAGGCTGTAGAAATGGACTATATAAAAATATTCTTTTCATGTCAAGATGGAGAATCTCTCTGTCAAAAAGCCCCCTGAGAAATGAACTGTTGTATTTTGCAGGAGGTAGTTTCAGCCTGATGAGGGAGTAAATTCCATTTGATTTCAAAGATGCTGCTTATTCAGATGAATCAGGTCCAAAATGCAAATTGTTCACAGGACACATAATAAATACTGTAGAAAAAGCTCAAGATCTCCATCCAGCTCTCTTTAGGGGATGTGAGAAGGCTGAATATGTGATTTCTAAAGTATGGTTTAGCACAACTATGTACTTGAACTGCTGAAGAACCTGTCTCTCTATCAAGATTTTAAGAATTTTCCAAGCTAAGACACTATGTAGACCTTGAAAAAACTCAGTTGCCCTTGTCCACCTTGAAAATGAAATTTGAGAGAAGGTAAGTGGGTCCTGACAAAGGTTGAAAGGGACAGCAATAGGAGAAGGCATTTAGACAGGCTGGTAATGTGCTGCCCCAACTTTGTGATTCACAGCAAGAAGAATCTGAAACTACCATTTTTGGTGCCACAGAGAAAAAGAATTTTCTGAGTGCATAAACCAATGTAAACATACCTGATACAAGAAAAAAGAAAAGGGAAAAACAAAGCATAGCTCTTTCCTGCAGATGAGTGAGTTCTGTAGTGATGAATGATTTACCTCATGGGGAAAATGCATCTGCTGTGCTATTAAGTTCATATGAAAAATGTTGTGTGATGTGTGAATCATTTTATTTTGAACCTTCTTTCAGACCTGGCTTATTTATGATGTGTGATTTCTTTCCAAAATTGTGAACTCTGTAGAAAGACACACAGCAGCTGCAAGTTCCACTTTTAAAGTGGATATTCTACTTTCTTTTTTTCTGTGATTTTTGGTAGACTTGGTGGTTGGTTTTTTGGGGTGTTTTTTTTTTTTTGGTGTCTGTGATAATACAAAAGTGGCAATGGAAGGATCTAGAAACCACCTGTGATTGTGGAAGACTCATGAAGAAAGGGTTGGTTGTTCTTTATGAAAAATAATCCCAAAGACCAAACTCAAATTAAGGCAGGAAGTCAGGTCCTTAGTGGAGATTTCAGTCAGCTGAGAACCAAAGGTTTCTTCATAAAGTTGACTGTGTTAGAAAATGGTTAGAAAAGATTATATATATAAAAAAAATCCTTCACCTCTTGTTTTATGGAAGGAGAAATAAAAGCTACAGACAGGAAAGGGCTCTGTAGTCCAGGTAAGAAACAGAGGGAAGGAACAGACTGGAGACATGACATTGATCTCGAAGACACATCCAGATGGGGCTGATGTTTTCAGGAGACTGGAAATAAGATGTTAGTGTGTTTACACTAACAAAAGCTATAGTATGCATTGTGACTGTTACACATCCTTGAATGAAACAATTGAGTACTGTGTCCAGTTCTGTGAGTACTGTGTCCAGTTCTGGGCCCCTCAATTCAAGAAAGATGTTGAGGTGCTGGAACATGTCCAGAGAAGGGCAACGAAGCTGGTGAGGGGCCTGGAACACAAATCCTATGAGGAGAGGTTGAGGGAACTGGGCCTGTTTAGCCTGGAGAAGAGGAGGCTCAGGGGTGATCTTATTACTGTCTACAACTACCTGAAGGGGCATTGTAGCCAGGTGGGGGGTGGCCTCTTCTCCCAGGTAACCAGCAATAGAACAAGGGGACACAGTCTCAAGTTGTGCCAGGGTAGGTATAGGCTGGATGTTAGGAAGAAGTTTTTCACAGAGAGAGTGATTTCCCATTGGAATGGGCTGCCCAGGGAGGTGGTGGAGGCACCGTCCCTGGGGGTCTTCAAGAAAAGACTGGATGAGGCACTCAGTGCCATGGTCTAGTTGACTGGCTAGGGCTGGGTGATAGGTTGGACTGGATGATCTTGGAGGTCTCTTCCAACTTGGTTGATTCTATGATTCTATGATTCTATGAATTACAGCCTAGTGTAGTGCTCCTGAAGTGGGATCTTTGGAAAAGGATTATTTTAAGTAAATTGGGAGAGCTAATTGTAAGCACCAAGTCTGCAGAACCATCCTACAATGGTTGAGCTCTTGAGAAAAAATACCTTCATGATGTGTCTAGTGATCCAATGTCAGAAGGCAGTGCCTCACTTGGGAGAGATTTGGGTAACTTACAAAGCCCACAATACCACTTGTGTAGGTTAATAGAAATCAGCCAAGGGGGAATTACCATCAGGCCTGGGTACTGACTCGCCCTTGACCTCCCACCTGACAGCCAAGTTACTTTATGAAACAATTCAGTCATTATGAGAAAACAATAAGAAGTATAAAGAATGTATCAAATCATCTGATGTATGTAGTGCATGTTCTGGATGGGACTGTGGGTTTATAAAGATGATAGGAAATAGGAGGGAAAAAAAAATCAGCATGTGTATCATAATTGTAGAGTGACAACTTCAAACCCCTTAGCCCCAGAGGGAATAGAACATAGTTATTGTCAGTGTGTCCCAGCTGTAAAGCTGACACTGCACCGGTGCCCTGTTATAACTGGATTTTTAGTAGTTCTAGAATTTCAGTGCTGCTTTCACAGCAAAATTCCCTAATGGCAAGGAGGTTGTAGCTGCTGTGGCTTTCTAACACGAGGCTTCTGAATTTTTTTACTTGCCTTATCATTTGAGCATGAAATGTAGTGGAAGCCTTCAGGGAGAACCTTATTACCTATGAATAAATCAACAAAAATCCTCATTTATAGGGGGTGCTTCTGATTAGAAATTCCTATGTTAGAGATGTAATTTATTATTTTGTAACTGGTAAAAAGAGGATTGGCATTTGAAATCAGGAGCATTCTCTGACCTACTATTTATTCTTCTGTATTTGCCATGCATCTTTTCCTTTTCTTAAACTGATGCCTCCAAGTGCTCAGGTTGGAATTTGGCACTTGCTGCTTTGATGTTAGCTCTGTCCTGTCATTTTAAGCTTATTTCTTCCATCTGTGTTTAACTCTGCACAAGCAATGATTACTGATGTTACAGTGCCTTGTAGAAAGAGTTTCAGGAAGATGCAGTATTGCAATTCCTTACTGAATGTTGCAGGTCCTGTCAAGTATGATAACATCTTAGTAACTTTTTGTTTCTCAGGATTAGTTCCTCTGACCATAGTGCACCAGTAGCTCTCTTGGTCTTCTGTAGGATTGATTCAAATCTGGCAGTAGAAGAACAGGGTCAAAATAATTTGGGTTGTAGTCTGTGACTAGGAAAGTTACTTGGAGGTCCTGTATAGTTTTCTGAACACAAAAATAACAGCATTAAGTTTTACTAACAAAATTGCTTAAATAACACCAAGAAATGTATTTATATATGGATAATGTCATGGGCCTTAAGTTATCCTCTTATCCACTTTGGCCATGTGGAAGAGTGTATCAGTGTGTGGCTCTTATATGCTCTCTACAACTACCTGAAGGGAGGCTGTAGCCAGGTGGGGGTTGATCTCTTCTCCCAGGCAACCAGCAAGAGAACAAGGGGACGCAGTCTCAAGTTGTGCTGGGGGAGGTCTAGGCTGGATGTTAGGAGGAAGTTCTTCACAGAGTGAGTGATTGGCATTGGAATGGGCTGTCCAGGGAGGTGGTGGAGTCACTATCCCTGGAGGTGTTGAAGAAAAGCCTGGCTGAGGCACTTAGTGCCATGGTCTAGTTGGCTGGGTAGGGCTGGGTTCTATGATTCTATTCTATGAATAAAGGCGTGTAATAGAAGGAGAAGGGAGACCTTCAGAAAGTCTGTGTTGCTATTTGATAGGAATGTGAAAAGAAAATAATACCCAGCAAAGAGAGAGGAAGGCTTGAACTGTTTAAACAAACAAACAAAACCAACCAAACTAAACACCAATCCACTTAGAATAATAGAATCAACCAGGTTGGAAGAAACCTCCAAGATCAGCCACTCCAATCTACCACCCAGCCCTAGCCAATGAACTAGACCATGGCACTAAGTGCCTCAGCCAGGCTTTTCTTCAACACCTCCAGGGATGGTGACTCCACCACCTCCCTGGGCAGCCCTCATTTATGCGTCAAAAGAAGAGGTCTGATATTATTCTACCCAGCTTCTTGGTAGGCGGTGCATAAATGCTGAAACTTTTTAAAAGTCTGTCTTAAGGGTCAGAGTGGGAACTGTTAAGTGTTAAACATGTTCTAACAGCTGCCAAACTTCATGTATTCAGGCAAGAGCTTGAGAAATTTTGCAGGACTTGATGTTTTTTCCTGATTTGATTAATGCAGAGCTATAAAAGAAAGAGAAGTTCAGACACTCGAATAATTTAGAATGGCTTTATTCGGTGTTTGGAAAGTTGAAGTTTATGCATGGTGTCTGCAGCAGTGGCTAACAGGAAAGCAGGAGAATGCACATTTGCAAACTGGGTTTTATGTACTGATGGTGAGTGAGGACAGGAGCTTTTTCTTAGTATTGAGCACAAATGATTTTTGTCATTCATTATGTTTCATCGATGAAGAAGGAAGAAAGTGTTCTTTTAAAAGTTGATTCTAGAAAATGAAATAACAGGTTTAGGCTGTTGCTAGGCTTGGGAGATTTGCATAATCCTTGAATGCAATTGTAAGCATGTGATACATTGCAGAGATCTTTCAATAGATCAACCCCTAAAACTTGTCAATAGCATGGGCTATAAATATGTACTGAGTCACAGCTAGCTTCATAAACACTGCAAGTCTTTCAGCAGTTGGTGTAAATAAATAAATGTTGTTTGGAGAAGTTGGCTCCTTTACTATGGGCACACTTCCCTGACTAACTGAATTCGATTTCTAGTGTTTCATCTGCCTTGCATGATATGGCTGTCCTCTTTGCTGGTAAAAGTAACAGCTATGGGATGGGAAAAGTCATAGTCAGGAGGATAAGTGTAAGTTTTAGGGCTGTGTATTTTTTTTTAAGTGGTCGTTGGAATACAGAAATTGCTGTCTATGGCAACAGTAACTTTAATGAATTTACTGTGAGTTTTGTAACATTTAGTTCCTCATAAAGCAAGTAGCCTTGATAGTATTCTGTATATCCCAGAGGCACCCTTCTAAGTCTACTGCTTGAAGTTTAGATCAGACGATGTGAAATGCTGCTTTGGAGTGATGCTTGCAGGTGTTTGCTGGCATCTCACTGATGCACAATGGCAGATTGGTTATGGAGAAGAGATCATGTTTTGGTTTGCTTCAAATTTCTAAGCGAGTAGGAGTGTGCAGAGAGTGGCATGTGCTCCTGATGTGCTGGAGAAACAACAGAAGACAGAGTTCTTTTGCAGTTAGTTCAGAAGCAATGTCATGATGCTTAGACTGATATTCAGCTCTCCTGCTTTCAGTATAAGGCATGACACAAGGGAGAGCCACTGGAGGGGAGAGCCCTTCTCCCAGACTGAAGTTTCCTTGGCACTATTTGTGCATATGTATCATTGCTCCTGATTAGACAGGCAAGCAGGGCTAAAGTACTCCTTGCTTGTTGACGCTGCTCAGAATGCAATGCATTTCTTAGTACTAAAGTACTAGGAGGTTTTATCAGCTTGTCTAGAGCTGCAACGTTTGGCTGTTTTATGTAAAAGGCAGGAAAGTGTTTTCCTTTTGTGCATGCTGGAACTGAGCCTGAGCCTTGCTGACATTAAAATAATACTCAGCATGTACATGGAAAACAGTCCCAAAGGAGGTGGCAAAGTCAAGCATCCCTGCAGAAAGCTAATGAAGGTGTGAAAAACACTTCCATGTAATGATTTGTAATGAAAGGCAGGTGGAAGAAGCAGAGGATGAGAAAGTGCCGTTTATTCCCCATTGAAGGGTAAAAGAAAAAAAAAGAGTTATTGAAGAACTTGTTAAGACAGAAATCAGATATGCAGTATTTAGAAAATCAGTTATTTATGTTCCTTGAATAGTTTAGATGGTTTGCAATTAATTCTCCCTCAGAACTAGTGGGGAGGGGGAAGAAGAAGGAAAGAAAAAAAGTCAAAGCTGATTCAGCTCCATGTAATGCCTTACAGAAGTATTGATGCCATTCTGATTAATGTGTAGCTGTGTAAACCCATACTCTATTCAAAATTATGATAGATGCTTATTCACATTTTTAAACATCATGCCAATCTATGATTCTGAGAGAAAACCATTACTAATGGAACTAAGTGTGGTTGAGAGAGCAGCAGTATAGTTATTCTGGAGAATTCCTGTACTGGCAAGGTGCTATTTAGCTGCTTTAAGGACTTTTTCATTCTTAGTTCAGGAAAAAAAATAGAAAATGGGTAAGTTCCATGATGTTCCACATCCTTAACCAATCACATTGTTGTCTAAAGTGTTTGAAATTATTACTTTAAAACGCATCAGTCTTTCCTGGTTCTGTCTTGCAAAGCCAATAGCAAAACTCAGCCTTAAAGCACATGGTTCGCTATTACGCCGTTTCTGCTCTTTTCTCCTTCTTTGGAGGAGCTAGAGAGCAGTATCAGATCTCTCTTTTATAAAAGAAGGCCATCTCTGATCTGTCACTAGTGCTTTAAATTAAGGCACTTTTATCAGTGGAGTGTGCCTTGTACCAATTTCATGGTGATAGCTTTTCCACACAAAATGTAGCGTGTTCAATGAAGATTAACCCAAAAAGCTTACTTGGAAAATAACTGGTGCGTTTGTTGACCACTTGATGGCATCACTCGGTTGTGGAGAGCTTCACTGCTTTGCCAGTAGAGCCGTTTTACTTGTGTGCTTGGTATGAGAGGGTGTTATGTTTTGGTTTAGATTGTTAAAGACTCGAGAGAGCTACTAATATGCTCCCATGAAAGAAGTAAAAGCCACAGAGCTACTTTTGATAACTCCTCCTTTACTATTTTGAAATAATTTCTTTACCTGCATAGACACCAACAGACAAGTGGTCAAGATTGTTTCTTGTCCTGCTCCTGGTTAGATTTTTAAGGATCATAGAATCGTAGAATCAGTCAGTGTTGGAAGCGACTGCAAGGATCATCTAGTTCCAACCCTCCTGCCAAGGGTGGGGACACCCTACCCTAGATCAGGCTGGGCAGAGCCTCATCCAGCCTGGCTGATTTAAGTGGGTTGGTATAAACACAAAGAATGTTGTCATTCACTGAAATGTCTTCTTAGTGAGCTTTGCTCTCAGGGAAATGACTCCAATTGTTGCAGTCAATACACATTCTAGGGAAAGGATTTATGCAATTTTGTGTGTTAACTACAGCTGCTATAAAATAAAAGCCCTTTGTAGCCTTCATACCAAAACTAGGTGTGATGGTTTGGGTGTTCCCCACCCCCCCACACTTTAGAAATCACCCAGACTAGACTCAGCCAGCTCTGGAAATATGAATGAAGCTTATATTTACAGCTAGCACAATATACAAGCAGATATTTACAGTATATACAGTTATATACAGAAATATACAAGGTAAAAGGTAATACAGAAACACAACTCCCCTCCCAGAAACCTGAGTCCCCAGGAGGGGCTCTCTGTAGCCCTTCCACCTTCTCCCACTTCTCTCAACCTTACCCCAGTCCCAAGGAGGAATGGAGGTTTGGTCAGGGGGTTAGGAAGCAAAGTGGATTAGTCCAAAAAGGAGGGTGAGGTTAGAGGGTAAGATGCAGCTCAGCCAGCAGCCCCAGTCAGAGTGGTTATCTAATGTTTTTATTTCTTGTTCCTATACATCTCAGCAAGCCTGTGAGTAAAGTAGACACCACCACTGTTTTCTTTCCACAACCTGTAATCTAGTTCTTCTCACCAAAACATTCTATCCTGCTTCAAACTAGCACACTGGGTGATCTGTTTATGTGCAAGCCAACAAGGACAGCTCACTGAAAATGCTGAACCCCAGAGGGGATGGGAGAAACAAGACACTATGTATTATTTAGATGTAAAGTACAATTCTGATAATGTCAGGGGAGCTTTGAGAATTTATAGATGCTGAGAAGTAGCCCACAAGAAACCAGGTAGTAAAGCATATAGTTGAAAGCAACTTGAAGATCTAAATCCTGCTTCTTCTACACAGACAGTGCCAATGAACAGTAATGAAGTGCTCCAAACAATGACAAAGAGGAAATAGATGGATCTAGTTTCTGACCCGAGAAGAGGTAAATGTGGAGAAGCAGAACAAGGAAGGAAATATCACCAGTATGTCTCTGTTTTGTGAGAAATGGCCAGCATATGTCTGGAGGGGAAAAAAAAATATTTTTTGGGGGGGGAGGGGAGGGGGAAGGAAAGGCCAAAAAGAAGCCCAAGAATTGTGGGTAAGATCTTTAAGATTTTTGATTTTTTTTTTTGTGGTGAATATGTCAAAATCTTTTTTCCCTTAGCTTTTGAGGTACTTTTAGAATGTCTTTTGTGAGATATATTCTGATATACAGGTACATGTACACTTAAATTTGCACATTAGTATGTGTTCTACTAATGTATGTATTCTACCTGTGTTCTAATGTATGTGTTCTACATACTCTATGCTGGAGTGGTGCAGAGAAGGGTGACGAGGCTCAGGAGAGGTCTGGCAAACATGACCTGTGAGGAGCAGCTGAGGGAACTGGGGTTGTTTAGTCTGGAGAAGAGGAGGCTGAGAAGGGACCTTATTGCCCTCTACAGCTACCTAAAAGGAGGTTGCAGTGAGGCTGGAGCTGGTCTCTTCTCCTGATTTACTAATGATAGGACAAGAGGAAATGGCCTCAAGTTGTGTCAGAGGAGGTTTAGATTGGCTGTTGGGAGGAAGTTCTTTACTGAGTGGATGGTCAGGCACTGGAACAGGCTGCCCAGGGAGGTGGTGGAGTCACCATCCCTGGATGTGTTTAAAAGGAGAGTGGATGTGGCACTTGAAGCTATGGTCTAGTGATGAAGGATGCTGGGATGAAGGTTGGACTTGGTGATCCTGGTGGTCCTTTCCAACCATAGCGATTCATAGTGATGAGATGTGCTGAGGGATTTGGTTTAGTTAAGGACTTGTCAGTGTGAAACTAAAAATTGGACTTGATGATCTTGAAGGTCTTTTCCAATCTAAAAAATTCTGTGATTCTGTGAAATTCTGTGATTCATATTGGTTTTCTTCTGTGTATGTATTTGTTTTCTGGCACCTTTTCACCATGACAGACACCCTACTGAAATGATAATTGGAATCCTACAAACCACAAGTGATTATGGATATCTAATTCTTGGATCTCAAAGTGTTTTGAGCTGACCTGCTGAGAATTTCACCTAGACTGGAGACTGAAATGTCCAGTTAAAGGACTTAACCTATCATAAATTGTACAGGTTTTTTTAAAAGAAAAAAATACTCTGCTGTGCTAGTTTGAAGCTAGCTAGAATATTTTGGTGAGATAAATTAGATGACAGGCTGTGAAAAGGAAACAATGGTAATGTCTACTTCACTCATGGGCTTGCTGAGATGCCTAGCAACAAGAACACAAACATAGATAACAGGGTGTCTCTCTGGGCTTTGGGTTGCACTTATCTCTTTCTAACTTGCTGCCTGACCAATCCTTCTGCTTCCTAACCCCCCTGGCTGATGCTCCAAACTCGCTTTGAACATAAGGCAAAGTCTGGAGTAAGGTAGAAGGGCGGGAAGAAGGTGGAAGGGTGGTTGGGAGCCCCTCCTGGGGACTCATGTTTCTGGGAGGGCTGCTGTGTTTCTGTATTACTGTTTAACTTGTCTATTTCTGTCTACAGCTGTATATTTTGTAAATATCTGCTTGTATATTGTGCTAAGCTGTAAGTTTAAAGCTTCATTCAATTTCCAGATCGACTGAGTCTAGTTTGGGTGATTTTCTTAAGGGGGGGGGGGGGGGAGGGTAACACCCAAACCATCACATCTGCTTATCAACCTGCTTACCTTATTTCAGTTGATAAGGGAAGCTACCTAAGATTTCCTTAGTTTTTGTTTTTAAAAAAACAAAAAGAAGATGAAGGATGGAGGAAAGAGTTCAGATACAAGCTGTGTGTTAATGAGTGAGTTTCTTCAATCTGTTATCCAATATAATGGGTTTGGCAGTTCTTAGGATGCTAAGTACCAAAACCAAATCCCATAGAGAGCTCATAGTGGTAGGTGTTACTGTGTCTATGTCTGGTGTACTGTGCCCAGATCTGGTGTGCCCATTATAAGAAGGACATAAAGCTGCTGGAGCAAATCCAGTGGAGGGCCACAGAGATGATCCAAGGGCTGGAACACCTCTGCTATGAGAAGAGGCTGAGGGAGCTGATGGTGTTCGGCCTACAGCAGAGAAGATCTTGCAGGGCCTTGCGGCTGCTTTCCAGTGCCTGCAGGGATCCTACAGGAAGGCTGGAGAGGGATTTTCATAGGGCGTCTAGTGAAAGGACAAGGGGAATGATTTGGAGCTGGGAATAGGTTTAGATTTGATGTTAGGACAAAGCTCTTCAGTATGAGGGTGGTGAGACTCTGGAGTAGGCTGCCCGAGCAGGCTGTGGATGCCTCCTCCGTGGGGGGTTTCAAGGCCGGGTTGGATGAGGCCCTGAGCAGCTGAGTGTAGTTGAGAGATGTCCCTGCTTACGGCTTGGAGGTTAGAGTAGAGGCTCTCTAAGGTCCCTTCCAACCTAAGACGTGATTCCATTGCTGGCAGCTCCTGTTCCTTCATGTTTGTACTACAACCTAAGACATGATTCCCTTGCTGGCAGCTCCTGTTCCTTCATGTTTGTACTACAACCTAGGACATGATTCCCTTGCTGGCAGCTCCTGTTCCTCCATGTTTGTGCTAAAAGGTAAGATTTGGGCCTGCCCCATGCCAGCAGTGAGCTTCTCTAGTTTTGACAGAGTAAGTGGTAGTCAGGGGCTTTTTGGCAGTGTCTAATCCAAACATTGATGCTAATGGTTCTCCTACAGGTAGGTTTATTGTGCTAGTTTGAAGCTAGCTAGAGTGTCTTGGTGAGAAGAACTAGATCACAGGCTGTGAAAGGAAAACAGTGGTGATGTCTACTCCCCTCATAGGCTTGCTGAGAGGTATAAGAACAAAAACAAAACATAGATAAGGGAGTCTTCTCCTCTGCTGCTGGGGAACTGCCTGAGCTGCATTTCTAACCTCGCCCTCTGTTTCTTTTCTAAGCCACTTTGCTTCCTAACCCCCTGGCCAAACCTCCATTCCTCCTTGGGACTGGGGTAAGGTTGAGAGGGGCAGGGGGAAGGTGCAGGGGTGGTTGAGAGCCCCTCCTGGGGACTCAGGTTTCTGGGAGGGGAGTTGTGTTGCTGTATTACCTTTTACCTTGTATATTTCTGTGTATAACTGTATATATTTTAAATATCTGCTTGTATATTGTGCCAGCTGTGAATATAAGCTGCATTCATATTTCCAGAGCCAGCTGAGACTAGTCTGGGTGATTTCTAAAGTGTGGGGGGGCAGGGAACACCCAAACCATCACAGTTTATACATTTTTTTCTTTTAGCTTTGACATTGTAAGTCTGTGAATTTTAGGGGACTCAGCTCCCAGCTTTTATTTCTGTTTAAATGAAAGGGAGGAAATACTTACTGTTCTCAAATGTTATATCCAAAACCAAGTACGTATCTAAATTGGAGTAGAGTGTTCCAGTTGATTTGATTTTTACATCAAGGCACTGTGGACCAATTGCAAATTTCCTTTCTTATTTTGAGATCCAGTTTGTTTTGATTGAAGTTCTGTGTAATGGAGTAAGAAGTACCCACCTTCACTTCATCTAAGGTGATATGGCAATAAATGTGCTACATAAAAGATTTTTTGCCTCCTACATTTGTTATCTTTTCTCTGTATTAAGTTACTCTGTGACAGATCTTGTGTAGATTTTTGATGGTAAAAGTAATAGATTCAGAGCTATTTGAAGAAACAGAGTGTAAATACAGAACATAAAAATAAGCAAAAGCTTACAGAAGTGGAACAGGGAGAAGTGTATTTGGTGAGTATCCAAAGCAAGGACAACTGTATAGCACAGCATTATGTGCCAATGATGCAAATTCATTATGAATTGCCTTTTTCAGTTTAGAAAAGAAGCTGAGGAGTAAGCAAACTTCATGAAATGTAAAGTAAGGGAAAAGACATTCCTTGGGAAAGCCCATTTAGTGAAGTAGCAGGCTGCATGAGTGCTTAGATGACTAATTTTGATGTTATCCTTATTCAACCACAGTAGGAGTGAATCCTTATATAGAACAGTATTTTTAATAGAAGCATTTTCAGTGACACTAAAAAAAATCATTCTGTAATTTTGTCTGCCTGATGGATTGGTTTTCTGCAAAGGCATTTATATTTTAAAGGCCCTTTGAGACCTAGAGGGGATTAAAATGCAGATAGTGAGTAGTATTTTATTGTCTTTCTGTGTGACTTATTTGTCTGGGACTTTGTGCCCCAGCTTCACAAAATTGTCTCAGGTACTACAGCTAAAAGGTTTGTCTTTTGTTTGGATACATGTGAATGTGCAATTCACTGCTTTTGCATTATTTTGATTTTACCTGATAGAATTGGATTATTCTTTGGATTTTGAAATATTGTTTGGTCAGCTGCAGTCTTTTTTTTTTTTTTTTCCTTGATTGTCATCCTTTCTACCTTATCTTAGTGCTCAGGACAAACTTCCCAGAAGGACTTTTTCCATTTATTTTTAGGGTACCGCTATGGATGTGTTTCTCATGGACCATACATCTTGAAAGTAGATAGAGTTTATCAGCTTTCTGAACTGATATCTTTATCTCCTATTTGCTATTCTAGTGTTTCTCCCAAAACTTTTGTGTGTATCAGCTTATATATATACATATATAAGCCAACAAACCAGATTTCTGATGAATTTTTGTACATGTGAATGATACAGTAACGGTGTTTTTATTTGTATATATCACGTGATCACAGGATTATAGGACGTAATGGGTTGGAAGGGACCCAAAGAAATCACTGAGTCCAACCTCCCTGCCAGAGCAGGACAATACAATCTAGCTCAGGTCACAGAGGAATGCATCCAGAAGGGCCTTGAAAGTCTCCAGGGAAGGAGACCCTACAATGTCTCTGGGGAGCCTGTTCCAGTGCTCTGTGACACTTATGGTAAAGAAGTTCCCCACTGTGTTCAGGTGGAACCTCCTGTGCTGCAGCTTATATCCATTGCTCCTTGTCCTATCACAGGGGATAAGTGAGAAGAGATTGTTCTATTAAGTAGCTTATTCTATTAAATCCCCTCTCAGTCTTTTCTACTGACTAAAAAGCCCCAGGTCCCTCAGCCTCTCCTCTTAAGGCATGCCTTCCAGTCCCCTAATCTTCCTCATAGCCCTCTGTTGGACTCTCTTGAGCAAATCTGTCTTTCTTAAACTGGGGAGCCCAAAACTGAATGCAGTACTCAAGACAGGATCTCACCAGGGCAGAGTAGAGGCAGAGGAGAACCTCTCTTGATCTGTTGGACACACTCTTCTTAATGCACCCCAAGATCCCATTGGCCTTCTTGGCCACAAGGACACCTTGCTGTCCCATGGACAACTTGTTATCCACCAGGACATTTTGCATCTACTTTGCTCAGTCATTTGGTAGATTTACTAGTGTGAGTTAAGACAAATTATAGGCCTTGATTAATCTAAGAGAATGTAAGAGTTTAGGTTCCTGTTGGTTTTTTTAAATTATTTTTGTAACTTTTTTAACCAGAATTTGCTTTGTTCTCTGGAATTTCATGTTTTAATGATAAAATGATTTTTTTTTTCTCTACCAGTTTTCAAAGATAACATGAAAAAAATAGTTTCCTGCCAGATCTACTGAGACATTAGTTCTAAGGCAAACGTGAAGTCCCTCATGTCATCTCAGCAGGATAGTAGCTTTGAAGCCTAATCACGAACATTTAAGTGCCAATTTTGTTCATAATTTCATTGCAGAATACTATACCAGAAATATGCAGTGAAGTTCCATTTCCATACCTGAAGCTCCTTATATTCATATGAAAACCTTTCCAAGCAAGAAAGCAGTGACCTGTCAATTTTCAAACAGCCATACTTTTAAATGCAAGTGATTTGTAATTAGGACAATTCTTTATTTGCAGTACAGTAAAAAGAGATCCTAAGGGCAAGTCAAACTGAAAAAGAAGAAAGAAATTCAAGTAAAAATCAAAATATATTTGGAGAGGATTTATCAAATATGATCAAATGGTGTCTAAAGTGGATAGGACCACTTACAGTGATACACAGGAGGGAGAGGCAGAAAGGCACTGAAGTTGGAAGAGGCTGTGTGGACGCTAGTAGGTGGATATTGTTAGATCTGAAATTAGTGGCAGCTGGTCCATTGATAATTGTGGAAACTAAGGGTCAAGTTTGTACCCTTTTCTGAAAAACAGGAAACCTCTGAAAGGGAGACTGAAAGATGGTGATGTTGTCATGTTGCCAGGATCAAGATAACAGTTTTTCTTGGAGTATTTTGCTTCCCTGCAGTTTGGAGAGACAGGAATTTAATTACAGAGATCTGAGCTAAAGCTCTTAATGCAAATATCCCTATGAGGATGGTATCAAATCAGGACTTTACCATCTGCACCTGCCTTCAGAAATAGGGTGGAATACAGGAGGCAATGATTGTAGCAAAGCAGATTTGTTGCATCATCTTGTGTGCAAACAGGAATCCCATTGATTAAAAAGGTCGTATAGATGGAGGTGCAGCCTGAAAAAGAGTAGCTGGTCTTCTGGCTTAAAGTGTGGTCTTAATGGAATAGGACCAGATTCAGAGATGTGAGTCACAGAATGAGAGAAAAGTTTAGTATGTATTGCTCTGATGTAAGAGTCAAGTTAGACAAATGGATGTTGAAGGATGCTTGAAGTTTATTAACCTATGTTACTTCTGCCAACGTCTTGACAGGGGTGACGTGGAGAAGCTAAATGGGAAAAAACAAGGCAATAGATTGAGGAGAGATCAGGCAGTGTTTTGTGAAACTCTGTAAGGAAATAACAGTTCAAGATGTAAAATGTCAAACAAGTGTGGAAAGGGAAGTTTCTGAAAACAGCCTTTAAAGCATAAGTTAGGAGAAATAAGTCACTGAAATCCCAAAAAAAGGATAAATCAATAACTTAGGAAATTTTAATGACTTCTAGGAGATTCAAGTATAAGCTTGAGAGATGTTCTGTTGATGGTGGCCGAAATTAATGAACAACCACCATGACATCATGTAATCTGCTCAAATACATGAATGCAGCTTTCTTCTTTAGGTTTGACGATACTCATATTTTCATCACATTAACGTGTACATTTCTTACTGTATTGCTTGTAGGTTTTCAGAATCTTAAGATGAAGACTGGTGGTGATAAAGATTTTTGGTACAGTAAGCTAGTAGCTATTGCTATTCATATAGCAATGAAGTCTGGAAGCAGGATGGCTAGAACATGACAAATACTCAAAAAACAAAATTTCTTTAGGTTAATGTAAATACATCTATAAGATGAATATGAAAGCATCTTATTTATAGCAACATAGAATTGTTAAAATTGCAATTGTAGTAGTTAAAGTTCACTAAAGATCTAAAGGCATTTCTATTCCCATTTGCCTTATGTTAATAGGTTGATCTGAACCAAGACACTTTGAATCTCTGTATTTCAGCTTTCAGAAAATCAAGATGGGGGTTATGAAATTCATGTGCCATACTGAATTAGTGAACTATACAGTCACATGGTTAGGGATGCTTGATTGTTGCTGAAAATCCATAGCTAGTATGAAGCAAACCAGAAAATAGTAGACATATTTTCCCAAAGTTTTGCATTGACAAAAAAGGGCATGTGAGGAGAAATCATAAAAGTATTGGCACAAGCCAACCTCATGAGGTTCAACAAGACCAAGTGCAGTGTCCTGCATCTGGATCGGGACATTCCCAAGCACATATACAGGCTGGGCAGTGACTGGCTGGAGAGCATCCTTGAGGAGAGGGACCTGGGGATGCTGGTGGATGAGAGGCTCAACCTGAGCCAGCAGTGTGCTCTTGCAGCTTGGAGGGCCAACTGGATCCTGGGCTGCATCAGGAGAAGTGTAGCCAGCATGCTTAGGGAGGTGATTCTCCCCCTCTACTCTGCCCTGGTGAGACCCCATCTGGAGCACTATATCCAGTTCTGGAGCCCCATTACAAGAAGGATGTGGATGTGCTGGAGTGTGTCCAGAGAAGGGCCACTGGGTTGATCAGAGGGCTGGAGCAGCTCTCCTATGAGCACAGACTGAAAGAGTTGGGGCTGTTCAGTCTGGAGAAGAGGAGGCTCCAAGGTGACCTTCTTGTGGCCATTCAATATCTGAAGGGGGCCTCCAAAAAAACTGGGGAGGGACTTTCTAGGATATCAAGGAGTGACAGGACTAGGGGGAATGGAGCAAAGCTGGAGGTGGGTAGGTTCAGGCTGGATGTGAGGAGGAAGCTGTTCAGCATGAGAGTGGTGAGAAGCTGGAATGGGTTGCCCAGGGAGGTGGTTGAGGCCCCATGCTGCCTGGAGGTGTTTAAGGCCAGGCTGGATGAGGCTCTGGCCAGGCTGATCTAGGGTAGGGTGTCCCTGCCCATGGCAGGGGGCTTGGAACTAGATGATCCTTGTGGTCCCTTCCAACCCTGACTGATTCTATGATTCTATTGCCACCAGAGTTTACTTCTGGGGTTGTATAATCCTTGAATATTCTCTTGCAAAGGGTTTTCAAGATGTCTGAAGAGTTAATGAGTTTTTCAATGAAAAAACTCATTAACAAAACTAATGTTAAAAACCCTACTGCTATGTGGTTTTCCCCCATTGTGTCACTCAGATGTAAATGTGCTAACAGCTTATTCTCAGCCTTCAGTGTCATAAGTGCATAGAGGTTGAACCTCTTGGAATCCATTGTATTTTTATACAGTGAAAGACTTCTGTTAGGAATACGACGCATTCTGTAATTTGGCTAAGGAAAGCAATTCAGAAAATATGAAACCTTTTTTCTTTAGTCATTCTAGTTTGTTATTGCCTGCTGTACTATCTCAGGCAAGTGGAGATAGCATTTACTGTGTAGCATATGCTTTCAGGCAGAACACAATCAACTGGTAAAATATCAGCATGTAGAAGTGTATTGACTAATTCTTCGTTTTAATTCACTGATAGAAGCTACAAAACACTGGGAAAATGCCTCAACCACAGCAGTCTTTGCTGAGCTATTTCATCTGTATTTGGTGGGCTGTGCTGAGAGATAAGGGGACCCATTTTCTGTGGTCTGTTATATCTCTGGTCTTTTTGATGCTAATATTGAGCAGCTTTTGATTAGTATGAAACAGTGAATGAAGTTACCTCTTGTTATACAACGTGATCAGCTCTATATTTCACAAATAAGTCTCTCTCTGAATGCAGCTTCCCATCAGAAAGGGCTTTGTTTTTTCTGTCTTATCTGCTCTGTAAGTAAATTGTTCCTTCTGCAAACCCATGTGGCTTGCTTCCTTTGCCCTCAGTGACAGAAAAGCTCACTGGTTGGTGATCTCTGCAGGGGTTTATAGCTCAGCTCTGCTGTTCTCTCCCTCTGTTCCCACTTCTCTGTTCTCTCCCCTACTGTGACTAAATAAATTACCTGTATGACATGTTCGGTTTTCTTTGGTAAGAAGCCTGGGAAATCAAATCTGTTCCCAAACCTGGGTCTCCCATTTGGGAACTGTAATGCCTTCCTGCTGTTAAATCAGGTCATCTCTCAGGAAAAACAAAGAACAATTCCACACAGCTATAATCAACACAGAGTAAATTTAGATAATGAAGCTGACATATGTTTATTGAAAAGGAATATTATTGTATTAAGGAAATAATTGTAAAAGCACTTCATCTTTCTCTGTTGCATTTCAGGGTGTGTGTTGAATGTTCTGTGCAGAGACAAGACCAAATATTTTCTTTCTGTTTTGCCTTATAAAAGTGAAGTATATTTATTTTCTGTTTGGTCTAAGAAGACACTTTGTGACATCATTCATTGGTTGCATCAGAAAAAGTTTTCTTTGTTTAATTACTGTGGATTTACGTAATTAATTTATCATTGACTGTTTATTTCTATTAATTATTTGTGACTGAGTTTTTGGCCTACTTAGAAATGTTTAGAGGAGGAAAAATAAATCCTTTCAATATGCTGTGTTCATTTTTTTTACCATTCCACTCAGTGCAGGTACCCTGAAGATTAGAGGCAGCAGGTCAGTGAAAGGCAGGGCCAGTAGGTCTCTCTTGTGTACGCCTGGCAGTCCCACAGTGTGTGTCCTTTGTGGGCAGGCTGTACTGTCACATGTGAGGCTGTCACCTTCGGCAGGGGAGGAGGGAAGCACTAGCAAGGGCAGCCTCCCTTTGCCAGCTGGAAGCTGAATTGCCTGCTTAGCTGCTCATCTTGGAGGGGTTCTGAATGACACCCCGGAGGCAGTTTGTTTATCCGCCGTTAGCAAGCTCCTGTAGATTGCAACAGGACTGTGGAGCATCTCCAGTCACTTCCTGCTTGGTTTTCTTATGCTGGGCCTCTGTCCTGGTGAAGCCAAGTGTCTGGTTTCATTCAAGCAGGTTGTGCTTGTGCTGGTGGTTGTCTGGGGACTGAAACAGCTGGTGAAACCCTAGGCCAGCCCCTAGCCCTCTTCAGAGGGAGACAGAGAAGTGGAAAGTGCTAAATCCCCTTCAGGAACCCTCAGGGCCAGTGTGACACTGACCTAGAAGCCCTTGGTGATGAGTTCCCAGGAGTCAACTGTGCTGCTGATCATTCAAGAGGTTTAGTAAAGATGAGTGTGAATAGCTACTGCATAGCCTTACCACCCCCACTGACTAAGCAGCTGCTGAATTATAGCTGGGGACATTGTCTGGAAACATTTTCCAATCCCAGCTAAGTATCAAGTTGTATTCCTGGGAAGAGCAAGCTGTGTGAGAGGCTGCAATCTGTCTTGAGCAGCATAGCAAGTCTGCCCAGGGCCATGCCCAAGGCTGCCCAACCTGCATGGTCTATGTGTCAAACTCATCTAACACTTCATTCTCAAGAGCAGATGGGCTCGAATGTGTTTGCTGTGTTTCTAAATGGTATGTGCTTTTCCAGAGCTTTTTAAAGATAGCTACAGTGTTATTAATAATTGTTTAGTCATCCATGAATTGCCTTTGTTCTAACAAGTGCCTTTGTTGTTTGTTGCTCAGAGATATGTAGTGAACGAGTTTTTTTCATCAGTTTAAAAATCCTTCAAAACTCTGCTGTATAAGACAAATCCTTGAAACCAAAATTGCTCTTTATTGTCTGAAGTCTCATTCAATGTGCATAACAAATATTAAGAGATGAAAGCAGTCAAGTGGGTTTTAGAAGACAGGAGTTCAGTTCCTGCTTCCACTGAGGGTGACCTGACACAAGGGCTGTAATCTCCATCTGCATTAGCTTCTGTCTGAAGAAATGACAGTAGTAATGTTATCTGTCCTCAGCTTTGCCTTATCAGTACAGATTGCAGATATTGTCTCCTGCTGTATAGGTACAAGACCTAACTCTGAAAGGCTTCAGCGGATGCTCTAATAGAATTCATTTCAGCCCTGTGTTAACGGCAAGGCTGAAGCCTGTCTTGTTCCCTTATTAACATCTAGGCTGGACAAGGGGATTGTTGAGCTTGTTCTAACCCTACTTTATTTCTCATCTTCTCCAGCCTGTGACCTGATGACCCTGGGGATCTTAGCCTTAGTGACGTCCACTGGTTGTGCCTCGGCCAATGCTCTGCAGTCCCTGACGGATGCCATGCACATCCCACACCTTTTTGTACAGCGCAACACAGGGGGCTCCCCACGCACAGCCTGCCACCTAAACCCCAGCTTAGAGGAGGAGGAGTACACTCTGGCTGCCCGGCCACCCGTCCGCCTCAACGATGTTATGCTGAAACTGGTCACGGAGCTGCGGTGGCAGAAATTCATAGTATTTTATGACAGCGATTATGGTAAGTGAAGGATTTCAGACACTACTGCGCTCAGTCCTTTTTAACTGGGAGAGGAACAGACAGTAGGAGGGGTGGAAGAGAACTTGCTGGTTTCTTCATTGAGAAAGGGGACAGTGTTTTCAGTGGATGCAGGGCTTCGGTTTGGAAAGGTGGCTGTGAAAATTAGTTCTCAGACAAGCCACAAAGTTGCTTAGCAACACCTACTAAGGCAGCCAAAGTTGGAGTCATCTCACACTTTCTCAGTAAAATATTAATGAAGTGTTGATGTTGATTGGCAGAGGTCACATAGCTGTGCAAGGAAGTTCAACCTGGCCTCTTCCCGGTCCCAGAAAACAATTTCTATCAAAGCTAAGTACTGTTCTCTTTAAAAATTAATTCTCACAATAAGTGTTATACTTTATTTTTGTCACATGCTCACTCACTCTGTTCTCCATTTGAACTGAATTTTACAGTAAGATACTTCCTGGCATAAAACCAAAAGGTAGAGTTAACATTTTCACAACATCTGATGCATTTCCTTCAGCAAAACTTTTACTTTGGGCTAAAACTTGACAAAAAGGAGACTCCGCACAGGCAAATTTAGTACTTCACAGGTGTGAAGAATTACTGAAGAAACAAAATCTCTCATTGTGCCAAGCTTGTAGAGTGAAAAGAAGATGTGTAAATTTTCTTCTTGCTCTTCTCCCTCTCCCCATTCAACTGATATGAAGTGTTCCAGACCTTTAACTTGCAGTATTTTCAGCATTCTCATCTTAGGATAGAAGAACTTTAATAGGTATAGGATTTGTAATGGGAAAAATAAATTCCCTATGGTATGTTTAAAACTCTGCAAACAATTCTGGGTTTAAAATGTGAAAGCTTTTGCTGTCATAACTTCCTATGAACAGAGTACAGGGAAAGGAAATTAAGGTTAAATTGCTGCTGAAAAAGAAATCTTATGTATATCTATGCATGCAGTTTCTATTTTATACGTAGTCTGCCACAACTGTGAAATAGATTTTTATTTGCATTCTCCCTATATAATGACAGATTTTCAGTGTTTTGATTATTGTCTACTCCTGCTTTTTTAAAACATTAGAAGAACAACCCCAGAAAGGCTTTGCAAAGGCTCCTAAGTTCAGAAGATTTCTGAAAAGTCTTGGGTGCAACTTTCTGTTCTTAGTTGTTAGAGATGTTACTACTTATTTCTTGAACAGGAAGATTAAGGATGATGAAAGTGAATTAAGTGGGAAATCAACTGTAATGTCCTTTAAAGTATGTAGAAATACTTTAAATACAAGAAGGCTTCCATGATACTTTTAGTCTGTAGATTTTAAGCCCTAGTAGCTCATGAAATAAACTTCAATGCCATTGCTATCTTATCGAACACGTTCCCAGTGTTTGCTTTGAGAGCAAAAATCTCAGGATATGTGGTAGGTGTTTTGGTGCCCTTCTGAAAGAGAAAGTTGGCATGTAGCAGAGGCTTGGGCTTAAAAAGTTAATCTATTTCTAGCAGTTACTTTCAAGAACTAAAAATAAGTCTTCAAATAATGTCTTGGAAGCATCCTTTTATAGTTACTACTGTTACCTGCTAATTTGTAGCTTTAACCTTTCAAAACTGATTGAATTGAGGATCTTTCATCCCCTAGGAGTTCTAGCCCTGTTAGCACCCCAGATGCAAACTGCTGTAACCCTGGTAGTAATCCTAATTACCAAACTATATCACTTATTCCAGTAGTACACCTGTGTTTCTTTGCCATTTTCTGCAAAGGCTTGACATCTCAGTATTAAGTCTTTAATTCATATACTCTGTATAATCAGTTATGATCAAATTTATCTTTTCTATTTATGACAGACTGATCTTCAGTCTGTACTGGTAAGACAGACACTAAAAGAGGGAGGGAAATTTCTACAGGCATTCTGCAACTTCCAGTGACAAGCACATTGCGTACTGCAGCTGCTCATGCACTGTTTCCTCTCCTCTTCCTCTGGAATGTGACAACCATCTTGCATTGCATCCACAAGAAGAGCTGCCATGCAAAAAGCTATCTGAACTTTGCCAGCTCTGGGCAAACATCAGTAAATAGGGGGTAAATAACCTAGTTTCTATACTAAACCCAACTAAAACCAAGCCTGGCTCCCAGAGCAAGCCCATTGCCTCCATTAATTAACTTCAGCAGGGCTGTGTTTATGCATCTCCAGCAACAGTACCCTGCTCAGTGTGCAGTAATTGACTGCTGGGGATGAAGAGATAAGGTCACTTGAAGAACATGTTTATGATTACGGAGAGTTTCCAGCTCTGAGCTTTTGTGGTTAAGTGTAATAAAGGGTCCTCCTCCTCTAGCTGCTCTTTGGAAGTTCTACTATTCCCTCAAGTAACATTTTCATCCATCTGCTGATCTCTACAAACCAGACAATCCCTTGGTGTCCTCCTTGTGGAAACCCTCAGGTTTCCTAAAGGCAAAAGAAACATTGTGCAGTGTAAAGAAGTCCCATGTTTATAGTAATGCTGTGCTATACAGAAGCTGGAAATTGTTTACCTCGTGAATTACTTGTCCCTAATCAGACATACATTTTGGATTATACTTTCTGCACTGGCTAAATTAAGGACAATTAACAGACTTGGCAATTAGAATTTCAGAGTTGTCATGGAACAGCTCGACAGGCTCCTTAATATTGTTGCTCTTATGATAAAATATGTTTTACACTGAAGCTACAGATATGAGTCTGTATATACAACTTCAGTGAAAGAATATGGGCTTTCCAGTGAAATGCCATACTACAAGAAATGTAACAAGAAAAGGAGAGATTGCACTGGAAACATGAAGAACATTTAAAGAAAAAAAGATTCCTAAACAGAAATGGTAGAAGCAGGGTAACAAATGTGAAACTAGCTTTCAGATTTTGTCATTTGTGGTGGGGAGATGGAAAATAGCAAGAAATAGCTTGGTTCTAAGGGAGTGGACTTTCAAAGACCTCAGACTTGAGCATTTGAACTCTTCTTGATGATGCACTGTTCTTCTGTTGAACAGTCCCCATGGGTGAAAGAACAACGGATATATATCCATACAAGATAAGGATTGATACAGACACTGCATCCTCAGGACTCAGCCCTTGTTTTTCCACTTTTTAAATAAGTTTGGTTTATGCATAGTTTCAGAAGATGCACATAAATTTAGTCTTCATTGATCACAGTGGGAGCTTTATGCTCATGAGACTGCTGCCTGCTAAGAAAATGATGTCTAGGCACTATATCAGTTCATGTTAAGTCTTAGCTAAGATCTCCTCTCTTGCTGATGTGTTGTTGAGCTGTTGGAGGTCAAGACCAGAATGATGACATTGTCTCTGCTATTCTTTGCCATGTCATCTTGAGAAGGCTCTAGCTCCCTGTATAATGTGAAATGGAAAGAAAAACCTTCCTGCTAGTGTGAGTGAGCTGCTGCTCAAAGTTTCTTTAGAAATTCTTTAGGCAGCAGAGTTAAGTGGCCAGTTCCAGGAAGAGATCAAGGCCTGTAACTAGTGGAGTCCCTCAGAGGTCAGTACTGGGACCAGTATTATTCAATGTATTCATTAATGACTTGGATGATGGCATGGAGTGCACTGTCAGCAAGTTTGTTGAGGACACCAAGCTGGGTGGAGTGACTGACACACCGGAGAGTTGTGCTGCCTTTCAGACTTAGGCTGGAGAGTTGGGCAGGGAGAAATTTAATGAAGTTCAACAGAAGCAAGAGTAGACTCATGCATCTGGGAAGGAAAAGTCCCAAGTATCAGTAAGTTTGGGGACTGACCTACTGGAGAGCAGTGAAGTAGAGAGGGATTTGGGAGTCCTGGTGGATGGAAAGATGGACATGAGCTGGCAGTGTGCTCTTGTGGCCAAGAAAGCCAATGCCATTCTAGGGTGCATTAGAAGGGCTGTAGTTAATAGGTTGAAGGAGGTTCTCCTTCCCCTCTACTTTGCCCTGGTGAGGCATCATCTGGAGTACTGTGTCTAGCTCTGGGCCCCCCAGTTCAAGAAGGACAGGGAGCTGCTTGAGAGTCCAGCACACAGTCACAAAAGTGATTAAGGAAGTCAAGCATCTTTTTCATGAGGAGAGACTGAGGGAGCTGGGACTTTTTAGCTTGGAGAGGAGGAGACTAAGGGGTGATCTCATTCATGTTTATAAATGTGTAAGGGGTGAGTACTAGGAGGATTGAGCCAGCCTCTTCTCGGTGGTGCCCCGTGAAAGGACAAGGGGCAGTGGGTGGAAGTTGAGGCATAGGAGGTTCCATGTGACCCTGAGGAAGAATTTTGTCACTGTGAGGGTGACAGAGCACTGGAAGGGGCTGCCCAGGATGGTTGTGGAGTCTCCCTCTCTGGAGATATTCAAGAACTGTCTGGATGCTTTCCAGTGTGATCTGCTCTAGGTGATTCTACTCTGGCAGGAGGATTGGACCAGACGATCTTTTAAGGTCCCTTCTGGCCCCTGACATTCTATGATTCTGTGACCAGCATCATTTTAAAATGTCCTCATGAAAACCTCATGCTAAATCATGGCATTTTACATTAATTTCATTAATTTTCTGGGGAAGAATGAATTAACCTTGTTTGTCAATGACTGTCAGGTTGTGTTCTATGAAAGTATGTCTACCTACCAGTGAAAAAAACTGAAGGAGAAATCAGATCTGTTTTGTCATTCTAAAAATATTCATCTGGGCTGATATGTTTTGAGTTCCTCTTTCCTCTCCAGGAACCTCTGTTGTGCCTCTTGTACATGGTGTCTGTGTGTAAAGGTGTGCTGGAAAGTCAAACCTTTTATTTCTGGCATTTTCTGGATGCTGGAACACTACTAATCAAGTTAACTACAAAAAACCCCAACCAAACAAAAAAACAAAACAAAAAACCCAAACACCAAAAACCAACCAAGCAAAGAAACCAAACCCCAAACAAAAACAAATAAACGAACAAAACAGAACCCTCACAAGCAAACAAACAAATTCAAACCCCTAAAATCAAACAAACAAGCAAAAAACCCAAAACACTTGTCGTGTGGCAAGCTGCATTAAAAAAAAAAAACCTTACCCAAGTCTAAAGTGATTATGGGTTAAAAGCAGTGGGGTGATGCCCACAGTAGGATGAGGCTTCTAGGGTGGGCAAACAGATGTATGCTGAGAGGATTTGAGATGGGTTTTGAAAGTTGAGTGTGAAAATAAAAGTTGTGAGAAATACCAAATAATTTCTGCAGATACACAATAAGTATATTTTCACTTAGTTGATTTTACTGTTGAAAAACACTTTGTCTCTGAAGTTATATCAAGTCTTTTTGCTTTCCTAGCTGTAGAAAAAAAATGTAAGACAAAATATTTACTTTTTGATTTTGTCATTGCCAAAAATGGTAGTAGGGCCTGTGAAAGGAAGCTGTAATACTCTGAATTCTTGATGTCAACGAATGAATGTTGTCAAGTTCAGAGAAGTGTCATATAAGACTTGTAGAGAAGAAACTTTTGAAGAATTTTGGTCATATAAAATCTGTCTGATAGAATTTTTGTTTCTACAGGCTTTAAAACAAACCCCGACAAACCACAATTTACTGATGGATAAATTCTTTTCAGTTCAAAACATTTATTTTAAGATGAGATATTTATTTCTTGAATTGCAATAATTGATGCAACAATAATTTAGAATGATTCCTGATGAACCTTGCTATCTAGAAAGAACCTATTTTTTTAAGGTGATGAATTTCATGGGAAGTTTTGCTTCATAGCAGTAATGTGGCAGTTTCATTTCTGAGTCCTACCAGTCAAGGATCTCACCCTTGACTGAAAGTTACATAAATTATGTTATCGATAGTTTCACAGCTAGCTATAGATTCTGGAATGGTTTCTCCTTTCTAGAGGTCTCTTTGTGTAGATCACTACTCTTGCAATTATTTCACTTCTGAAACAATAAAATCACAAGAATTGAGAAATACATGTTTGTACACAATCCACGTGTAACACTGCAAATCAGTTGTGGTGTGAAACATTGGCTATCAGAATGAAAGCAGAGTAGAACACTTAAACATAATACAAATTGAGAGAGATGTTGAGGTACTGGAATGTGTCCAAAGAAGGACGACAAAGCTGGTGAGAAGCCTAGAACACAGCCCTGTGAGGAGAGGCTGAGGGAGCTGGGGTTGTTTAGCCTGGAGAAGAGGAGGCTCAGGGCAGACCTCATTGCTGTCTACAACTACCTGAAGGGAGGCTATAGCCAGGTGAGGGTTGGTCTCTTCTCCCAGGCAACCAGCAACAGAACAATGGGACACAGACTCAAGTTGTGCCAGGGGAGGTCTAGGCTGGATGTTAGGAGGAAGTTCTTCCCAGAGAGAGTGATTGGCATTGGAATGGGCTGCCTATGGAGGTGGTGGAGTCACTGTCCCTGGAGGTGTTCAAGCAAAGCCTGGCTGAGACACTTGTTGCCATGGTCTGGTTGGCCAGGGCTGGGTGATAAGTTGGGCTGGTTGAGCTTGGAGATCTCTTCCAACCTGTTTGATTCGATGATTCTATGATACTTTCAGCTTACCTGCTTAACTTGGTCTGGAAGAGGTCTTTTATTCTCGTAAGTACAACAGGAGTTATCTTCTGCTTTCTGCATTGTTATTTCTGTTCTCAACCACACCACTGTGGCTGCCATACTTCTCTACAGGTTTTTTGAGTGAGCATGCCTTGTTTAATCAAAATACAGGGAATCTTGAAACTTGAAGTGTTGAACCAACTCCACAAACGTTGATATGTGCCTGTTTTGTCACTTGGTTGGAGCATACCAGCTGGAACTGGTGCAGAGAAGCAACAGGATTTTCCTGTTTGAATAGTAAAATGTGTAGGATTTAAGCAGTTTGCCACAGAAAAACATAAGTCTTTATGGTCATAAATCTGTGCAACAATGATTTAGGGAGGGAATCCTTGGATATCTCTGTCACAGCTGCTGTAGAGGATGATAAAGGGAGGAAGAGACTGGGCCTAAGCACCTTTTCATCCAACAAGAAAAATTTATCCTACACAAGTTCTGCACCAGCTAGTTATTTATGCATACCCAGGGATACTGGATGTCTAGGCTCCAGACAAGTATAATGTCTTCAATTTCTACCTGCAAAAAATGAAGACTTCTCTGTGAAAATGCTATCTCTGATAGTATAGATTTGTCACTGCTGCTGTGAAGAATGCCAGCAAAGAAAGAATTTGTCCAAGTTTTTCAAGTCCCAGAAGGAGTTTATGATGCTGTGGGGTAGAGGGGACAAAAAAAAAAGAAGACCTTTTGGCTTCTACATTGAATTTGATCTGGAAGCTATTGAAGAAATGGCATTGTGTGCTCCCATATTTATCCTTGAATCACTACTCTGACTGTAGCAGCACTTAAAGTAATTGGCCAACTTAAATTAGGCATGGATTTTTGTCATTTTTGATAGTTGTTTTTAGTAATGCATCACAGTGTATAACGCTAAATGTAATTAAAGAAAGTCAACTTCATTTCAAATTATTACTTATAAATTAATTTTAGTACTTGGACTTTTAATGTATCTGAGTAAGTGTGCTAATTTAAGACTTATCCCTCTCTAACCTCCCCATAATTCCTAGCAGGGCATGGGAGCAGTGGACAGAAGTTGTTTCCCATAAAAGCTATTCATTAAATACTGCCAGCGCAATGAGTGCCTGATACCATATAAAAGTGATGTTAAAGTTGTGGTACAGCTTTTGTTCTGAATGAATGCTAACATACCTGGCACTTTAATGGTAGCAGAAACCAATCAGAGACCTTTGGAAAAACATCTTGGGCAGTTTTAGGCAACTTGTCTCTCTTGTAAATTTGAGGGAGGCTACGGACATAAGGTTGACCTCTTACATAGTTTGAAAAACGTCTTGCAGAGAGAGGATGCAATTTCTTTTGAAAACCTCAAAATTCTGTGGAATATCATAGAGTCAACCAGGTTGAAAGAGCCCTCGAAGGTCATCCAGTTCAACCTGTCACCCAGCCCTATCCAGTGGCACTAAGTATCTCATCCAGTCGTTTTTCGAACACCTCCAGGGACGGTGACTCCACCACCTCCCTGGGCAGCCCATTCCAATGCCAATCACTCTCCCTGGAAAGAACTTCCTCCTAACATCCAGCTTAGACCTTCCCTGGCACAACTTGAGTCTGTGTCCCCTTGTTTTATTGGTGGTTACCAGGGAGAAGAGACCAACCCCCACCTGGCTGCAGCCTCCCTTCAGGTAGTTGTAGACAGCAATGAGGTCACCCCTGAGCCTCCTCTTCTCCAGGCTAAACAGCCCCAGATCCCTCAGCCTCTCCTCATAGGGTTTGCGTTCCAGGTCCCTCACCAGCTTTGTTGCTCTTCTCTGGACACGTTTCAGTATCTCAACATCTCTCTTGAATTGGTGAACCCAGAACTGGACACAGTACTCAAGGTGTGGCTTGACCAGTGTTGAGTACAGGGGCAGAATAACCTCCCTTGTCCTACTGGCCACACTGTTCTTGATCCAGGCCAGGATGCCATTAGCTCTCTTGGCCACCTGGGCACACTGCTGCCTCATCTTCAGCTACTATCTACCAGTACTCTTAGGTCCTTTTCTTCCTGGCTGCTCTCCAGCCACTCTGTCCCCAGCCTGTAGTGCTGCTTGGGGTTGTTGTGGCCAAAGTTTAGAACCCTGCACTTGGCCAGGGTGTCATCTGCAAACTCACTGATGATGAACTCAATCTCCTTGTCCAGATCATCAATAAAGATATTGAACAGGATTGGGCTTGCACTCTTTATTCAAGACAGATATTTCAAAGGAATTCAGGAGTATGTATTTGGAGGCTTCTCATGGAAAAGTAAACTAAAAACTCTATTAGAGCAGTTTTTTCACCAGGTTTTCTGGTTAGTCATTTGGTCAAAAGTGATTATTAATCTATTCCTGCAAGCACTCACTGTGCATTTTTTACTGTTTCTCTTTCAACTCATTTTAACATTTTGGTGAGATGTCTCCATGATCAGTTTTACAGAAACTAGTGGCCAATGTTACTATTTTTTTCCCTTTTTGTAGTCTGAAACAGAGATGTTTCATAATGCAGCACACACTGTTGAAAGAAGTGCAAAGTTCACCAGCCTGGAACTAGAGGGTGCAAATGAATTCATTTTGACCAGAGAGGTCTTTGAAAATTGTGGATGTCATCTGAAGAAGGTCCTAAGTTCTTGGACTTTCTTTCTCTGAGTGATGGCATTTTGAATCTTGACTTTTCAAGCCATGGCATAAGACTAACCTGTTTGTCCTGGTATGTGAAAATGATAAAATGAAATGCAAGGATGACTTGATGTCATTGAACAGAGAATCTGAGGAAGTAATTCTAGAAGGGGATTCTGTCTCTTTCGTTCACATTTGTTAGAGAGTGAATGTTTTCACATTGATTTAGAAACTGTAGGATAAGTGCATAACTGGAAATTGACAAGCAGAACTGAACAGTTTGTCCTGGAGACTGAACGTAGGACTGCAGGCCCTAACAGCACCCTTCTGAGAAAATGTATAGAAGTATCTCAAAACGCAATGAACTTTGGTGAATAGGTTCTCAGTTCTCTATTGTCTCTCATGAAAATGGTAGAGAGAGAATATTCATATGTATGTGTCTATTTGCACATGCATTTATGTGTGGATTTCAAGGAAAATGCTAAAGAAATGTGTCTATATTTCCATATGCATTTCTGTATATGCTTATGTGTAAATGTACACAAATGTTCATATGCAGACTCAAGGGAGCATATCCCCTCTGCTCCTCTCTTGCCTTTTCCCAGTCTCACTTAGCAGTCTTTCTGTGTGTGATGTTTTGGGTGTTACCTGCCCTGCCCCTAACTTTGGAAATCACCCAGACTAGATTCAGCCAGCTCTGGAAATTGAATGAAGCTTGTTATTTACAGCTTAGCACAATATACAAGCAGATTTTTACAGTATATACAGTTACAGACAGAAATATTCAAGGTAAAAGGTAATACAGAAACATAACATCTGTTCCAGAAACCTGAGTCCCCAGAAGGGGCTTCCAACTACCCCTTCACCTTCTCCCTAACCCTCTCAACCTTACCCGAGTCCCAAGGAAGAATGGAGGTTCAGCCAGGGGGTACGGAAGCAAAGTGGATTAGTCAAAGAAACAGCAGAGATGCAGCTCAGCCAGTTCCCCAGCAGAAATGCCCCATCTATGTTTTGATTTTTGTTTTTATACATCTTAGCAAGCCTATGAGCAAGGTAGACATCACCATTGTTTCCCTTTCACAGCCTGTAATGTAGTTCTTTTCACCAAAACATTCTAGCTAGGCTCAAACTAGCATACTGTGTCATGCCTGGATGGAAACGAGCTTTGCTTTGTTTTACTTACTTAAGAGTTGACATGGCTTCCATCACCACTTTACATCTTCTGTACAGAAGACAGAAATTCCATTCCTTTTCCTTTTCATAGTGTGTTTTATGTTTGTTTTGTTTTGGCTTTGTTTGGGTTTTTTTTGGTGGCTTTTCTAGCCTTCTTCAGCATCCTTTCCATAGACTAACTTTTTGCCCATGACTGTTCCTTTTCTCTGATTGGTGATAAATAGTGAATGAATGTACTCTGAAAAATTGTTTCTGTTTCTCTTGTTAAGCATGGTGACTGAGTATATTAGGGAAGAGATAACATTATTAGTCCTTTTTGTTTGTTTGTTTTTTCATAGCAGGGATTAATCGAGGTCTCTTCCAACCCTGAAGATACTGTGATACTGTGTGATACTGTGACCACAATGAATGCAAAACTCCTGAAATCATTTTAGAGTACGAGTGCGGTAGGGAATGTAATTTTTATAGAGCCCTGAGTGTCCAAATGCTTTTCTACATATTGTGTGGTTACCAATTGATATGTGCTAGTACCACTCCTGCACAATATTCAACATGCTTGTGGTATATTCACATGTTTGTAAATTGGTGGACTACTGTATTCGTGTATATATATACAATGTAGCAAAATTATTAGACAGAACCAGCCTTTTGTTCCACATATGGAAACTGGAAAAGTCTGATCCATGTGATCCAAGATGACATTTAAATGTAAGGTCGCTTATTTTTAAATTCTTCTTCTTCTTCTTTCCTTTTTTAATTATTATTTTCTGAAAAGACAAGTTAAGACTGTAAATAGACTGTACTGTAGTGATCTTTCTGGAATATAAAATAAGTATCATTCATACTGTGAATTGAAACAAATGCCAGGGCCATTCTAGCCCTCATTGAAATGCAAGCTGTCTTGTAACAGCAAGCAGAAAAGGCAGATGCTTTTCCTTAGCTAAAATAGAAGGAGCAATGATCAAAAAGTGTAAGCAAACCTTGTTTGATTTTCAGGTGGAGGTGAATGAAAACAGAAAGAAATTGTAGTAAATGAAGAAATGTGAATTGTTGTCAGTGAAATGTTCTTGGGATTCATGCTAAACGAGCTCATTCTCTTCTGGAATTAGCTGGATGAGGCACTTAGTGCTATGGTCTGGTTAATTGGACAGGGCTGGGTGATAGGTTGGACTGGATGAGCTTGGAAGTCTCTTCCAACCTGTTTGATTCTGTGATTCTAAGTTGTATAGAGTTAACACTCCAGGGGGAGAAACCCTGAACCTGACCCTAAGTGGTCTAGACCACTCCCCAGGGGTGGGTCTGAACACCACCAGGTGATGGTTAGCCCACTCCCCCCTTCCTGTCCCATAAAAGCAGGGGGACTTCCTGTTCCTCCCTCTCTCTGCAACTCTCTGCATCGCTCTCTGCATCCGCATCACTCCGCTCCCTGCATACTACCATACCGTGTGGCGATCACCCACGAGGGGGACAAAGCCACCATCACAAACTCAGGTTGTATTTATACATTTTGTATTTTTGTTATTTTCCCTTCCCTGTACCTTTTGTAAACTTCCCTACCTCAGATACCTTTTTAAGTTATTGTTAAACCTTTTTTTTAACTTCCCAGTCGAGTGAGATTGATTTATTTGGGTGTGCTACCTTTCCTCTCTCTCTACTTCTAATTCCTTTTTTTGGGAAAGGAGGGGGAAGAGGGGAGGGCACTCTACAAATTGTTATTGGTTCTATCAAATATATCTGAGTCTCTGGGAATTTAAATTAGAACTGAGACATAAGTGAAACTATAGAGACTTCCTCAACCATACAGATGTGAAGGTACTCAGAGTTCTCTGGACTCAGAGCAGAACCCCAATTTGTGTGCTTAGTACTGGAGCCACCCACGTTTTTACAGTACCTTTATGACTTTACATTCAACTGTCCATTTAGTGAGGTTCTTTTATCAAGCACCTGAACATTTTAGAATTTCATGTGTCAGCCTACAAGGTCTAAAGTAGCTGTGCTTATACCCTTGTATAAAAATTACAGACGTGGGAAGTGCTGGACCACTGAGATATTTGTGTGGCTATAGACTTGTGTGATTATAAAGAAGTGTACTAGTTTGAAGCTAGCTAGAATGTTTTGGTGAGAAGAACTAGATTACAGACTGTGAAAAGGAAACAATGGTGGTGTCTACTTCACTCATAGGCTTGCTGAGAGGTATAAGAGCAAAAATCAAAACATAGATAAGGGAGTTCGCTCTCTGTCCAGGCTCTGGGCTTCATCTCTCTCATCTCACCTTCCCTCTCTCTGATTAATCCACCTTCTCCTTCTTCCTAACCCACCTGGCTGACCCTCCATTCTTCCTTGGGCACAAGGCAATGTCTGGGGTAAGGTAGAGAGGAGTGGGAGAAGGTGGAAGTGTAGTTGGAGGCCCTCCTGGGGACTCAGGTTTCTGGAAGGGCTATTGTGTTTCTGTATCACCTTTCAGCTTGTATATTTCTATATATAACTGTATATACTGTAAAAATCTGCTTGTATATTGTGCTAAGCTGTCAATATAAGCTTCATTCAATGTCTAGAGCCATCTGAGTCTAGCCTGGGTGATTTCTGAAGTGGTGGGGGTACGGGGGGTGGGTGGCTAATACCCAAATGATCATAACAAGTAATCTTTGATTTAGATAAGCTTCTGAACCTGGTCAATGTCTAGCTACCTGTTAACAGCTATACAAGGTTCCCAGACAAAGGCATGTAAAAGTGGCAGAGTTTTTCTCTTCCTTGAATTGTGCTATGCAGGCCTTTTGCATCTGCTGCATTTACTTTGAAGTATTTTAAGAGTTGCCGCAATAATTTTAGAAGCAAACACATTATTAGACTGAAGAATTAAAAAGTGGAAGAAAAACAGGCTTTATGGTTTGGATTATTCAGAGTGAGAGCCCATTAGAAATGTAATCTGGATGTCTGAGTTCCACCGGAGAGTGGTTTAGTATTCGTCATGTCATTATAGCATTTGTTTAAATGGAAATAATGCATTATTTTTTGTCCACAAATTGAATAAATAGGCTTAGTCTCGTTACTGGGAAGCATTGAGTCCTATGAACTGGATATTTGGTTTTCTTATCTCTTGCTTTAGTAATCAAGAACTAAATAGCGTGTTTATAACAAAAACATATGGGAGAATCCTGGGAAGGTTTCAAGAAAGAGAGAGATGATTGAGGATATCCCTCAGTAATTTAATTGATGATTCCTTGTGACGTGAGAGCTCTGAAAGGAAACGCAGCTACTCTAACACTATTTGGCGCAGTAGTTACTTCATCAGTTTGGAAGGGCTTATGGGGTCAGGAACTATTTGACAGTCCCCACTTCCCAGAAGTCCATCTCATCTATCAGTAAAAATTGAATCTTTGGCTGGATAAACCTTTGGCTGTTGCACAGCAGAAGAGGAAGGGAACCTGGGATAGTAATTCAGCTCTGGTATACTAATGACTGCCTTGAATTTAATTTCCAAGGTGATCATTATTTCTTCTGGTCTGCCTCTGGCCACCATTTGCTTATATCATTTGCACAATGTCTTTCTGGCAAGGCACCCATGCAGACTGAGGAAAATAAAGAATCTGTGCCATGGAAGAATGGTCATTATATTTATGCCAAAAGACCAAGAAATATTCAGTCCTTGAAATACAAAGACCCCTTCCTTGCATAATAGACCAAAACCCAGAGATCTCATTCATCCTAATGCAACTCCTCAGCACCTTTGAAATAATTTTGCTTTGGCCCACTGATACTAATATTTGACAGTGCCATTAATAGGAATTAAGATGTATCTTGTCTCGCAGAAGTCATTTTATAGCATGAAGGGAACTTTATTAAGAAAGGAATAATCCACTAACTAGAATCAACACTTCTCGGTGATCACCTTCATCTTTCAAATGTCAGAATCTTTACAGGAAGGAACTATCTTTCTTCCATTTATTTTTGTCAGTATGAATATGAGCCCCCCCTGCTATGCAAGAATAATTAAAGGTCAAATTCTGGTATTCTATTCATAAGTCATCACTGCCTGAGCACCAACACCTAACTGGATGCCCCACCGGGCACTTGTGGTGTAATAGAAAACCTGTTGGCTGAAGCAGCAGCAGTGTGCTTTAATTTTGAGTACAGATCTTCCCTGCCGTTCTGCATTAAGGATGCTGTGTTATTCTTACCTCATATGGAAGTATATATGAGCTCATCAAATTTTACTCAAAAAACATTAGTTTGGGCTGCAGGTATTTGATTCCAAATGACAGTTCTGGTGCCCAAAGTGCTCTCTCCCTTTAGCAAGTAATGTGTAGCAATATATTCTTTTAGCTGTACAAACTAGTGTCTGTGGGAGTGTTTGTGGTGGTTTATATCTTTTATTCTCTCCTATCTTCTGCAGCCACATAAGTCTGGAGAAGCTTTAATTAAGTGAAACAATAGAACCAATATATTATGGTATTAAAACAGGAACAACAAGGGCAGGCTTGCAATGGGAAGGGTGGGAGGCAAAAATGAGGAATACTTTAAATGTTGGATTAGTGGCCAGTTAGTGGGTGTTGCAGAGGGGGATTCTCAGTACCTATGCCTACTTGGTGGAGGGGAGAAATTAATTGGGGCAATGTAAATTTTATATAAAAATATAGATTTATTAAATTCAATATTCTGAACTCTCACCACCCCCAACCACTGTATATTAATATTAAAGTTTGGTACATGGTTATGAAAACAATCTAGGATAAAATATGTACAGAAATTTGTTAATTAACTAGCAAACATTCAAACTATAAACAGAGAGAGGAGTTTTCCCTGCAGCTTAATGCCACTTGGGGTCTTATGCTATTTGCCCAGCAGAGTGGGCTGAAAGCGATTCTGCTCTATGTCAGAGGTAACAGATATTTACAGAGATATTAAAGCTTTTACTCACAATTCTTATCAATTATTAATCATTCTCTGGGGCTGTGTCACAGCCTGTGTCTAATGTCCAATTCTCTAGGGTCTCTGCCTGTGGCCTCTGAGGCTGGAATCCTCCTGGCTTGAGGGGAAAGGATAAATCTTCCCAGTTTCTGGGGAAATAGGTTTTCTCTAACCTTTTTCTCCTGGTGAAGAGGTGATCTCTGCCTTTGGTGCTGCTGGCTCCTTCTGGATGCTGTGTCCAGGAATCCTCGGCTGGCAGGATTTCAGGAGCAGGCCAGGTGTGTGTGCAGACAATTCAAGGTCTGCTTCCTGCTTATCTCAGCAGCAATGGCTTTTACCAGGCAATGGTAGGCAGCAGGCATGCAAAGTGTGCACAGCTGCTGGGAGTCTGAGCTCCGTAGGTAAAGGCAATAATGCAGGATCTGGTCCTGATAGCACAAGAGCATGCAAATATGCACAGCTGGCTTAGGAGACTATAGGTTCCATATATATATATATATGTATGCAGGCTTAAATGAGCTGTGCAAGAAAGATACGCAGGCAGGTGAGCTGCGATTGGGTCAAAGCATGAGGGTCAGAGCCTCTGAGCATCGGAGCTGTGCAGTGGCATCTGAGTGTGGGAGTCTGAACAGCTGAGCACTGCAAGTGAGGGTCAGAGTGGCTGAGCTATGCAGGGTCTGTGCCTGAGGGTCTGAGCTGAGCATGTTGTTTACCTGTGCACCGCTATGTTATTGAATATTGGCCAAGATTAATGGTCCCTTTGGCCACTAGAATGACCAATCAGGTTGGCAAGCCAGCCAAACCTTACCATAATTGGCAGAAGATCTTGCCTGGACTTTCCCAAATATGGGGATCACATGGGCTTACCCCAAGGAGACACGAGCTGGGTGTGTGTCTCTTGCACAACCTGTTTACAACCAGGGGTCCTGGCAGAAAAACATGTCCAGGCAAGGCATTGGAGTAAATAAGACTCTTTTCTGGCCTACAGGCCCTCCACGACAGTGGGGTTGACTGAATACTGGTGATAGATCTATTTCAGTTTTGTTTCTTTCAACTTAAACCATTGGGAGGGAGCAAGATTCTAAGTCAAGTTACCAGAAATGATTGGAACCTCAGAGACAAGTGCGTTTGGCAAGTGTAGCCACCCTCTCAGTAACCACAAGCTGGCTGCAGGGAGATATTACATTTGATGTGATGACAATAATGTCACTAAGGGTTGGAACTGTTTTTTTTGAGGAGTCTCAGACGGTCCTTATCTTGTTTGAATTGCTGTAATTTAGCCAGTTCACTTTAAATCTGGCTTAGTAACCTTTACTGTGCAACAGTTACAGACAGAAAATCAGTTAATTAGCAACATTAAGAACTCTTGAATGCTTTTTGTTGTTGTTCTGTCAGAAATCAGCAAGACATCTAGAACCTCTTCAGACAGCCACATCAGAAAATCGTTTGATGATGTATAACACAATCTGATTGAAAAAATATTGCTGTTAGACTTCAGTGGAAAGGGAGAAAACTAGTAAGCTGGCAAGGAGATTTGCTTGCTTCCCTTTATGGCCTTAGCTTGTGTAGTGAAGGTGATAAAGGGCTTAATTTCATGTGCTCAGCAACTTCATTGCAGTATATATATTAAAAAAAGGTGTAAAATTTAACTAAAAACTTAATTTTAGGAAGAGGAGAAGAAATTTCTTGTAAACAGGTATACACATGTTTCAAAATCTGCATCAAATTGATGTAAATAATAAAGATGAGAACTTTCTTTCCACTTTTTCCCCCCTCTAATTATGCAAGAACTGATGTAGCAATCTAACTTGAAATGAGTGAAATGTCTTCTTGAAGGCTAGATATTAATGAATAATCACAGGAGAAAAAATTATGGCATAGCTAAAATATTCAGACTAACTCCTAAATTTGAATTCTTCTGCAGAAAGGTCTTCCTGATGTGAGGAAAAACCTGCATGAGGCACTTCTAAGCAACAGGCCAGGAGATCCATGAAACAGTATTGTTTCCTCTCCTGTAAAATGCATGCATGTGCCAACTGCTCTATCTGTAGGTTGGAGAGAGGGACCATAAAGGTCAAATACAACCTCAAATTGAAATAGATGTGACTGTTTACAGAATGAACTGTCTACATGGATACAAGGACTGAATGGTTCGGTTTGTGTTGCATTTTACTTGACTCCTGGAAAAAATATGGCATTCCTGATTACACACTCTAAGTGTGAGATGATCTCAGTCTGCTTGTGTTCTGAGTAGTGCTGATCTTGTTGACTGATTTTAAGTCAACCCAATATGACAGGAGTCTCAATGCTTTCCTATAGACAAGCAATACAAGAGAGTGCTCCACATGGTGGGTGTGCAAAGGGTTCACTGTGAACATAATTGCAAGCAATCGGACAGGAAGATATCAACCCAGCAGCAGGTCCTTTGTTGGGTTAGACATCAGGAAGTCCCAAAATGAAAGGGTCTTATAGAAGATTCACGGGTACTAAAAGGTTTATTAAGACATTGCTGAACACAAGGTAATCCAAACATCAGGCATAAAGTTATAGGACTCATCACTGCCATTGCTCAGGAAAGGATTTGTTTCTCATGTTCCAGTTTTTAATCCTTTTTGCATGTTAGTTCATAGAATCATAGAATCAAACAGGTTGGAACAGACCTCCAAGGTCAGCCAGTCCAACCTAGCACCCAGCCCTATCCAATCAACTAGACCATGGCACTAAGTGCCTCAGCCAGGCTTTGCTTCAACACCTCCAAGGATGGTGCCTCCACCACCTCCCTGGGCAGCCCATTCCAACGTCAATCACTCTCTCTGTGAAGAACTTCCTCCTAACATTCAGCCTAGACCTCCCCCAGCACAACTTGAGATTGTGCTCTTGTTTTGTTGGTGATTGCCTGGAAGAACAGACCAACCTCCACCTGGCTACAGCCTCCCTTCAGGTAGTTGTAGACAGCAGTGAGGTCCCCCCTGAGCCTCCTCTTCTCCAAGCAAACACAGTGTTATGAAGGGGACTAGTTGGGGTAAAATGCAATGAGACTAATTTTAAAAGTTATTAAATAATTCATTAATATACACAAAGTAATTCCCCCAAACTTATTTACAACTCTCCACGCAAGTTCTTGGCTGCAGTCAGCAGAACTATTTCACAGAATGTCTCTGTGCAATGGAACTTTGAAAGGCTCCAGAACATGTCTCTGACAGAGAGTCTGGAGGCTTCATTCCCTGCTTGTGAGGCCGATTAAAACCCTTTAGCAACTTGCACAAAGAGCTAAGAATACTCACTAGTCCTAATGTCCGTGGCCCAAAACACAGGCAGGAAAATGTTCAGCAGAAGTCCTGTGGTGAATTCCAGGTGGGCTGCAAGATGGAATCAGCTGCTGGCTGAGGGGCCTGAGGCAGCTGAGGTGGCTTGAGGTGGCCTGAGGCAGCTGAGGCGATGGCTGAGGCGAGGGGCAGGTGAGCGAGGAAGGAGGAGCACACAAGCTCCTTACTGCCCTCTTCACCCCCATTTACAGGGTAATGGCCGAGGCCAATGGTCTCATCAGCCACACAATCACCCAATCCCCTCTGGCAGTCGCCCAAGTAGACCCAAAAATGGCAGACCCCACAGGCTGTTCTCCTCCAAACATGGGGGCGCATTCGCCTTGCACGCGACAGGGACTGGGCCCCCTGGAACCCCTCTCAGGCAACCGGATTAAACCGGACCAGGCTGCCTGGGTTTCTCTGTCCTGTTTTCCCGCCTCCGGCTGCAGTGCAGGCATGCAGGTAAGTAAGACAGGACTTGCTTAAGCCCATTTTAGGCAGGTAAATAAGACAGGACTTGCTTAAGCCCATTTTAGGCAGGTAAATAAGACAGGACTTGCTTAAGCCCATTTTAGGCAGGTAAGTAAGACAGGACTTGCTTAAGCCCATTTTAGGCAGGTAAGTAAGACAGGACTTGCTTAAGCCCATTTTAGGCAGGTAAATAAGACAGGACTTGCTTAAGCCCATTTTAGGCAGGTAAATAAGACAGGACTTGCTTAAGCCCATTTTAGGCAGGTAAATAAGACAGGACATGCTTAAGCCCATTTTAGGCAGGTAAGTAAGACAGGACATGCTTAAGCCCATTTTGTGTCCTTTAGGACTATTCACCACACAACCCCAGCTCCTTCAGCCTCCCCTCATAGGGTTTGTGTTCCAGGCCTCTCACCAGCTTTGTTGCCTTTCTCTAGAGACCTTCCAGTATCTCAACATCTCTTTTGAATTGGGGAGCAACACTGAGCAGTGCTGAGTACAGGGTTAGAATAACCTCCCTTGTCCTACTGGCCACACTCTTCCTGATGCAGGCCAGGATGCCATTGGCTCTCTTAGCCACCTGGGCACACTGCTGGCTCACGTTCAGCCTACTATTTTCCAGTATCCTTAGGTCCCTTTTTTCCTGGCTGCTCTCCAGCCACTCTGTTCACAGTCTGTAGCACTGCTTGGGGTTATTGTGGCCCAAGTGCAGAACTCTGCTCTTGGCCTTGTTAAATCTCATCCCATTGACCTCTGCCCACCCATCCGGCCAGTCAAGGTCCCTCTGCAGGGCTCTCCTACCTTCCAACAGATCCACACTTGCTCCTAGCTTGGTGTCATCTGCAGACTTACTGATGCTGGACTCAATCTGCTCATGGAGATCATCAATAAAGATACTGAGCAGGACTGAGCTCAGAACTAATCCTTGGGGGACATCACTTGTGACTGGTTGCCAATTGGATGTGGCTGCATTCACCAGCACTCTCAGTGAATGTCAGGAAGACTAATTTTTGTATTATGTAGTGGTTTAGAATGGGGCGAAGCATCTCCAAAAGACTTCTAAACCCCTCAGTCTACAATACTCACTGTACTGTTGTAGCATCTGTCAAAACAAAAAAATTGAATTTAGTCAGTGTAAATGCAAGATCTGCCTTTCTCTTGGTCACTTGCAAAAATCCCTCTGAAGGTGGCATTTGCCTTAGCCTGGGAGTTTGTGAAATGTATTCTTCTGTGCACCGCAGCCATTAATCACTTTATAGGACCTGGGGCTGTGCAGAAGAGTGGAGGCGATCTTAATGTTTACAAATATCTCAAGTGTGAGTGTCAAGAAAAACGGTCCAGTCTGTTTTCATTGGTGCCCTGTGATATGACAAGAGGCAACAGATACAAAGTGGAACACAGGGAGTTCCATCTCAACATGAGGAAAACCCTTTTCACTGTGAGGGTGACTTGGAACAGGCTTCCCACAGAGGTTGTGGAATCTCCTTCTCTGGAGAATTTTGCTTAAATCTGTTCCTGTGGGGCCTGGCCTAGGTGATCCTTCTCTTATCAAATTGTGCTTTATGATCCCCAGAAGTGTCCTCCAGCCTCTACCACTCTATGATTCTATAGTAAAATGAGATAAATTTGAGACCCTTCTGGTGCACAAGGGCTGGCAGTGCCATCTAAGGGAAAGGAAAATCCTTACAAAACTAATAAATCACCTAGGGCAGGGATAGTGTTTGAGAAGCTCTGACCCTTTGTGGGAGAAGAGTGCATTTTCATTGCAGGCTTTTAATATTAATGTAGGAGGAAAGATTTCCCTTGCTATCCAGCAAAACAATAGCTAATTAGACCTTTGTTTCTTAATAGTGATGAAAGTTGAAGTGTTAGAACATAAGGAGAGCCATCTAGGGACTTGGAATGGTTGTTTAGAAAACAAAAAGCCTTCTTGAGTTGTCTTTCATTTGTGGTCACTGTTGTCTTTAAGAACTGCTCCAGCAGAATCTATAAGGGGCATTCTTGTTTTGTCACACATTGATTAGAAAATCAGAATGTAAGACTACCTATCAGTTCTGTAGGTAGATGTGCGTGATTTGGGGTGTGTTTAGGTCAATACATTCCTAAATGCTTTTATTTACCCACCTAACTGGGAAAAAAACAAACAATACAAAACACAGTGTCTTTTGATTGAGATACTACTATGAGGAACTGGTATTGATTTTTCTCTTTAGCAAAACAAGCTACCAAAAATCAGCGACTATTTTTTTTCCCTTAATAATTGTTTAAAGACTGGAAATTAGCAAGCAAAAGGAGACCTATGGGAAAATATGCAAATCACTTTGTTTTCCCATATGTTGTGGGTGGGAGGATGGCTGGGTTTTTTTTAGAGTTAATTCTTTGCACTAAGGAGATGTTTTGTTAGAGGAAAATAGCCTCTTTTATTTTAATGAAAAGGGAAGACTCTGATGATGATAATGACCTGAAACATTTAAAAACATTTAATGATTCTTACTGTTATTGTGGTAATCACATGATGTGATGGTTTGGGAGTTACCTGCCCACCCACCCCCCTATATTCACCAGACTAGACTCAGCCAGCTGAAAGTTAAGGAAGCTGTATATACAGCTTAGCACAGTTTACAAGCATATATATGTATATACACACACACACACACTATACACAGATATTTGCAGGTATATACAGGTTAAAAGTAATACAGAAACACAGAATCCCTCCTGAAAGAGTCAGATTACCAGGAGGCTCCTGACCCAAACTTTCTCCCCTTTCCCACCTCTTTCCTTCCCCTCAGGAATAACCAGATCAATTCCTGTATATCTCATGTGATAAATCTGGAGACATCTGAGGTGAGATGTCAAAAAGATGACAAGGAGGTTAGAGGAAAAAAGGTTAGATCTGATTAAAGAGTTAAGGCAGATGCAACCACTCAGACCAACAGAGAAGGAGAAGTAAGAACTAACTGGTGTGTGAGAAGTGAGTGTCTTGTCTATGTTTTGACTAGTAGTGTTCCTCAGCAGAAGAATGAGTGATATATGTCACTTCTGTTTTTCTTTCTTCTCACAGCTAAGGATTTAATTTCTCTCAGTAAAATCTTCCAGTTAGCCTCAAACCAGCCCACATGGCAATATGTGATGTTAATTCCTAGTTTATTTATTTGCAACATGGAAACACATCCACAAGCAAACTTTTCAGTTGAAAATTCTGTGTAGAATGTAGCCATGTTGTTAGACACCAGAATCTCCCTACATAGAATCACAGAATTTCTTAGATTGGAAAGGACCTTAAAGATCACTGAGTCCAATAATTAGTTTCACACTGACAAGTCCTAGACCAAACTAAATCCCTCAGCACAATATCTAATCACTATGGTTGGATAAGACCACCAGGAAAACATCCTGTTTTATTGTGGAGTGTCTTTTACAGAACATGATTTGTTTGTATGAAATGTCTGGTGTTAAAGCAAAATGAAGCCAGAATGTCCTTAAACTTAAAAGACCACAGAAGCTGGTGAGTTGCTTCATCTCTATGCTTTGAACTTTATTTCATTTCCAAAAAGAAGTGTTTGGGGGTTCAGTGCAGGGAGATGACCCAAGTTTCATTGGCTGTTAATGTTGTCCCGGGTTAGGGCAGATCCCTCCCCTGGGGAGAAATAAACTTGCCACAACACAGATTTTTTTTTTTTGACAGTCAGGGAAAGATGAAATTGTATTTCTTATAGTATAAGTATAGCAGTGTAAAGAGAGATAACAACTAGAGAAGGAAGAAAAAAAAATACAATAACCTTAAGGGAGATGGGGGAGGGGTCAAGTGGTGGCGAAGCAGCAGAAGCAGCAGCAGCCGAAACAGCAGCCGGGGAAGATAGGCGCAGCTGAATCAGCAGAAGCCAGCAGAAGAAGGGGGAGAACAAGCTGTGCTTCTAGACATTAAGCTCTTGATGCTCCAGTGAAATTATATTAATTTATCTATTGTTGCCATTATATGGCCTATCCCTGGAGTGTTCATCTTTCCCCTATGTCTGAGCTAGAAAATCAGCTCAAACGGCCACAAATGTCATCAAAGTGCTTGGTCCAGTTCTGCCCTTTGCATATCTTAGCAAAACTTAATTTTCTGGAATCTGAGGGAATCTTCTGTCTTTCAGTTCAATGTCTCAGGAGACTACAGATCCTCAGGGAAAAGAATTTATACTCTCACCAACCGTGTTTGCATGTACATGTGCTCATCAGTCATGTTAATCCTGATCCTAATTAGTCATTCATTAAAGTGCCTTGTTATCGATCATAGTATTCTTTGCTTGGCCTTCATCAACCAGGTCTGCATCCATAACCTTCTGGTTATCACGTGGGTTGCAGAAGCCTGAAATCTAATACCAAATTTCACATCTCTCTGGCTTTCCTACAGCTTTTCTGTCATACTGAAATCATCAGAATGTTCAGATCTCAGGTAGTGTGTGTATGTTGAGATCAGTTTGGTTTTTGAAAGCAGTACTTATCACAAAGGTGGTGATTTATCACAAAGGATGGCTGTGGTGGATTAAGTCCAGGCTGGTTATTAAAGCAGTAGGAGCAGAATTTAAACTAAATCAAGTTGTTCATACAGTTCAAAGAAACATCTTGTGAATTCTTGCATTTAGAGAAAAGGTAGTATGACCCTACTCTATTCATTTTTAAATAGAAGCTCTGATTGTTACTTCATAATAGCAGTTGTATTTGTTAGCATTCCTGTTGGAGAAAGCTCTTGCTACTCTTTTTGGCACTTTGACCCAAAGCGCTTAATAAGGCAAGGGATTATTGAACCAACATTTGGTTTTCTTCCCTAAGCAGAAGCTTCAGGAGAGGCCTCACTGGCAGTTTTGTTCTCTTTATTTTAAGAGTGAGGAAGTTAGACCAGTATTTATTAAGTTTGAAGTGGCTTCTGTGTTCATTTGTGGTTCATCTGACAGCCATGCACTTTGCAGTTAGTGTGTCTATTTAAGGTGCAGTCTTTTTCTCTGTACTTGCTTCACCCTGCAGTGGAGAAATGGAGCTGTGCCTATTACCAGTAATTGGTAAGAAGCCATAACTACTGTTACACTGTACAGTGAGGCTTATATCTCACTTTACTTGCTGAGGCTGAATGTCAGAGCCTTCAAAATGATCTGCCGTTCTCCCTTTGCGATCAAACATTGCTTCAGAGGCTTCACTGGAGTGTAAACATTGTGGACTGTGTTACAGTTCCGTCCTCCTTTTGCTTGTGAGCTTTCCTTCCTGACATGAAAAGCTATCGAGTCATTTGGGGAACATTAATCAGGGGGCTAATCAGGCACCAGTTGATTTCCTTTCCCTGAAATCGCCACAATTAGGGGCAAACCTCTTTGATAGTGACTGTTTGTACTGTGACACAGCATCTAGCAGGGCAGAGCCAGCTCTTTGAGAGAGTGTCATTTGTTCTGGATGCCTATCCTTGCGGCAAGCCACATGTTGCTGAGACTAAGTGGTAATGTTTGAGGATCCTTTAAGGCATAGGAAAAAAAGGGATAAACCCATATACACACAACACCTGTGAACTTAAGTGCTTAAGACTACTTCAAAGGGTGCATTTTTGTGTTTGTATTCATGTCCTCATCTTGTATAAGTGTGTGGTACCTATAGATGTATATTCCTACATATACAGAGCAATACACATACAGTTGTGTGTGCACCTGTGTAAACAAAGACCAAAGGCAGTTTTTGCTTATGGTGATGGATGGTTGTTACCTGGAGTCTGTAATTAGTAATTAAGCTTTGAATACAGAGGTAGCACAGAGAAAGCTTGTAGGAGTAGGAGTTTGGTATCACTTAGGCACATTAAAACAGATGAATTTTCTGGGGGAAAAATGCAATTTTATTTCTTTTGTATGCAAATCAACACAGCTTTCTATGTTCTCAAAGAAGTCAGTGTTATGAACTTGGAAGGTAGGGACTGAATGTGTGGCATTCTGGCATTATAGGAACATATGTTCATCAAAACTGTGTACGATGACTTGTGAGGCATTTAGTGCCGTGGTCTAGATGACTGGATAGGGCTGTGTGCTAGAGTGGACTGGATGATGTTGGAGGTCTCTTCCCACCTGGTTGATTCTATTCTATAAGTAGTCTTTCTGTGCATGCAGGACAAATATTAGTGATGTACATCTTTGTGAGCGCACGTGGAACAACACCCAACATGAAAATCCCTGGAGATGCAGTGCTACATTTTGCTAGATCTATAAGGCTTTTCAGATTATAAGTTTGGCTCCAGCTAGCCTGTGGGAGTGCAGAATGCAGAAGAGTTGTGGGGTGCAGGTGCAGGAGAGCTGTGGGAAGGGAGTGAAGAGAAATGACAGCAGGCAGATTCTTACAATAACAGACCTTGGTTCTCACAAGCAGCTGGCCAGCTTATCTCAGAAGGGGTAGATGATGGACCTTCGCTAACGAGAATAACAGAGCGTGTACATATGCAGATGTGGTGGGTTGCCCCTGACTAATTATGCTAATGTGTAGGAGTGTGCTCTACTGGCTGAGTGTATATATTTGGGCTGTTACATCAATAAAATTGCCTTCTGTGTAATTCACTTTGAGTTGTCTGGAGCCCCTCGTGGCTAGCGCACCACCACGTTGGTCTGTGGGCTTGTTTACCGCCATCCCGCAGCAAGCAGAGATAGCAGGCAGCATGGCCTGCAACACTAGCCCTGGTAGCTTACTTTGCCATTTCGCTTTTCTGATGAAATTTGTTGTGTTTGGGCTGTTCTGGACAGTTAATTATTTTGGCAAGGTCAGGCTACATAGGTAATGTGAGGATTTGTGAACATGAAATGTATAACAAGCCTAGAGGAGTGCTATGAACTGACCTGCCTCCTAGGATTTTCTTCTATCCTTGCTATTTCCTTTCTTTCTCTGGTATTTCAAATGGAACATCTGTGAACTTCGTCATACAACACAATGTATGGCAAGCACTCAGTTATCAGGAGCTTCCCAAGGTACGATAGCCACAATAATGCTGTCTTCACCATACAGCAGATGTAAGGGATTTCTTATGTCAGGCAATACTCAGTTATTAATGCATGATATAAGATGGGTCCTGCAAGGAAGTCCATGTTGCCTTAGTTAGCATTCATACTTAGACTTCACTGAGAGCTTCTGAGAATTTAATCTGATAGAGGGGGTATTTGAAATTATCTCCATCTTTATTATAATTAAAGTCAGACCAGCTGATAAATATTGGAAATGATTGGCTGTAAATCCTGATGATAGTCAAGGTAAAATGTGTTGTAATCTACATGATACTGGAAATAATATTAACTGGATGACTTATGTCAAGGTCAAATTAAACTTTTCAGAGATTAACATGTGTCCTATGTTAAATTGAAAGATAAAAGTTAACTGTGGTGGTGAGATATCTGAAAGTTGTAAGGTGGTTAAATATTTTAGTGTATAATTTGAAGGACTTTTAACCTCAATGTCCTTATGTTGAATGAATGCTTGGGAGACTATGAAGGAATATTGTGTTGCTGTGCTGGTCTTCCCTTTTAAACAGCTTTGTTTACTGTTGGGAAATAAAAAAAAATAGATAATGCCCCTCACAATTTTGTTTTTGTAATGTCATGATTAAGGCAATCGACAAGAGGTATACAGGCCAGCAGAGACATGTCATACTTCAGAATCATAGAATCAGTCAGGGTTGGAAGGCACCACAGGAATCCTTTAGTTCCAATCCCCCTGCCATGGGCAGCGACACTCTACCCTAGAATGAAAATGGCTAAGCTAGTTCCAGCTCTCCAAGACATTTTGATAGTTGACAACTTGTTTCTGCTACCCAATGTGCATTAAAAAGGACAATAATTACAGAATCTCAGTCCTATGATGCTGTATTAATTTTGAGTTCCTACTGTATCTTTCATTGTACTCAGACACTTTGAAGGCAAGCACTATGACTGAAAATAATTCTGCTTCAGATAAAGCCCTTTTTTTTCTAATGCCCTTGTATGCTGATGATTGAAGTTTAATATGTTTACACAGAGATGTTTCCTGCACAGAAGTGATTATGTTTTCTTTCCAGAGCAGACCTGTTTAGACAGTAAATGTTTAATTAATCTTCCTGTTTTATTCGTGCGATTGAAGGTATTTTAATGGGAGGCATCTATTAGTGAAAAGGGGAAAGAGGGACAGCAGGGTTGGTTGGTTGGGTGCTTTTTAAAAGCTTATTTTGTTATAAAGAGAGTATCAGGATAAGAATTGTTTCATAATGTTCTGAAGGATGATTTGTTTATTAGAGTGTTGAACAACATTGTTCCTGGACAGTGGGCAATGTCCCTGTCTCTTGGAGTGCAAGGGCACTGCCGACAGTGCTCTGCTTCATACTGCCATGCTGGAGAAAGGCTTGGGCATCAGGTGGGGCTTGGTGTTCTGCAGTATCAGTGGACTCCAGGAGAAGTGCTGGCAAAACCAAATGATAGAGACTTCTCTCTCTTACCTGTAGTGTTGGGATGAGAGGGAATGGATTAAAGCTTGAGGAGGGCAGTTTTAGACTGACTATTAGGAATAAATTCTTTACAGTGAGAGTGGTGAGACACTGGAACAGATTGCCCAGGGAGGTCATGAATGCCCCCATCCTGGTGGAATTGAAGGCTAGACTGGATTAATCCTTTTGCAGCCTGGTCTTGTGGAAAGTGTCCCTATCCATGGTAGGGTGGTTGGAACTAGATGATCTTTAAGGTCCCTTCCAATCCAAACCATTCTGTGACTATGAATCTATGAAAAATTACTCTAGGTCATGGTAAAAAAGGTATTTTTTCTACATGTCTTTTCTTGTCTGTCACAGGTCATTATGGATTGCATGAATTGCATACAAGCTGACCACACAGACATACACAGTTTGTTTCCAGTTTCACAGTAGTAGCCATGAGGAAGGCCTGAGATTTTGGTGTTTTCATGGGAGCATTCACTGCATCCACTAATGGTTTCTTGGAAGTAAAGGGTAATGAAAAAGCAGCCTCAATGTATTTCAGAATAATTGAGATCTTAGTTATTTCTATGTTGCAAAATGCTCTAAAACCTGAGTATTTTTCTTTTATGAAAGTGACAAATAGTTTTTGGTAGAAATTCCTGTTCATCAGAAATACAGAGACACTACAATCTTTAGACATTACCAAGGAACTGAAATTCTAGAAATCATCATAGAATCAACCAGGTTGGAAGAGACCTCCAAGATCCTCCAGTCCAACCTAGCACCCAGCCCTAGCCAATCAATTAGACCATGGCACTAAGTGCCTCAGCCAGGCTTTGCTTCAACACCTCCAGGGATGGTGCCTCCACCACCTCCCTGGGCAGCCCATTCCAATGCCATTCACTCTCTCTGTCAAGAACTTCTTCCTAACATCCAGCCTATACTTTATAGTGACAACAAAGACCTGCTGCTAATAAACACCTTGGTCAATTAAGTCTGTTTGCTTTATTGAGGAAAAAAAAAAATCAACCCAAACCTTTAGTACCTCATTTGTGAGTTCAAAATATCAAACTTTTAATTTTATTTTCATTTGGGACATTTTAAATTAATTTTGTCAGTTAATATAATAAAGTAATGCTTCTTTTATTAATTCAATATGTATTTGTTTTGTCTTTAGAAATAAATGTTATTCCTCTTGCGTACATGCCTTTCTGGAAAACATTTAGGAGAAAAGGGCTAAATTAATTTTAAATGCAGATGCTGATTAGGATGTTGATCTTCCCAGAAGAACAGTAATGACCAGTGATGTTTTGAAAGCAGGCTTCTCATTTCATCTCCAAATCTCTTCTGTATTTTTAAATACTTGAGATAAATTGAAAAGTAAATAGAAAATGTGTATTTTTATCTCTGGAATTAATTTCCCCCCTGTTTTTCTGCGCATTGACAGGCAGGCATTTTTTATTTCATTGCTGCGCAGCACCAGGCAGTATTTGATCTCTGTATTCAAGAGACAGTGCAAACTTTACCAACATTTGACATCCTTTTCCTTGCTAGTTTCCTTTTTGTATTGAAGAGCCCCTTTAGTACATCAAACTCTACAACCTTATTATGTTCTGCAAATTCTGTAGCACTAATAAAATGGGAATAATCAACACTGTTGATAAGATTTCAGGGGTCTTAGTTCAGCTAGACTACAAGATCAAGTGCTTATTGCTGACTTACTCCATTTTTTAAAGTATAAATTGCTCTTCAAATTGTTATACAGAAGCATAGCATGAAGCATTAATGAAAGCTGACATTAGACCTAAGTAGTCTTCCCTTTCTACAGATTTGTCAATGCATTTCTGCCCAGTTTGTAGTATTTGCCACTTAAAAATAATAAATCATGCAAAAGTGTTTTCTTTGCCTGATTTCAAGTCTTATCTTCAGTTTGGATATTCAAATTTAAGTTGTCTGAATAAGTAATTGACTAGAAAGGGTGATTTTTAAATCCTTTGTGCTTTCCAATTTTTAAAAAGCATTTAAAAATTAGTTTTGTTCAAAAATACTCTCTATTTTTCCATCCTTTAATAAACCCAAGCCTTTTAATTCTTCTTTTTAATACTGGAACATGTCCAGAGAAAGGCGACAAAGCTGGTGAGAGGCCTGGAGCACAACCCTATGAGGGGAGCCTGAGGGAGCTGGGGGTGTTTAGCCTGGAGAAGAGGAGGCTCAGGGGTGACCTCATTGCTGCCTACAACTACCTGAAGGAAGGCTGTAGCCAGGTGGGGGTTGGTCTCTTCTCCCAGGCAATCACCAAGAAAACAAGGGGACACAATCTCAAGTTGTGCTGGGGGAGGTCTAGGCTGGATGTTAGGAGGAAGTTTTTGACAGAGAGAGTGATTGGCGTTGGAATGGGCTGCCCATGGAGGTGGTGGAGTCCCCGGAGGTATTCAAGAAAAGACTGGATGAGGCCCTTGGATTCCATGGTCTAGTTGGCTGGATAGGGCTGGGTGCTAGGTTGGACTGGCTGATCTTGGAGGTCTCTTCCAACCTGGCTGATTCTGTGATCTTATTGAAGTTTGGTAGCTGCATAAATGTTTTCTAACAGCATATTTGATGTATGTTTATGTATACATGTATGTGAAAGTATTCTGGAGAGGTTAAATCAGTGGACTGAGGTTAACAGAATCAGGTTTAACAAGACCAAGTGCTGGGTCCTGCACTTTGGTCACAACAACCCCAAGCAATGCTATAGGCTTGGGGCACAGTGACTGGAGAGAAGCCTAGTGTTAAAAGATCTAAGGGTGCTGGTGGACAGATGGCTGAATGTGATTCAGTGCTGTGCACAGGTAGCAAAGAAGGCCAAAGGCATTGTGGCCTGTATCAAAACCATTATTCCATCAAGAGTAGGCAAGTGATTGTGCCATTGTACCTGGCCCTGGTGAGGCCACAGCCTGAGTACTGTGCTCACTTCTGGGTGCCACAGGGTAGGAAGGACATTGAAGTTCTGAAGGGTATCCAGGAAGAGCAATGAGGCTGATGAGGTGTTTTGAGGGCATCATATGAGGAGTAGATGAGGAAGTTGGGGTTGTTTAGCCTGGAGAAGGCGAAGAGGAGATCTTGTTGCTCTCTACAACAACCTGAAAGAAGGTTGCAGTGAGGCTGGTGTTGGTCTCTTCTCCCAAGTAACCAGTTATAGGATGAGAGGAAATGAGTATAAGTTGTGCCAGGGGAGGTTTAGATTGGACATAAGGAAAAATTTCTTTACTTGAGAGAGTGGTGAGGCATTAGAACAGGCTGAGCAGGGATGTGGTGGAGTTGCCATCTGTGCTGGTTGGAGGCTAATTGGAATATTTTAATGAGAGAAATTAGATCATTGGTTGTGAAAAAAAAATGATGAAGTCCATATCATTCACTGGTTTGCTGAGGGAGTTAAAAAGTTGAAATGTCAACAATTTCTCCCACTCTCATCTGTGATGCTGCTCCTATTCTCTTCCTCTTCACTCTGCTCTACTATCTTTCCACTAACCTTGGCTAACAGAAAACAATGTAAGCTTTGTTGACTTTTGGGTTTGTATTCCTGTCTGGGAAGCAGAGGGAGGAAGAGAGGAGTAGCTTTGAGGCCTTCTGGCCAGTTTCCTTTGTCCAGGAGAGAGCTTGGATTTCCATGTTATTTCTAATTTGTATATAATTGTAAGTACTTGTAAATATTGTGTATGTATGCTTGTATTTTGCTATGCTGTAAATATAGCTTCATCTTACTTCCAAGCTGTCTTAGCTAGTCTGGTAAATTCCAGTAGTTCCTAACCCACATCACCATCCCTGGAGATGTTTGAGAAGGTGTAGCTGTGGCATTTCAGTACATGATTTAGTGGTCACGGAAGTTGGGATATGTTTGGACTTGATCTTAAAAGACTTATGTTTGGACTTGACCTTTTTCCAGCATTAATGATGTTATGGTTGTGTGACTGTGTGATTCATAAGTGACATTATTTGACATGTATATTAAACTCCTTCTTGTGGTTTCATATTTATCAGGAACTATAGGTCTAGCCACACTATTAGGAAAGGCTTGGATGGGACCTTCTTTGTCTGTCATGGTTATATTTGTATGGTCTGTGGAAACCAATCATTGCAGTGCTAAGAGCATCTTAAAAAGTATTCTGAAATGTTAAGAGACATTTATTTGTCCTTATCCTCAATGCAGAACCCAAGGTTTTGGATTTAGTCTTTCAATGCATGTGCTTATGCTTACAACACAGCAGATAGTCGAGGCTTATAGTCATCTGCCTATCAGTCTTTGTTGTTGACCTGTTGTCAGTGGGGTTGGTCAGCAATGGATTGTTCAGCAGTGGATTCCTTGACAGGTCTTATATTATTAAATAAACCTAATGTATTGCCAGATAAACAAAGAAAGAAGACCTAATGTTTTCCCTCTAAAGGGTAATTTCTAAAAGGTCAGTATGTTACTCCGTTTGTTTTTGAAACCAATGTGTGTTTCTGTGTATCATCTGCCACATCATTTTGGATCAGATTTGCAGGATTGTTTTTCACTATGTCAAGTTACAACATGTTCTATTTGAAGCTGACAGTATGTGGTGTTATGGGACTTAACACGACCTGACATAACAGCAATTCAAATTCAGTTAGAGGTAGCCAGCTGTAGTCTCGATGGGGCAATTCAGCAGGGCAATGAGCTCTCAAAGTATTCTGTAAGGTGGGCTGGGAAACATATGCTCTTGTTTCTAGTTGTGTCCTCTACCAAGATATGAAACTATAGTTCTGCTGGTGTCAGGTACCTTTTGGATTTGAAAATGGTTTGAACCTGTCTCCACTTGCCTCAGCAAAAGGTATCAGATGTAGACAGCAAAGACTCAGTATATTAAACTGAAGCAATGCCTAATCTTTTGCTATGTTTAGCCCAATACTAAAACAACATAAACCCCAACAAAATATAGAAAACAGAAAAAAATATTAGAACAAGTATGGCAGTGTTGAAAGGGTGGGTCACAGAGTTGCCTGTTGATGTTGCTTGTGCTGTACAATATTATTATTGCATTATCCATAGAATCAGTCAGGGTTGGAAGGGACCACAAGGATAATCTAGTTCCAATCTCCCTGCCCTAGATCAGGCTGGCCAGAGCCCCAAGGCTGTGTACTTTAAAGTCTGTAGTTCCTTACGCTTGTTTAGAACTTAATTCTATGCTAAATTGTTAGTTAGCAGAAGGGAATATTTGATGAAAAGCCCCTTGCTACCCTGTTAGACATTACTAAGCCTTTAGCCAAAGCTGGAGGTGTTTGTTAGTTCTTCGAGCACTGAATTTAGTCCCACAGTATGTAAAGGAAACAACTGTTTGCCTAAGTGACTTAAATTTATAGAATAAGAAAGAATTAGTCAATATATGTATCCATGGTTATGTGTATGTAATATGAAAAAAAAAAGTCTTGACATTGAGTGCAGTAGTTTGGAGTAGTCATCAGCAGAGAACTAAAACTTATTTAATTCTGCTTTCATACATGTTAGACTAAATTAATTCTTGTGATGGTTTGGGTGTTACACCCCCCCCCCCCCCCCCCCACACACACACACTTAAGAAATCATGCAGACTAGACTCAGCTGAGCTGGGAATTAGAATGGAGCTTTATATATACAGCTTAGCGCAATATACCAGCAGGTATTTACAATATATATACAGCTATAGACAGAAATGTACAAGTTAAAAAGGTAATACAGAAGCACAACAGCCCTCCCACAAACCAGAGTCCCCAGGAGAGGCTCTCAACCACCCTTCCGCCTCCCTTCCACCCCTCTACCTTATGCCAGACTTTGCCTCACATTCAAGGTGAGTTTGGAGAATCGGTCAGGGGAGTTAGAAAGCAAAGCTATTAGTTACACAGGCAGCAGGTTAGAGAGAGAAGGGAGGGAGCCAGAGAGCAAACTGTGTTATCTATGTTTATGTTCTTGGTTTTGTCCATCTCAGCAAGCCTATGAGTGAAGCAGACATCACCATTGTTTCCTTTTCACAGCCTGTAATCTAATTCTCACCAAAACATTCCAGCTAGCTTCAAACTAGCACAATTCTAAACAGCAGCAAAAGTGCCAGCATAGAAAGTAACTCTTATTTTTTCCAGAGCTCTCATTGCTCATTTTTTAAGCTTTCTGAAACTTGGTAGGTTGAGGAAAATGGCTTATGTTGCAGGGAACTTCATGCATCAAAACAGTCAAGGATTTACAGATGTTGTGTCACTAGAATCAGCGAGGAAGCATCATCATCTACTTTCTGGGACTGTGAGGGTAAGATAATGCTATAATACAACAGTAGTCCAGTCTGGAAACACATATTCTTGTATGTGTGGAATGTGTGCACCCATAATCACTTACAAATATTTGAAAGACAAAAGAGTGGGAGAGCTCAAAGAATCAAGTGTTAGGGGAAAGGTGTTCGTGATTCAAGCATGCACCACCAGTGCAGAGACTAAAGCTCAGGAAAGAACTCTGTCATATTTCTTTCTTGTTCTTTTATGCCTCTTTGCACTCTCTGCTGACCTGGAAGAAGAGAAGGTTGCTGACTTTTTTTTGGATCTCTCTGTGAGGAACTCTAAGAGCAGAAAAAAAGAAAACAGTGTGCCCTGCTTGTAAGTCTGTATCAGTGATATAGCTCTTCACTTGGGTTTGCTTGGCTGTTCAGTTCTCATCCAACATTTTCTGTGTGCTTCTTCATACTGGGCATGTTGAATGTGCAGAAACTCTCACTGGTCTTTTTGACTGTGGAACAGCACAGGAACACTTATCAGAAGGAAAAAAAGTTGACCCAGAGCACTCTTTGTCTAATTGGTTTGAAGAATGTAGAAAGTGTGAATCAGAATGCTGGGGTTTGTTTTTGGACAAGGCAGGGATGACGGCTCATTTTAGCATAACAGATGTTTGGCTGGAGAAGACTTGAAGTGCTGTAATGTTTTCTAGTTCTACTTTTCAGAACAACTATGACTGAAATATAGGTTTAACTATATCCTCTCCAGCAAACCTGGGCATGCTTTAAACCCTGTGTAGGTTTGGTTGTGAAAACCTCAAAGCCTGACTTTCTACATCACCCGTGTTTTGTCTTTTCCTTTTAACTGTCACTTTAAGAAGATTATTGACAACTCTTGTTGCACACTTTTGCCCACCAGAGCTCAGATCTGTATCTTCAGCTTCAAAGGTTAAGTGCCAGATTTTACAGTTGGGATAACTTGGATGGAATACTAATCGATAGATACAGAAGCTCTGTGAAGGGCTTGTTATAGTCCACTTGAGGGCTTCTAATTGTGAATAGCTTTTCCATGAATAGATAATTACCAGAGAGACATTTTCTAGTTTGTTGCACTTTCCACCTCCTAGTGATAGTACAGACAATTTCAAAGCTATGTTCTTTATGGCACATGTCATGGAAATATGGTCACTGAATTGGGCTTCTGAGTGAGATATCTGCAACCTGGAGTGAATTGTAATCTAATAGCTGTGAAAGCTCTTGGTCTTTAAAGGAGTCCTTCCAGGCAAAGGTCTCACAACTGTTCATATGCCTGGATTAACATGGTCATTAATTAACCTCTGTGTGAGCCTTGACCAAACAGAAAAGCAGTAGTGTAACTTGGAACATTGTGTTTCCTCCCCCATTGTGTTCATTTCTCCTTGTAACTATTCCTCCTCTTTCTTTTCCAAAATGTTTTTAGATGAATCTTGTGCTAACTGCCTATTTTGGTTCATAAGCTGTGTGAATCTGTGTAATATCTAAATAGCCATCACAACTACTGTTTTATTTGTCCACTCTCTTCATGCAGTGGAAATACCTTTCTATATTCAGCCAGATGAATGTGGCAGTTCAATTTTTGTGAGGGTGGAAACATGTAGTGCTGACCTGCATGGCTTTTACCTTAAATCATAAAGTCAGTTTCCCAATCTCATTAGCCATGGTAAACTTATTGTCTTTTTGATCTTTCTCTCCATTCATAAAATATTTACTTCTCCAGCTATGGAGTATTTTTTCTTTAGAACAAAACCAATCAAACAAAATGAAACAAAACCCACAAACAAACAGAAAAAGCCCTCAAACTCGACTCTAATATGAATCCTTTCTGACAATCCCTATGATTCTCTCTACAGAAAGCTCTTACATATTTAAAGAATGGAAGACTCACTGTTCTAGTAATTCCCAGTATAATTATTGGTAATGCTTGAAGCCACTGGTGTTCTAATCAAGACACATTAAGGAAGTCAAATCATGAAGAGGTTGGACAAATGTGAATTAACTTTCACTGTGTTGTCACATTATGAAGATTAATTGTAACACATTTGCTAAAAGCTACGGAGAATCCTAAATATAAGTAGGATCAACATACATGCCCACACCCCTTCCACCAAATGTTTCCATGACTTCGGTAAAACTCTCTGGGATTGTTAACCACTTTGAGAAGCAGTTGTTTGAAAAGTGACTGGTGGACATCACAGATACATACTGAAATGTCCTTGAGAAGATAAGCATCTCTCATTCAGAATTCCCACTGAATGAATAATTGTTTTACAATATAGAATGGGTGGGGTTTAGGTGTATCTGACGAAGAGCTAAAGCAATAATTTCAGGCAGGATGCTTTCAAATTGAATGCAAGTTCAGATGTACTGCAGAACATTAATACATGTCTAACTTCCCTGCTGCCTCTCTTGGGTAATGGGGTGGAAATTAGGAGAAATCAGTCTGAAAAGTCAATTGCTAAAGATGTGATTTATTGAAGACTTTGTTTCAACTCTGGTTTTGTTGTCATGGGGGTTTGTTGTTATGGCTTGACTTTTTGTACTTGTTTGTTTGTATGATGGAGATGTGTAAACTTGTGATAGCCCTTCCCCTTCCCCTTCCCCTTCCCCTTCCCCTTCCCCTTCCCCTTCCCCTTCCCCTTCCCCTTCCCCTTTTAAACGTGGGTGATTATTTAGTTGCAGATAAATGCCTTAGATATGAATGCATTTGAGGAACCATTTATTAGAGAAAGGTGTACAAGATACTGTGCAGGTAGTAGATCAATACCTAATTAGATTGCTTCAAACTTAAACATGTCTTGCATAGATAAACTCACTTGAGTGCTTCCTGTTGCTATTATGTTTCTGCCCATAGCAAGACAAGCACAGTGCTTTGATCCAGGTGGAAAGGGGCAGGATCAATGAAGCAGGACAGGACATAAAAAAGCATCTGAATCAACTCATACCAAAGGTGGTGGGGAACATTATCCTGGAAATGGATAAAAAAGTTCATGTGCTATGACTTTTTGAGGAAAACAAGCTCTTACACAGTTTTACACCTCAGGAGTATTGGAGCAAATATTTGTGGCCTTTACAATATTCTGTTGGTTTTAATTATAGTTGCGAATAGAATGTTGGTAATGTAATAGTGTTCTGCATCTCTGATGTCCCACTACAGGGGATATTTCATGGGAAGCAGCAGTGCTGGAGCTGTGGGCAATGTAGACCTCCACTAATACTGAATGTAAAGTGTTCCATAAAAAAAGGAAGGAGAGATTTTTCCCAGACAATCACAACAGGTGTCTGTACTATGGCTTGTTTTTTTCTCACAAATTCTTTTCTGAGCACAAAATCAAGGCTGTTTTCTCCTGGTGAGAGAAAGTACAGCTAGCTAACAAACTAATTCTACTTTGCCACTATCAGAAAACAAAACTCCTACTGACTCAAACAAACAAAACCCACAAAAAAAAACCCCACAACAAAACAAAACCCAACCAAAACTCTGAACAAACAAAACCTAACAAAACAAACAAAAAAAATGGGGAGTCCAAAACTGGAGACTGTACTCCAGATGAGGACTCAACAGGGCAGAGTAGAGGAGAAGAACCTCCCTTGACCTGCTTACCTTTCAGAAGCTTATATCACAAAGATTTAAACACTGTTTCCCACTATCATTAATAATATTGAGGTACTTCATGCAAATCATTTTAAATTTTTTAATCTTAGCTTGACTTGGAATAAATAGTTTGGATAATGATAGTCTACTGTTTACAACACATGGAATCCAAATCATAGAATTAATCAGGTTGGAAGAGACCTCCAAGATCATCCAGTCCAACCTAGCACCCAGCCCTATCCAGTCAACTAGACTATGGCACTAAGTGCCTCAGACAGGCTTTGCTTCAACACCTCCAGGGACAGTGACTCCACCACCTCCCTGGGCAGCCCATTCCAGTGACAATCACTCCCTCTGGGAAGAACTTCCTCCTAACATCCAGCCTATACTTCCCCCGGTACAACTTGAGACTGTGTCCCTTTGTTCTATTGCTGGTTGTCTGGGAGAAGAGACCAACCCCCACTTGGCTACAGCCTCCCTTCAGGTAGTTGTAGACAGCAATGAGGTCTCTCTGATATCTTTTAACCCATATACAAGAAGACTTCCATTGTCTGAGAAAGAGATAAAGTAATGCTATGTATGTTTAAAGTGATCACATTAAGATATCCTTATTCTCATTAAAAATTATTAGTTTAATAATTCCTAGTCTTCAATTGAGAACAGAACTACTGTCTCAAAATCCCATAAAGCATTCCAACAAGAAAATCTGGAACTCTGTAAAATCTGGGGAAGAAAGAAAAAATACTCCTTTGCTATTATTTAAATATAAAGATCAAATTGAAGAAGTCATATTGGATAGCAAATTAAACAGCACAGCAGAGGTGTTATGCAAAGAAAGAAAGGTCTTGTCAATAAAGGACTGTGCAGCAAATAAGTCTTCTCTTTCTTTTTTGGTGCATAGATCAGGAAGTCCAAAGAAACATGGTAGAGAAGTTTGCAAATCTATCCTTAGATCAAGCTTTCATGGCAAATGGGATTGACCTTTAAGAATACATTATATTTAAGTTATTAAAAACAAATAAGAAGCAAAAGAAAAAATGTTTCTAACATAAAATGAAGCAGTAATTCCATCTTACCAGACATGACCTATTTCTTCAGTGTTTGTGGGGTTGAGCTTAGAAATTAACTTTGAATCTAGTGTGCTGTTTCAGCAGTTAAAAAATCTGCTGCTTTTTTGGAGACATGGATAGTAAATGTCTATTGTTTAAGATGGTCAATTTAAGGTGGTCAAAAAGAATAAGTAATCATAGAATCATAGAATCAACCAGATTGGAAGAGACCTCCAAGATCATCCAGTCCAACCTAGCACCCAGCCCTATCCAATCAACTAGACCATGGCACTAAGTGCCTCATCCAGTCCTTTCTTGAAGACCCCCAGGGACAGTGCCTCCACCACCTCCCTGGGCAGCCCATTCCAATGGGAAATTATCTTCCTTTTTCACATGATTTACCTTACTGTCTTAATATATACAACTGCTATTATGTGTGTTTAATTTCTGTGCTTTTTGTGCTTAGCTGTGTTTTACATTTTCACAAATTATGTGGTGGAGTTGGTGGAGAAGAGAGTCTCTTTGACTTCATATAGACAGTTATGGATATTTTTTTCCCCTATGATTTTTATAAAGCCATGTGTTAGTCTAATGCCCAAAAATGATGGGATGGTAGTCAGGATGCAAAATTAACAGAAAGCTCCAGGTTAAGTGAAGCAGGAAACAATGTCTGGGGTTGTTAATGCCTGCTTTATAAAATTGGCAGTCACAGATTCAGAGCCAAAAGACAGTAGTTTGCACTGTGTCTCACAAGATGGATTGTCACAAATAGAAAAGTAGATCTGAGTGTCGTTGATGTAACAGTGATACAATTACAGTGTGTGATGGTTTGGGTGTTCCCCCCCTCCCCCCCACTTTAGAAATCACCCAGACTAGACTCCGCCAGCTCAGGAAATATGAATGAAGCTTTTATTTACAGCTAGCACAATATACAAGCAGACATTTACAGTATATACAGTTATAGACAGAAATATACAAGGTAAAAAGGTAATAGAGAAATACAGCAGCCCTCCCAGAAACCTGAGTCCCCAGGAGGGGCTCTCAGCCACCCCTGCACCTTCCCCCTACCCCTCTCAACCTTAGCCCAGTCCCAAAGAAGAATAGAGGTTCAGCCAGGGGGTTAGGAAGCAAAGTGGATTAGTCCCAAAAAATGGAGGGTGAGGTTAGAGAGTAAGATGTAGCTCAGCCAGCAACTCAAGCAAGAGTGGTGCTGAGTGTGTTATCTATATTTTGACTTATGTTTTTATACATCTCAGTATGCCTATGAGGGAAGTAGACATCACCATTGTTTTCTTTCCACAGCCTGTAATCTAGTTCTTCTCACCAAAACATTCTAGCTAGCTTCAAACTAGCCCAAAAATGATGGCAAGGTAGTCAGGGTGCAAAATTAACAGAAAGCTCCAGGTTAAGTGAATCAGGAAGCAATGTCTGGGGTTGCCAATGCCTGCTTTGTAAAATTGAGAGTCACAGATTCAGAGCCAAAAGACAGTAGTTTGCACTGTGTCTCACAAGATGGATTGTCACAAATAGAAAAGTAGATCTGAGTGTCATTGACGTAACAGTGATACAATTACAGTGATAAATTACAGACATGCAAAATCACTCAGAAGTGCCAAGGGGTTTTAGTTATCTATTTTTTTATGCCTGTAATTTTTTTAGCCAGTGTAATTACTAACATTAGATTACAGAATAATGCTATTTGAAGGATATTGTACATGCTTGCACAATGTTTTAACAATTCAAATCCAACGTTTATGAAAGGCAGGAACTAATGGTAGAACTTGAAGTTTGGTGGTTTTTTTTTTTTTTTCCATTAAGTTAGCACCAGCCTGTCTCATATTTTTGGCTTAGAATTCTTTGAGAATCAATGAGCAGAATCCATTTGTTACACAGAAATAGGGCAGATGAAACCCACCCTGTTTCTTTTGACTTCTAACATAAATTAGAATTAGCAACAATTTCTTTGGGGATGACCACTCTCTTGAGCTACTAAAGCAGGCTCATCTGCAGCAGTGCTTTCAAGCAGAGACTGAATCAGCCCCAGTGTCATTCAACTTGCTGTAGTAGCAGGGTTTTTTGTTCTACAGATGTTGAGGAAACTAAATCATCTGCTGTTATCTTATGTTTTGTTTACTTGAATATGAGTGGATAACATTGAACAGAGGTGGTGGCCAGCCAGGAAACAGAAATATTTATTTATGTAAGTAAAAAATAAATATAACCTGGAATGGGCTGCCCAGGGAGGTGGTTGAGGCCCCGTCCCTGGAGGCCAGGCTGATCTAGGGTAGGGTGTCCCTGCCCATGGCAGGGGTGTTGGAACTAAGGGATCCTTGTGGTCCTTTCCAACCCTGACTGATTTGATATATACTTATATATATATGCAGGTGAACCTGCATTTTCTGTGTATAGCTGTCTCCAGGAATTGACACATGTTGACTAGACACTCCTTTATCTCTCTGCTCTTAGCTGTCATGAAGATGTTTTCCCCCACCATCTTCAACAACTTCTCCCTCCTTCATGACTTCTGTTTTGAAAAGATATTTTAGCACAAACCTTGTTAGGTGGCATGCACAAGTGCATATAAGATCCTTTCATGGATTCATTTGAAGAACTGGGGCTGAAAATATTTGCAGACCTCCTCTCTGTTTTCTTCCTCCACTGCAATTAAGCTCACAATTATTTCTTTTTCTCATAAAGAAAGAAATTGGAATTATGTTTTGTGAGGCTGTGTTGATAACACATAAAAATGTCAAAAAACATATGTCTGGTCAGGAAGTAAAAGTAATTTAATAAAGCAATGGTTTGGTTTTTTATATTGGGTGCTCTGCTGGCCTCTTGGTGACCTTTCTCTGCCTTTGTACATTAGGTTTTCCTGCTTTACTTTTCTGCCTAAAGTTTGGGACTTGATTTTTTCATGGCGTGTTCTGGTGACTGTTGAGCTTGGTGTCAGTGTTTGGGAAATAAAAATCTTTTATATTCAGTTAACCTGCATTTCTTGTTTGGCACCTCCATTCTTTTGAAATGGTTTGTTTAAAATGAAAATTAACATATAAAGTGAAAAAAAGGTCAAGTATTTGAACAGCCGGAGAAAAAGAGAATAAAAGGGTGGAAAAGTTGGAGAGGAAATGTCTTTCTTGTCTTCTTGATCTGAAAGATTTAAAATTTCACAGTATGGGTGTTTTGCCTGTGTGGAAATAATCATGTTAGTTTCTTTGTATGCACATGATTTAGATACCTGGGCTTCAGAGACAGTAGCAGCTTGAAAACCAAGTCATTTGGCAGCTATATTGTGATTGACTATGTCAGTCTTTTATGCCACTAAGACTGAAGTCTTGTTCAGAATGCACAATTCATTTATGTATATAGAACTGCTGATCTGGGTCATTTATTAAATAAAGGAAAACAAAGGCAGACAAAAAGAAATCAACCTCCCCTCCAATTCTTCTTCTCAAATACTATTCTGAAACTAGTATTTTTCTGTCTGTCAGGGAAGAGGTTGAATAAATATATTTGAGATTTCTTCAGGCTGAACTGTCATCATCAGATGGTATAGATGAAGTAGAAGTTTGCTTTCTAATGTATCATATTTTTTCTCAGATGTTTATATCTTCCTTAGATGAGTTTTTAGAGGGAGTATTATGCATGATGAGGCAAAAGGAGAAGCTAGATCAATCTGAACAAAGTTGGTCAAGTGATGTTCTTTCTAAATATACATGGAAAGATTTTTAGAGTGACTCAGGGCTTGACCTCCCCTTAGTTCTTGCTATCTATTATGTGTAGAGGATGGGCTTTTAAATATAATACTGCTTATTTCTTGGCCAGTGAATTGTGCTCTGAAGAAAGACTCTTCCTTTTTTCCCCTCCTCTTTTTATTTTTTTTCTTTTTATTTTCTTGCTTCTTTTTTTCCTTGCTTCCTTTTTTCCTTCCCCCCCTTTTTTTCTTTTTTTCTCCTTTTTTTAATTTTTCCTTTTTTTCCTTTCCCCCCTTTTTCTTCCTTTTCCTTTCCCCCCTTTTTCTTCCTTTTCCTTTTCCCCCTTTTTCTTCCTTTTCCTTTTCCCCCTTTTTCTTCCTTTTCCTTTTCCCCCTTTTTCTTCCTTTTCCTTTCCTCCTTTTTTCTTCCTTTGCCTTTCCTCCCTTTTTCTTCCTTTTCCTTTCCCCCCTTTTTCTTCCTTTTCCTTTCCCCCCCTTTTCTTCCTCTTCCTCTTCCCCCTTTTTCTTCCCTTTCCACTTCCCCCCCTTTTCTTCCTTTTCCTTTCCCCCCTTTTTCTTCCTTTTCCTTTCCCCCCTTTTTCTTCCTTTTCCTTTCCCCCCTTTTTCTTCCTTTTCCTCTTCCCCCTCTTTTCTTCCTCTTCCTCTTCCCCCTTTTTCTTCCTTTTCCTTTTCCCCCTCTTTTCTTCCTCTTCCTCTTCCCCCTTTTTCTTCCTTTTCCTTTTCCCCCTCTTTTCTTCATCTTCCTCTTCCCCCTTTTTCTTCATCTTCCTCTTCCCCCCTCTTCCCCCCTCTTCCCCCCTCTTCCCCCCTCTTCCCCCCTCTTCCCCCCTCTTCCCCCCTCTTCCCCCCTCTTCCCCCCTCTTCCCCCCTCTTCCCCCCTCTTCCCCCCTCTTCCCCCCTCTTCCCCCCTCTTCCCCCCTCTTCCCCCCTCTTCCCCCCTCTTCCCCCCTCTTCCCCCCTCTTCCCCCCTCTTCCCCCCTCTTCCCCCCTCTTCCCCCCTCTTCCCCCCTCTTCCCCCCTCTTCCCCCCTCTTCCCCCCTCTTCCCCCCCTCTTCCCCCCCTCTCCCCCCCTCTCCCCCCCTCTCCCCCCCTCTCCCCCCCCCTCCCCCCCTCTCCCCCCCCTCTCCCCCCCTCTCCCCCCCTCTTTTTTTTTCCCCATTTTTTCTTTTTTTTTGTTTTTCTTCTATTTTGTTGGTTGTTAGTGGGGTTCTTTTGTTTGCTTAGTTTTGTCATCTGCCCCGGATATGTAAGAGCAAAAGCAGCACACCTAAGGACTGAGACTAAAACCTTAAAATGAAATAACTACTTTAGTACTCACACTGGTTGGACTTTTAATCATTTTGTCATTATTCATTATTTATGAGTCTGCTTTGCTCCATTTCTTGCAGTTCCTTTATGTATATTTACGTAACATCTTTTTGTCTGTCTTCAAGGGAATGATTTTTCTCTGATAGTATGAGGAAAATCATAGGTACTGATTGATTTCTAGCAGGATTAGGAAAGTGAACATGTACTTAGTGCTGGTGAGGCCACAGCTTGAGTGCTGTGTTCAGTTCTGGGTGCCACAGTATAACAAAGACATTGATATCCTGGAGAGTATCCAGAGAAGAGCGCTGAGACTGGTGAGTGGTTTGGAGGGCTTGTTGTACAAGGAGCTGATGAGGCAACTGGGGTTTTTCAGTCTGGAGAAGATCTCATTGCTCTCTACAACTACCTGAAAGTAGGTTGCAGTGAGGCTGGTGTTGGTGTCTTCACCTAAGCAACCAGTGACAGGATGAGACAAAATGGACTTAAGTTGTGCCAAGGGAGGTTTAGACTGGACATAAGGAAAAAGCTTCTTTACCTGAGAGAGTAGTGAGGCATTAGAACAGGCTGCACAGGCATGTGGCGGAGTTGCCATCCCTGGAGGTGTTCAAGAAACTGTAGATGTGGCACTTCAGGATATAGTTTAGTGATCACGGTAGTTGGGTTATAGTTTAACTCAAATCTCTTAAGGTCTTTTCCAGCCTTAATAATTCTGTGATCCTATGATTTAAAGGAGTATGTTAACAGTGAAAAGAGGAGCCAAAAGAGTAGGATGCTCAGCTGCAACTATGAACTCTATGGGGAGTGCTTTAAAAGCAATATATTGGCATTGAATCAGCATCAGATTTGTTTGTAATTAGAGTAAAATTATGCAAATGAAATCTATGATTTCATTCAGGTTGGTCAACACAGCAGAAAGCAGATGTAGCCTAAACAGTGCTCTAAGCTTTAATCTTCTTCTTCAAGGCCAAAATGAGTATTAGGTAAAATCTGGCATGGTGATTGTCTTACCTGCTCAGCTGCTGACTGATCTGGCAGGTTTCTGTTTTAAACTCGTGTTGTGGTTACAATAATGAGATATTCATGTGTGGAGCAACAGAATTTACTGTTTAGTTAAGTGTAGAAATCCAAGAAGATATGGTTTAATGTTGTTTCTAACTTCCTCACTTTGTATTTCAGTCTACTTCCACTCCCACTCTCAGTCGTGGCAAAGTCTGGCTTCCAACTTCACAGAATTATCAGGGTTGGAAGGGACCTCGAGGATCATCTCATTCCAACACCCCTGCCATGAGCAAGGACACCTTCCACTAGATCAGATTGTCCAGAGCCACATCCAGCCTGTCCTTAAAAACATCCAGGAATGGGGCCTCCACCACCTCCCCCTTGGCAACCTGTTCCAGTGTCTCTCCACCCTCATGGTGGAGAACTTGTTAACATCTAACTTGCCTAGTTAGTATTATTTGGAACTGCCTGAAAGTTTCAGGCATTTCCAAGTGTTTTAAACTGCAGAGGTTTCAGGCAGCTATTGAGACTTGGATGATAGCAGAAGTCATAAAGCGGTTTAGTTTGGAAGGGACCTTGAAGGTTGTTTAGTTCCGAATCCCTGGCACTTGCAGCGAACCTTCCACTAGATGAGGTTGCTCAAGGCCTCAACTTTTCACTCAGTCTTTTCAAGGGTGCACCATGCTTCTTACTAAAACAACACAACCATTAAAACCTCTGATTCTGCTTTCCCTATAATGTTTTGGGCCCACATTGCTCATCTGACTGTAGAATACTTTAAAACAATCATCCATCTTCCAAGTGCTCAGTTTCTAAATTCCAGTTGTAGCTGATGATGTAGTCTTGAAGAAATTCAGCTGTTTTCTCAGCACTTCTTACCTACATGATGAGAGTGAGCTTAAAAGGCTCCTGTGCAGAACATGAATATGGTTATTCAAGGGACCTTGGATTTCCTAATGAGGCAGGTTATAAACATGTGTTTCATGCTAGATATCATCCAAAAATGTATTGAGCTTTTTCTTGTGTGCTACTCGTATCATTATGATAAATTGTTTAGAAGATTATTGCATTTCACTGTGATGGTTTGGGTGTTCCCCCCCCCCCCCCCCCCCCCCCCCACTTTAGAAATCACCCAGACTAATCTCAGCTGGCTCTGGGAATTTAAATGAAGCTATTTATTTACAGCTAGCACAATATACAAGCAGATATTTACAGTATATGCAGTTATATACAGAAATATACAAGGCAAAAGATAATACAGAAACACAACTCCCCTCCCAGAAACCTGAGTCCCCAGGAGGGGCTCTCAACCACCCCTCACCTTCCCCCTGCCTCTCTCAACCTTAACCCACTCCTAAAGAAGAATAGAGGTTCAGCCAAGAGGTTATGAAGCAAAGGTGGGTTAGTCCAAATGGAAGGTGAGGTTAGGGAGATGCAGTTCAGTCAGAAGCCCAAGGCAGAGTGAGACAAAATGGCAAGAGTGTTATCTAATATTTTCATTTCTTCCTCAGCAAGACTCTGAGGGGAGTAGACATCACCAATGTTTTCCTTTCACAGCCTATGATCTAGTTCCTCTCATCAAAACATTCTAGCTAGCTTCAAACTAGCACATTCACATAGATGCTACTTATCTCACCATCATTTGTGCCATACTAGCAGAATGCTTTTGTGACAAAATGCCTTTACACTGGGTTTTTGCATTGCTGGATGTGAGTGTTAAAATGTTGCTTTGTTGCTTAGTGCCTATATTTCAATATGCTTGTGTTGGGCTGAGGAGCTCAGAATCCAAACAGCAACAGTAATGTGGGTAACAACACACCTGTGACTGTCCAGGGAGTTCTGTGTATTGAAGTGGACTCAAATGGTGCAGTTGTCTATTTAAAGTGTAAGAATATTATTGTGTACTAATTTCTTCATTCTAAAGCTTTGGCGTTTTTCTTATGTCCGAATATCTGGTGGTTGTGTGTTTAAATGTGCAGTTCTTCAAATCCCAGTTGCACATTTAGTGTTTGTATATTCCTGGCAGTATATATTTTTTTCTAGATTTGTTTTGTCTCCTTACTTTAATAAAAGAAACACCATGCAAGGAATCTCAGTGTCAAAAAGAGAACAAAATTAACACTATGGCTCCTACAATAGCTGCAGTGTAACTTCACAAGGGATATAGATTCAGGCATAACTTTAAATTCACAGAAAGTGGAAAACACAAAATGTTGTGGGGCAGCAGAATATCAGTAGTAATTATTTTATAGTTATTCTGTGTACTTGAAATCTCTGCCACTGAGTTCTGTCTTTGTATCTTAAATACTTTTTTTTTCTGCCATGAAAACTATAATCTGTGTGCAATGGAATTTCAAACAAGATAGCTGTGTAATTGTGAATGTGGACTGGAAAAATACGCTGTCATAGGAGCTCCTGCTGATTTTGAGAACACAGAAGATCTGAATCTTTTTTCAGGGAACTTGAGTTTGGATTTGTTGGTGCTCTCTACAGAGTGGTGCAAGCCTGGAATGGGCTGCCCAGGGAGGTGGTTGAGGCCCCATCCCTGGAGGTGTTTAAGGCCAGGCTTTGGCTCCCATATAAATTCCATCCCCAGAACCTTTGCTTCTTAAGGCTCCTGCCCAAAAAGCTGCTGGTTATATTCTGATGTTTGGCTATTTTAATATCTGAATAAAATATTCAGAGCTTGAACTTCTTCCATGGCTATTTGCTGTCTGATAAAGTGGCATAGGCACCTCTCCTATGAGGACAGACTGAGGGAGTTGGGGCTGTTCAGTCTGGAGAAGAGGAGGCTTCGAGGTGACCTTCTTGTGGCCTTCCAGGATCTGAAGGGGGCCTCCAAAAAAGATGACTAAGGATTTTTTAGGATATCAGGGAGTGACAGGAATAGAGGAATGGAGCGAAGCTGGAGGTGGGTAGGTTCAGACTGGATGTGAGGAGGAAGTTGTTGAGCATGAGAGTGGTGAGAGTCTGGAATGGGTTGCCCAGGGAGGTGGTTGAGGCCCCATCCCTGGAGGTGTTTAAGGCCAGGCTGGATGAGTCTCTGGATGAGCCTTGATCTAGTGTAGGGTGTCCCTGCCCATGGCAGGGGGATTGGAACTAGATGATCCTTGTGGTCCCTTCCAACCCTGACTGATTCTATGATTCTATGAACATTTCTGTGAAGGCAATGGTGAAAACTGTGTTTTCATTGAATCATTTTGGCCTTCATCTACGTTGATATAAATCTAGGAGCACTGCACAAGGAGAAATAGGTTACTGTATGGCAGGAACTTGCATCTAAAATGAAATGAAAGTGACATTGGCAGGAACACTACTGTAAAATTCATCACAACGTGACAGGCTTCAAAACTGAGTTTGGAAATGCTTTACAAAAACCACTAATGGTGGTTCTTCTAATGCATACAAAAGCAAACGACTTGTGCAAAGGTCACAGAAGAACAATTCTGGTTCTTGGGTTTATTGCCAGAATTATTGCTGAAAATCCAGAATTGTCTTCATTGTGGTCTTTAAGTTTCTGTGCTATTGTAAATCATCTGTTCACATGCTCTTGTCTTGTGTAAAGTGCTCTTCCTTTCATGGTGCTTTTATGATGACATAAATTCTTTTATGAAACTCATGAGAAGTCCTTTTCTATGTTGCACAAACTATACTGTGAGATGATCATGTGCACAAAGGTTTATTAATAGGGACTGTAGCTGATGTCATGGCTTGATTTTAATGTTGAAGATTTCTTTGGGGGAAAAATAAGAATGAAAGAAATGTGATAGGGAAGGGTGTTGGATGGCTGACTTAGCATCTGTAAACATTCAGGGATCTTCCCAAAAAGGTGCACTAGAAGTGACCAAATTATAAGATGTATAAGAGATATATGTAAATACTGCATGGAAAAAAAGAAAATCTGATGAGATGGATCTCCTGTCCTTTCTTTTGTGTCCTTTAACCTTTTTATTTCTCTTCCTGTCTGCTCTCTTTCTGTTACTGATTTGTTTGGGTGCTGTTGTGGTTTTATTTTGGTTTAGTTTTATTTTGTTTTGCTGTACTAGTTTCACTTTTCTCTTTTCCTGAGTGAGGTCAAACTTAGAAGCTGCCAAGGCATTGCAGCAGAAGTGACAGTTGTGTGCACTAGTGCTGCATTGTATGGTTTGGTCTGGCTAGCCTGCAGCTGACGTCTTATGAGATGCTTCTTTTTCCCGGTAGTGCTACATCCACTGATATCGTCCCCTTACAACAATCCAAAGCATTACACCTGGAAAGAGGATCCTTAAGACTTCTGGTGGTTGTCTGTGTGTGTTCTTTTGAGAAAATGCTGCAGCTTTGCTGCTTGAGAATGAATATACAACAGAAGATACCAATTTTCAAGATTGTCAGAGATAACAAAGTGGCTTTGTTCACAAAACATACATTGCCCCCCACCCCAAGGTATCCTGATGTAGACATCTGTGAAATGTATACCGCTATGCCACTGTTGTATTAAGAGTTTTCCTGTGAGAGCCTTCCACTCTGTAGCATTAATGTTCCTAGTATTTGGCAATTGGTATTTTTAGGTCCTGATGCCTCCTGCAAATTATTTAGTTTTAACTTCAAAACTCTTCCTTAACTTGCTGAGAGGAGTAGTAGTGAAGAAACTGTAAAGTTTCAGTCTGCACGCTGGAAAATATGGGCAGATTTGAAAATGTGTGGGCTAAAATGTGAGCACTTCTGTGAAATATGATTGTCATGTAGACACCTGATAACTCTCAGTGCTGATCTCCTAGGCTGCTGATGCACTGATTTAGCAAAGATCAAGGTAAGTGTTGTGCTCATAAGTTATGTTGCTGTGCACTGAGCTGCATGGAATGATGGAACTATGCTCTTGGAAGGAGAAATGGCTATTACTTTTTTCCTAAATATCTCATCATTTTTGCCTGTACAAAGTAAAGATTAAGTCGATTGGTGGGATATTGAGCATTCTACTGCCATGTGTGTACACTGTTTTTTAGAAGGTGTTTGCTTCGGTTATCAAAAGGAGCTAATAAGAACTCGAACATTGCTTTTCACTTGTAACTTTAAACACAGATCATACACTTATGCATCGTGCCAGGACTTTCTTGATACTTGTGTAATTAATTAGTTGAAAGTCATCTCATGCCTCAGGGCAGTAGAAAAGCTAAACAAACGTTGGTTTAGAAGCAAATGCAATAGAAGTGTTGAAGTTATCCGGAGTGGGTGAGTTTTTTTCTTCCTTCTGTTTTAAAATCCCCTCATTTGTCAGTTGATACTTTCAGTGAACACCCTGAAGCACCTAGTTCACACCTTTCTGTTAAGAGTCAGAGAAACACAGTGGTTTTTTATTTTTTTTAAACCTATGTTAATAACTAGCATGAACAGAATGTGTAAAAGTTTTCTTTCAAGAGTATTTTGCTGCTGAGCCAACATAGCCAGATGTAACTTCTTGAATTCTTCTCAGGAACAAAGACTGTGAGTTGAAGTATTTCCATCCTTTTTAATATGCATTTGCATGTAATTGAAGCATCAAAAGAAGAAATGAAACACTAGCCTTTGCTGTTGTAGTGGTTTGAGTGTTACCCGCCCCCCACACACTTTGGAAATCACCCAGGCTAGGCTCAGCTTCATTTGAATGAAGGTTATATTTCCAGCTAGCACAATATACAAGCAGATATTTACAGTATATACAGTTATATACAGAAATATACAAGGTAAAAGGTAATACCGAAACACAACAACCCTCCCAGAAACCTGAGTCCCCAGGAGGGGCTCCCAACAGCCCTTCCACCCTCTCCCACCCCTCTCAACCTTACCCCAGTCCCAAGGAAGAATGGAGGTTTGGCCAGGGGGTTAGGAAGGAAAGTGGATTAATCAGAGAGATAGCAGAGAGGCTAGAGAGAGAAATACAGCCCAGAGCTCCTAAGCAGAAGTGCCTTATCTATGTTTGGATTCTTGTTCTTATACCTCTCAGGAAGCCTATGAGTGAAGTAGACATCACCACTGTTTCTCTTTCACAGCCTGTGATGTAATCCTTCTCACCAAAACATATTAGCTAGCTTCAAACTGTCACAGCTGTGTTTTGACTCAGCACACAACTTTTGTGTGAAGCAACAGGGAAGGCATCACTGCCCAAAGATTCCAAGAATCAAACTGAAGTTTGAGGTCCTTTTCAAAACATAGAAACTGAGGTAGGTCTTGTGCTGAGCATAACTGCCCAGCCTATTGCACTAATTGTGTTAGTCCCTTTTTGTTGTCTGCTAGTGGACAGAGTCACAGAAAAGATGCCAGCTGCACCTTCCCTAGAATAGCATCACTATTTCTGGAATGGCCAGCACAAATTTAACTGGTGATTGGCCCTGAGCCCAGAGCTTACACAATGTGTTACAATTACCAACTTCCTGAAGTTTTCTCTGATCCTCATGTTTTCTTACTTTCAGAAGGTGAAATTCTGAGAAAGTAATGGAGAACTGAACAGCTCAAGAAGCTGAACATAGAATTAACCAGGTTGGAAGAGACCTCCAAGATCATCCAGTCCAACCTATCCCCCAGCCCTATCCATTCAACTAGACCATGGCACTAAGTGCCTCATCCAGTCTTTTCTTGAACACCTCCAGGGACAGTGACTCCACATGGAGGGAACATGTCAGTTCTTTAAAACAACAACAGACAAACACACACACTCCCATTAACTTGGGTAAATGATCACCTCAAGCAACACTGGGAACAGGCAGCGAAGGGGAAGATAGTGAGTGATGTTACATCTCAGAGGCCAAGCATTTTAGAGCTAAATGACAATTAGGAAATTTGAGCTGATTTAATTCTTATAAATAAAAGGTTCTCCATCCATTTAAAGAGAAGACAGTGAGAAATGTGAATAGAAAAAGAGATGATCTATCTGGGCTTGCAAAGCTCAGTCAATACATTTCTGCTTGGATTTTAGTAAGATTGATGAATATTGATCACTCTGACAAAACTAGAGTTCTGTTCAAAGGGAAGGTAAGGCGTTGGACAGCAGCAGAGTAAAGCTGAAATGCAGTCTGAAGAGTGTGGTACAACTCTACAGCAGAGAGCTGTAAATATCTCAGCTGGAGTTTGTAGTGACCTGGCTTATAGTAACACAAATATGTTTGTAACATTGTGCACACATAGTGGTATTGCTGCATGATTGATGAGTAACAACCCTAACAGTGTATTTAAGAGCTGTGCTTTAGAGGTTCATGTAGTGGAAGAGCAGAAGAGACAGAGAAATAGTGAACTAGAGAACAATAGCCTTTGTAGGTCTGCCTTGAATAGGGAGACAAGTTTAGAGAAGAAGGAGGAGAGTTTCTGTTTATTTCTTAATAGGTAAAGATATGTGCATGAAAAAGAAAATGTGATAAACCCAGGTGACATTTCTAAAGGCAATGAATGCTACAACTACTGTGGTGTCATTTCCACTAATTATTTAGGAAAAAATAAATTCAGTTTTTCTTATATATCTTGGTTTCAGCAAAACTTTTTTATCCAATGACCTGTGGAAAATAATTGGTTTTGGTAAAGGCTGATAAAAAAAATGCCAGCAATAGCTAAAGAGGCTGGGGTAACCTGTTGTGCTGAAAGTGGTACAGATAGGCCAGAGCAACAGTATGAGCTAAGGATTCATTTTGGATCCAATCTTGTTTTCATTACTGGCTTTGTTCTGAGGAGCAGCACAATGTGCTTTTGTAAATGCATAATTCCATGGGTAGCAGGAATCTGAACAGGCTTTAAACGCTTTAGACCTCCTGTTTAATGGGGCAGTCTTTACACTTTTCCTGGTGTTCACATATTCTGCTGCTGTGACAACTCGCAACTTGAGTTGCCAGTGTGCCGTCATTGAACTAAGCCCCTTGAGCTCACTTTAGGATTCCCACTACTTCTGCTTCAAAAAAACCGAGTTTGAGGCACCTAACCAGCCCCTCAAAGAGGCAGCTTGCCTCCTTTCAGGGACTTCTGAGTGTCCTCCCTCTCTGAGTCACTTGGAATTTGATCTTTGCTACTGTTCTCTATGGAAGAGCTGAATGAGAGTGAGGAGGACCAATGGAGAACCAACATATCTGACAAAAATATATGGGAGCATCCTAATGACCTTTTCTTCAGCACCTGTTTAGTTGTCTAGAAATAGGCTTTTCCCTCGTTCCCTGTGTGAGGATGTGTGTTACAGAGTAAGGAAGTACTTAAGTATATTTTGAAAACAGTACTGTTAATACTTAATCTTCTCTAAAGGAATATTGAACAGCTGGTATGCTTATAACAATGGAAAGACAAAAATAACCTGGGCTTTACTAACAAAAAAGAATAAGAATAAGGCAACAAAGAAACAAAAACAACCAAAAAAGCTGATTTACTTTTTCTTGAGGGATTATAGCTAACGTACAAGCTTTACTCTTCCACACAGGAGGATTGTTGCAGGTACTGCTTGCACAAAACCTGACAGTGGTTATTAGTGTAAAAGAGTTGTTATGAAGAGGAAATTAATTAATGCAAGGTAATATTTCCCAAAATTAATATTGTTTATTAATTTTGATAATCAGAACTCTTGCCACCCCCAACCACTAGTTTTAATAATAATAATTGGTTCTTGCACAGTCATGTAAATATTCTACAAATAATAACTAGATCTAGTAATAATCAACAAAATATATAAACATTAATTGAACTGGAAGAGATGATTCCTGTGGTCAAATGCTGCTTGCGGTCAGTACACCACTTGCACACAAGATGGACTCAGGGAGCTCTTTTCTGCTTATGGCAGAAGGCAGTGGAGAATTACAAAGAGACATTTAAGCATTTACTCACAAAATATTGTTACCTGACTTGTGGGTTTAGTCCTGTTCAACATCTTTATTGATGATCTGGAAGAGAGGATTGAGTCCTGCATCAGTAAGTTTGCAGATGACACCAAGCTAGGAGCAGGTGTGGATCTGTTGGAGGGTAGGAGAGCCTTGCAGAGGGACCTGGCCAGGCTGGATGGGTGGGCAGAGGCCAATGGGATGAGATTTAACAAGGCCAAATGCATGGTTCTGCGCTTTGGCCACAACAAACCCAGGTAGCACTACAGGCTGGGGACAGAGTGGCTGGAGAGCAGCCAGGCAGAAAGGGACCTGGAGGTGCTGGTAGATAGTAGCTGAACATGAGCCAGCAGTGTGCCCAGGTGGCTAAGAGAGCCAATGGCATCCTGGCCTGGATGAGGAACAGTGTGGCCAGTAGGACAAGGGAGGTTATTCTTCCCCTGTACTCAGCACTGGTCAGGCCACACCTTGAGTACTGTGTCCAGTTCTGGGCTCCTCAATTCAAGAGAGATGTTGAGGTACTGGAACGTGTCCAGAGAAGGGCGACAAAGCTGGTGAGAGGGCTGGATCAAAGCCCTGTGTGGAGAGGCTGAGGAAGCTGGGGGTGTTTAGCCTGGAGAAGAGAAGGCTCAGGGATGGTCTCATTACTGTCTACAACTACCTGAAGGGAGGTTGCAGCCAGGTGGGGGTTGGTCTCTTCTCCCAGACAACCAGCAATAGAACAAGGGGACACAATATCAAGTTGTGCTGGGGGAGGTCTAGGCTGGATGTTAGGAGGAAGTTCTTCCCAGAGATAGTGATTGGCATTGGAATGGGCTGCCTAGGGAGGTGGTGGAGTCACCATCCCTGGAGGTGTTCAAGAAAAGCCTGGGTGAGACTTAGTGCCATGGTCTAGTTGACTGGCTAGGGCTGGGGAATAGGTTGGACTGGATGATCTTTGAGGTCTTTTCCAGCCTGGTTGATTCTATGATACAGCTTCAGGCAGAATTCAAATGCTTTCAGGGAACTCTGTCAGTGTCTTGTTGGCTGCTGAAACTTGGTTCTTCCCAGACTTCTGGGGAAAGGAGGCAGACAATCTCTGACCTTGTCTCCTGGCTCCTCTGGATGATTTGTTTATCTCCAGGACTTCTCGTCTTGGCAGAAGTCTTTCAGGTGCAGGCAGGATGTCTTGCAATGTGCAGTCTCAGCACAATGTCACGTTGGCTATGCAGGCTGATCACATGGAGGCATTTAGAATTTGTCATGACAGTGGAATTTGCAGGCAAACAACGAGGCAGTAAGCAATAGCAGCAGGCACGACTAGAATGGCAGAGTATGTCAGACCATGTTGTTTACCTGTGTATCCCCTTCTATCAATGTGGGCTGAGATTAATTGCCTTTTGGACACAGAGTAACCAATCAGAATGGCAGTTAGCCAAGCCTGATCATATTAGGTAAAGCCACAGGCTTGCTTTACCAAAATTTGGGAAAAGCATAGGCCTTGCACAAGGCAGGCAGAAGCTAAGCATGTGCACCTTGTTTACCACTGGATCATGATAAGTCTAGGCAGGCCACAGACCTTAGATTTAGTGGCTCCAGGCTCTTTTGTCTTCTTACCTGCGGTTGCTTCTCCCCATTACAGAAGGAGGGAGAGCAGAAAAAACAAGCCTGTGCAAGTCAGGACATGTATAAGTCTGTTTTGGACCTATCAGGCTTACCACAACAAGTGTTCATAAAAGATGTAGATTGATGACATCTTTCTCTCAGGAAGTTCATAATCAAAACTGTAATCCCAACCTACAGGATTTTTCCTTCTCTATACTGCTGATAAGCTTCAATCTTGCAGATCTTATCATGGGAGATTTGAATGACTGCTCTGCACTTTGTAAGTACAGGGAGCCAGGCATTATTATAATAAAATTTCATACATTTGAAAAAGTGACTATTTGGGATGAAGTGTTGAGGATTCAGTAAAATTCAGGTTGTTATCATCAGAGGGATTGTTTTTATTTTTTTTAAAGCCCCCTGTCTTGTCAGAATGTATTGTCAAGTTCTGTCAATTCATCAGAAGTATTGTGCTGTTTGGTTTCTTCTTTTCCCAGCTGAGCTCCAGGAGTTACCACAGAATGTGGTTATTGTGACTCTTATGTGCTTATTTCTTTATTTCAGTGTCTCCTGTCTATGATTTGAGGGAGAGGGGGAAAAAAAATGCTGGGAAATCTAACTGTGATATAAAGAAAAGTTAAAATTAATTTGGCATATCTTTTCTAGTGTCTGCATTTTTAAAGCAAAGAGGTGGTCACCCTGCCCTGAAACGTTGCATTCAGCTAGTATCTTGAATTGCACTTCTCAGGCTCCCCCTCAGTAGTAGAAGAAGGGAACAGATACTGACTTTTCTCCTCAGCTGTCTGCATTAGAAACCAATAAGGACTCCAATTATTGGTTTTGGAATCTTTATTTTCCTTTTTCTTTTGAGAAATTCTGTAAAATGTGTTTTGTTGGTAGTCATATGAAAAAATGCATGCATAGATGTGTGGGGAAGATGATGAGCAGATGGCAGGGTTCACAGAGTCTTAGACCACAGTTAGGTCTAGTGGTAGTAGTTCCTGCTTTCTAGATGAGTATAACTCCCCTGGCATTTCCTTGCAATCAGTTGTTTATGGATCAAAGCAGCCCAGACTGTAGATAGGAACCTATAGGGAATGCTTTGTGATGCACCTTGCTTCTACGTGGGTATTCACACCTTGGCTAGCCAAGCACAAGCTACAGTCCAGACTCCTTTTGCCAGCTATCAAAATAACTTAAAGCTGAGCCAACGTCTGTCAAGGGCAAGGGGCAACAAAACTCCATGATCACTCTGTGCCGTTGCAGATTCCTCCAAGAAGGAGAGCTGCACTGGCAACTGCTGCTTGGCAAGGCTGATACGTCTTTAGTTTGTAATAATCAGAGGAAACACACGTGGTTAACCCATCCCTCCCTGCTGATTTCTTAAGGAGAGATTGAGCAGGGATTACTCACCATTACATCAAAGTGGTTTTATCTGTTCTATGGTTGCTCAGTTATTAACGCTAATTTTACAGTTCTGTTTATAATCTGCACAACTGATGTCATTGGCACTGAAACTGAGTCACCCAAATACGATAAGTGGAATAGACTTAGCAATACCTGAAGTGATTCAGGCAGCAGTCGGTTCTGAGGAATGAATATGAGATGATTGTGTGTAGACAGTGTTGAAGGGGGAAACTTGGGGTCAATTGTCACAACAGTCTGGACTGTGGTTGCCTCAATGGGCATCCTTAAAGCAGATCTTAGAAACTTGAAACAAATGATGAATCTGTTTTCTCTGGGACTTCCCCCCCCCACCCCCTCCCTCAGATTTTACAATGAAGAAGTTCTAGCAACTGTGTTAGGGAATGAAGATCATACAGGCAGTGACAGTTCAGATGTGAATTTGTACAGAAAAAAGGTGTTGCAATAGGATTGAAGTCTACAAAGCACAACATTTTTAAGGAAAGCTACAGACAGTGTTTTTATTTCCTCTCTATAAAGAGCAAAATAATCTGCTGTAAGATGCCCTTTTATGTTGAAGGTATGGGATGTTCATGGCAAAGATAGCGTGCTGTAGTTTTTAGTATTTTTGTACATCACCTTACTCAAGATGCTGTTTTTTTAAATTCTCTTCATTTGGTTATGATTCTGTTTTCCTATATGGGAGACTAAAGAATTAGTCTCTGTGGAATAGATGTAATGCAGCAAGAGGTGATTTTTAGCTTTAAGGTACTTGGGTGGTAAAAGCTGAGCTGAGCACCCTGTCAAGTATAAGCATGAGCAGTTTGTGGGAACAAGCCATAATCTCCACCTGTGTTTTTAGTTCACATTTTGCAAACCAGGTGTCCTGGCCTGGATCAGGAACAGTGTGGCCAGTAGGACAAGGGAGGTTATTCTGCCCCTGCACTCAGCACTGGTCAGGCCACACCTTGAGTGCTGTGTCCAGTTCTGGGCTCCTCAATTCAAGAGAGATGTTGAGATACTGCAACGTGTCCAGAGAAGGATGATGAAGCTGGTGAGAGGCCTGGAACACAAACCCTGTGAGGAGAGGCTGTGTTCCAGCTGGGAGTGTGAAGCCTGGAGAAGAGGAGGCTCAGGGGGGACATCATTGCTCTCTACAACTACCTGAAGGGAGGCTGTACCAGGTGGGGATTGGTCTCTTCTCCCAGGCAACCAGCAAGAGATTAGGGAAACACAGTCTCAAGTTGTGCCGGAGGAGGTACAGTCTGGATGTTAGGAGGAAGTTCTTGCCAGAGAGAGTGATTGGCATTGGAATGGGCTGCCCAGGGAGGTGGTGGAGTCACCATCCCTGGAGGGGTTCAAGAAAAGCCTGGATGAGGCATTTAGTACTATGGTCTAGTTGACTGGCTGGGACTGGGAGCTAGGTTGGCCTGGATGATCTTGGAGGTCTCTTCCAACCTGGTTGATTCTATGACTCTAATATCCCAAGAAGCACATATAAGCCACTATGACAGAGAAAGAAATTTATGCCACCTATAGCACTAGATTAGGTAGGCTTGTGATGAAAAGACAATATTTATGCCTGTACTGGAGCAGTCTCAAGCAGGCTTTTCAAGTGATATCAGGGTTGTGAATGCCCAGAGGCAGATGACAACCTGCTGCAATCATTTGATTTCTTGGTTGCCTGGGCTCTGAGGGTCTGCATGCATTTCATAAAGTAATAGTAAATCTGCAGAACTCATTAAGAAAGAGAAAAGAATTCTCCTTGTGTACCAATGAAATTAAATCTAGAAAAGTGCACTTTAAAAGTGATAATAGATTTTAAGAGTCCCATAATCTGGTAGGAGGCACAGAGCATGACACTATTGCACAGCAAGACCACTGACATTCTTGTTGCATGTTCAGATAATTTCTGTGCTTCCTGTAATTGGATTTCCTTCATGCTTCATTTCCTTTAAAGAAATATATTTTTGGAAGTGAACACTAATTACTGCTCTGAAATTTCATGAAGGAGACTTTCCTGATCATAGTGGACTGTGGACTGCTTTCCCCAGATGTGTTCTTTCTTATTTATTGAATGTTGTTCTTCTGATATGCTTCACAGCACCCATAGGTTTCCTTTAAAAAGCCAACCAATACAAAGGAGGTCAGCAGGTATGCTTTTATTGGAAGCTTGTTTGGTTTGTTTTGGTTTTGTGGTTTGGTGGTGTTGCGAAGGGGAAATTAATTAATGTGAAATTATATTTTTTACAAAATTAATATTGTTTATTAATTTTGTTATCCAGAATTCTCACCACCCCTGACCACTAATTTTAATAATATTTCAGTTCTTACACAGTCATGGAAATATTCTATGGATAATATCTAGATCTAGTAATAACCAGCAAAATATATAAACATTAATTAAACTGGAAGAGAAGGATTCCCATGGTCAAATGCTGCTTGGGGTCAATGTACCGCTTGCCCACTAGATGGACTCAAGGAGCTCTTTCTGCTTATGGTGGAAGGCAATGGAGAATTACAAAGAGGCATTTGAGCATTTACTCACAAATTGTTATTATTACCCAGCTCACAGAGGCTAGCCACAGTTCAGACAGTGTCCAGATGCTTTCAGGGAACTCTGTCTTGTTGGATGTTGAGACTTAATTCTTCCTAGGCTTCTGGGGAAAAGAGGCAGATAATCTCTGACCTTGTCTCCTGGCTGCTTTGGATGATCTGTATATGTCCAGGACTTCTAAGCAGGACTTTCAGGTGTAGAGACAGAGTGTCATGCGATGTACAGTCTCAGCAGGATGCCATGCTGACCACACAGGCCGGTTGTGTGCAAGCATCCAGAGTCTGCTCCTGGCAACTCATGACAGTGGAGTTTACTGGCAAACAATAAGGCAGTAGGCAACTGCAGCAGGCAATGGCAGAGCACAGCAGGGAGAGCATGGCAGAAAAGCACAGGGGAGCATGTTGTCACCTGCATATCTCCTTTTGTCAGTGCGGGACGGGATTAATTTCCCTTTGGCCACAGAATAGCCAATCAGGATTGCAGTTAGCCAAACCTTACCATATTAGGCAAAACCATAAGCTCGTTTTTACCCAAAATTGGGAAAAGCACAGGCCTTGCACTAGGCAGGCACAAGCTAAGTGTGTGTACCTTGTTTGCCACAGGACCGTGGGCAGGACAGAGTGCTTAGGCTTGATGGCTCCAGGTTCCTTTGTGATCTTTTGTGTCCTTTTCCCACACTTTCCTCTCTGGTGGAGCAGAAAAACATGCTTAGGCAGGGCAGGACATGTATAAGCCTATCAGGCCTACCACAACAGGTGGGGTGGTGGGAGGGTTTTTTTTTGTTTGTTTGTTTTTTTTTTATTGTCTGGCTAAAACCTCTAGCTAGCCATTTTCTGTACATTGTGTATTCTTCCTGTTTGGTTAATTAAGTATGTCTTGATTGAAAAAGCAGCTGCTCCAACTGAACGCCCTGTACAACCTCTCTGTCTTCTCCAGGAGGGACTGACATCATTCAGAAAGCTCTAGTTAGACTCATAACAGAGCCTATAATGAAGCAGACAAATAAGGCTCCAGCCTCAACTTGCAGTGGCTTTTTGAATATTTTTAAAGACTAAATAGAAATCTCTTGAGAGGGTGAAGTCAACGTGGCATAATAGTTGCTGTATCAGAAATATACAGCTGAAAACTCCCTAGCTTTGCACTGTTTTTCCAGGCACAAAATGTTCCCTTCCTGCTCATAAATGGCAGTGTACATGTCTTCACAGAACTGGGCATCTTGGGCCCATGACAACTTATTGCTGTTTTGGGATGCAAACCCAAAGCTTTCTGAAAGGAACGGCCTTGCCAGTGCCTGGCCCACAATGCCAGCCAGTGCTGTGATTTCGGGCACTGCAGTGTCCCACATTATTCAAAGGATGGGGTCAAACCTGTGTCTGGGGGCTTCTGGCTAATGTCCTGCCCTGGAAATGGGGAAACTGAAGGGGTTTTGTGCTTGTAACCACTCATCCCCTCTCTTAAATCAGAGCTGTGCCTCCTAAGCGGTTAAAATTGCTGTTTGTGCTTTGTCTCTTTGGATGGATGTATCCTGCCTACTTTTCAGTGCTTTGGAACAGCTTTAGCAGAAAGGATACAGAGGGGTTGACCTAAAGCAACAAAAAATAAGCTTTTCAGATGTGCAAGCAGACTGAGAAGGCTGCTGGTCGCTTGCTCTCCTGCTGAGATGTGTAGGTGTCTCAGTGACTGTCCAGTGAAGCAGACAAATTCATTATTGCTGTAAAGCATTGGTCAGTGCCCTTTTCAGAAACAATGCAAAAAATAAGGCTCATGCTCAACAATCTAATTATTCTGATACCTGTTGAGGACAAGAGGAAGTTTCCAGGTAAATACAATGGACAGTTTTTGGCACTTAGCAGTGTACACCAAGTCTATGTTGATTGGCAGTCAAGGGAGGAGTGTGCAGCTTCATCAGCGTTGCACGCTAATGAGGTGGTTTGTAGGAATGGGACTGGGGAGGTATTACACTGAGACACATACAAAATACATTAGAGCTTTTAGATTGGCTGACTGGTGGTGATGTGAACTTCAGTTTCTTCCAGGCATTGTCTCTGTAGAAACAAGATAATTGTGTGCAGCCTCTGCCAGAGCACTGCAGAGCCCCCGAAGGTCAAAAGTGTCATGGCTGAGCTGCTGCTGGTACCCTTCTTCACAACTGTGTCCTGGATGGAAATGTAGTTTGCTGCATGCAGTTAGCTGCTCACCAAAGAGAGGGCACCATTTATTATCTTGACCATTTGTTATTTCTATGGTAACTAGAAGCTTGTATCGTTCTCAGAATACTTCTCCAGCATAAACTTTGTGGCCTTTTGAATACCATCTGAATCAAACTAAGAGGAAGAAAATGGTCTGTTGAAAAATCTAGTTAGCTTCTTATTAGACTGTGATATATCATGTCAGAATCAGTGAAAGATTTTCTCCAGTCTGTTCTTAGATTGCTGGTTTCAATTGTTTTATCTGACATTGATATTTATATTGCAAAGGTCAGCAAAAGTAGAAATCAATGTATTATAAAGGGCAAAAATCAGTGGTAAAAAACCCCACTGAATTGGATACCATGCTTTAAGGAGCAGGCATTGCTGTTAGTGCTGAGAAGTTTCTACCAATTTTTAAGTGTAGAGTTCTTAGAAATTTCTGTAGTGAAGCACATAGACCAAATATCCAGTTAGAATGACTCTGAAGACAAGTGGATGGAGCAGGGTTGTGAATGTTAAACCTGGCAAGATGTGCTGCCATTACTAGTAACATTTTAGTCTGCATGATTTGATTTGTGATAATCTGTTTGTATATATTCAGAATGTATACACTTCAATCACAAATTGGGAAGAATTCATTAAGAACATGGATTTTTTTCTTTATGTACTTACTTTTTAATGTTAAAATGTGGTGGCAGTAATTAAACTGTGTTGTTGACATTGTCAAGGTTTAGAGCTGAACTGGCCACTAAATGAGTGGCAGACACTACCTATTAATTCTTCTCCCTTCTCCAAAAGGAAGGGAAAGGGCATGCAAATGAGAGAGAGGAAGACTTATGAGTTGGAAAACTAAAACAACTTCAATGAAAATAATAATAATAAAACAAAATATATACCAATATATCCAAACCCAGTGTTAAACCCAACCTCCCTTGTGGCAGTTATGTCATTGTTACCATTGATGCTGTGGGCAAGTTTCAGACTGGACCCAGCAGCAGATGGGAACTGGAGTCAGGGACTCTATTCAGGCACCCACAGAATGGAATGAAAAGCAGAATGGACACAGGCTGGCCACTGAAGAAGAGAGTTGACACTCATGGTCCCTCAACTTTATGCTGAAGATGACATATGAAATGGAGTCCCTTGTTCAGTTTAGGGTCAGCTGTCCTGTCTGCTTTTCCCTGCAGGTGTGATCTTTTACTTACTGCATCTCCAACATATAACACAAGATTTAGCAGTGACTTTGGTCTCCATAGGAGCAAGTATAAGCAAGAACCTTCCTGCATCCCAGTCTTTGGTACCAACTGTAAACATCAAGCATCATCACCTCTAGAAGCAGACACCATCTGCAAAAAACCATGTCATTAACTTCAGAAAGAGCTGTCACTTAGGGACTTAACTGAAAAGTAAAATCATGGAACAGAATTAGTTCTATTCTAACTGAAAAAGAACCCCAGGACAGGCAGCATGCCTTCTACATCCATTAATAGATTTGGTTAAAATCTGCTGGGCTATTTGCATAGTGACTAATATCTTCCAAATCCCAGGTTAGAGAAACCAGTATTTGACATTAGAGGAAGCTAATCTTTTGTTGCAGAAATAACCTTATATGAAAAAATGAAATGTCTTGATGCTTTTGCCTGCAATTGCCCTGCTGCTGTCCCCTGAAGGTCTGTTGTAAAACACTGACACCACTGTGAATTGAGCATCTTTCTTCTACCCCATATTTGATTAAAATTTGTCACAATTTTTCATGAAAGTCACCCCAAGAGAACTGGAATCCTGGGATGCTGGGATTTATGAGGTCAGAACTAGAGTATATTTGCAATATTAGAATCATTGAATAATTTAGGCAGAAAAAGACCTCTAAGACCATTGAGTTCAGCCACGAGAAGGACCTCTTTTCAATATGCTGCCTTTCAGACAGTTCTGCCACTGCCACACAGGACAACTCTGGGTTTAGCTTGTCACCAATTCATCTTGTATTAGCCATAGATTTTTGAGCTAACATGTGACTTGTCTTGTGGAATAAATATTGAGAATTAAGTATTTCCTGTTATGAAAACAACTTCCAAAAGACAAAGTTTGGCTGATTAGAAAAATGATCCAGCTAAAAATAGTAAATTATGAATAATTCCAAATTCTCAGCGTATTTGAATTATGCTAAAACTATTTGCTCAGACTATCAAAAAAGGAGAAGTGTTTGGGTTTTTGTACCTGTGATCTGTCAGGATTATACCACCGGGCTCAGGGCTAGACATTGCTATTATTTTTATATATTTACTGCAACCCTTTTGTGCAGATACACAGACAAAAATGTGACAGTTCCTTTCCTGTCAGAATGCTACAGAAGGAAGTAAACAGAACAACAGTTGTTCTTTTCAAGTCAGATATGAATTATTAAGAAAACAGTCATCAGTATGTGCAGAAGAGAAGTGACTCTTCTGGGGAGAAAAACCCAAATGAATTTTTTAATTCCAAGACACCATTTTCACTAAAAAAAAAAAGGCCAAGGACTGCAGGTAGTGATAGATTACATTCTGAATGTTCATTCTCTGGCATTTTGCATACTCAGAAAAGTTAGATTTTTTTTTGTTCCTGTCTTTTAGCATGGTCATTTTCCAGTCTACAAGATGTCCCTTTCATCTCCTTCACTGAACAAGATGCTGTTTTTTCCATGCTGTGGATTAAGTTGAATATCGCTGCTGTTATCCAAACCCACCCTGCCTCATGCCATCTTAAAAATGAAACTCTTGGGTGGAGCAAAATACTGTAGAGCTTCAAGTTCAGATTATAACGTGAGAGGTTCCCTGTTCTGGTTGCTACTTTTGGGTTCTGGGTTTTTTGGGTGTTGATTCTCCGGCTGAGAGTACAATGGGACAGGGAGGGGTGGAGAAGTAGCTCCTGGGTTGGGCTTTTAGCTCTCTTGCCACTCAGAATTTCTGTTGTGCTTTTTCTGCAAGTAGGCTAAGATAACTGCGCATAATATTATTATGATCTCATTTATTCAGTGAACTCTTCTCAACTTCTTATCTGAATCCAGAGTTTTTTGTATGTTACTTTCCCCTGACTTTAGTGTTATGGGGAAAAGGCTGGTTAACCCAATCAGGTTTGCTCTAACCTGTTACATTCCATTAGGGAGAAACAGACCTTAGGGTCTATGCTATGTGAGAAAATGGGATGAAAGATAGGTGGAAACTGCATGATATGTGATACTTATCCTACTTGGTCTTGTTTTCCACCTTCTTTTTTTCTTCACCCTCCAGTACAGTTTCTACTGTTAAAGAGCAGTGAATTAAAATGACAACTTTGCTGTACTTCCCTGTGTCATGGGAGAAATATCTTACATTTTTCAGTCAAAGGAGATTCTGAAAGTTTGAACACTTGAAAAATTTGATCTTCCCCTGTGAGGGAAGAAGTGAAGAACGGGATCTTTGTAAGCCACACATTTTACTTACAGTTAGTTCTTTTTGAGAACAAAAATTATGTAATTTTCTGTTTTCCCTATAATTTATTTTCTGGGCATGCTTCAAAAATATTCTATTATTCTGAGCATAATTGAAGAGCACTAATTATACCTTACTTTCCATTATTAATTGACAGTATCTTTTCTCCATCACGTTCTTAATACTGATTTCCATCTAGCCTTTAATTAGAGAGCACTTCAAGTTCATGATTAATACCACTGTTTAATCAAACTGAGATGTGCAGAACAGAGTTCTGCCATTTGTGACTCTGTGAGCTGAGGTTCTGTTGAACTCAGTGTTATTAATTTGTTGTGACATTTGACCATAATGTGTCTCGATCTGGAGGTGTGATCTGTAAGTGATAATTTGGTGATGTTTTGGGTGTTTTTTTCTTTTTCAGGGTGTGTCCCCTGTAATTGATTTTTTTTTTTTTAATTGAGTCACTAATAGTATCTCTATCTGCCTTTGTGCAAGTGGTTGTAGCTCCTAATGAGTGATTTTTGGCATGAAAGCACATTAGAAGTGTTCACAATTGCAAAACATAATTACTGGTCCAATTTTTCTCAGTTTTTGGTTTAGCCTTTTGTTATGAAAGAAATTATTTATTTTTTTCCCCCCTTCATTTCCCTGTCTCAGAACTAGAATCTAATGTTTTGGATCTGAATACTGAGGGAAGATTTGCTTTGTGTGTGATCAGAAGTTGCAACAAGCCGATAATCACTGGGTCACTAAAGACAAGATCCGGGGGAAGCAGGGCTTGCAGGTATGCTCATGAGCAGTAGGGAAAGATGGCATCCCAAATAAAGGAGGAGTTTGGTTCTACTAGGTTCAGAATTCTGGGGTGCACTGGACACACATCACAGAATTCTGAACACATATAAACTGAAAGCGTGGGTGGGTGAGTTGGAGCAGCACCAGTCTTACCACCGTGGTGGTGCGGTTCCCGGTGGGGACACCTATCTTCTGAGACAGCAACCAACCCACACTGCTATCTACACATCTCGGGAACTCTGCTGGCCACGGGGATAGGGTGAGTTGAGTCTGCCCTTTGATCAATAGAGCTACTTGGGATTGTTTCTCTTGTCTTATTCAGCACTATAGTTTCTCTCTATGGCTATAGCAGGTGAGACATAGGTATTGTGTATATACCTTTCTCATGATAGTTTTAGTGTTTAAGCTATAATAAAGTATTTAAACTGTACCCAGAGAGGGGTACCCATGTATGAGAGCGTTCCCTGGTCCCGAAGAACGCACTGGAACATGCTGTCTTCTACATGTTGTTGAAACTTTGTGAAATACTGGGTAAAATGTTGCACTTTGCATAGTGGTCCCATTTCTACTTACATCATAGCATGGGAACAAATCACAACAACTTCTCCCATATGAGAAACCATTTTTATTCTATTAAAAAAACACTCATGTGTGCTGTTCCTCTCTGGAGGGTTCACAGTTAGGATACCTATACAGACTTTATATTTCTACTCATTTGAATTAGAAATATCCTCATGATAGTTATGAAGCTTATCAGTACTTTGTTTTAATAAGAAATTTGAGTACAAATTTCCAAATACATTAGAGGTTTACAGTAGCTTTATTTGATTATTTACCAGTCTCCAAAATGTTCATACCCAGTAAAGAGAAAAGATTCACTGGTGTGGTTGTACCAAAGGCATCTTCTAAGCTTGGATGAGTGTTTGTGGGAAATATGTTATGTATAAAAAATTTAGCCTCAGAGAAATCCATTTGTTTTTTGACAATTCTTAGTTATCATGTTCATGTATCACCTTTGGAAAAGAGGGGAGGTGTCCCAGGAGAAGTTCAAGGAGGTTGCTAGGTCTTGTAGAGGAAAAATTAGAGAGGCAAAAGCCCACTTGGAGCTCAGGCTGGCCACGGCTGCCAAGGAAAATAAAAAGTGTTTCTTTAAATATATGAATGGCAAGAGAAGGGCCAAGGACAACCTCCAGTCCTTGTTAGATAGAGAGGGGAATAGAGTGACAAAGGATGAGGAAAAGGCAGAGGTGCTTAACACCTTCTTTGCCTCAATCTTCACTAGTGGGACAGGTTGTCTCCAGGACAGCTGGACTCCTGAAGCGGTGGATGGAGTCAGGGACCAGTACAGTCCCCCTCTAATCCATGAGGAAGCAGTAAGGGATCTGCTAAGTCACTTGGATCCTCACAAGTCCATGGGACCGGATGGGATCCACCCTAGGGTGCTGAGAGAGCTGGCAGCTGAGCTGGCCAAGCCACTCTCCATCATTTATCAGCAGTCCTGGCTCACTGGAGAGGTCCCTGAAGACTGGAAGCTGGCCAATGTGATTCCCATACACAAGAAGGGTCGTAAGGAGGAGCCAGAAAACTACAGACCTGTGAGCCTGACCTCAGTGCCAGGCAAGGTCATGGAACAGGTCATCTTGGGTGCCATCACAAAGCACCTACAGGATAGCCAAGGGATCAGGCCCAGCCAGCATGGGTTTAGGAAGGGCAGGTCCTGCCTCACCAACCTGATCTCCTTTTATGATCAGGTTACCCGCCTGGTGAATGTGGGGAAGGCTGTGGATGTAGTCTACTTGGACTTCAGCAAAGCCTTTGACACTGTCTGCCACAAGAAGCTCCTAGCCAAGCTGGCAGCTCATGGTTTGGACAGATTCACTCTGTGCTGGATCAAGAACTGGCTGGATGGCAGAGCTCAGAGAGTGGTGGTGAATGGTGCCACATCCAGTTGGCAGCCAGTCACAAGTGGTGTTCCCCAGGGATCAGTGATGGGCCCAGTCCTGTTCAATATCTTTATTGATGATCTGGACGAGGGCATTGAGTCCAGCATCAGTAAGTTTGCAGATGACACCAAGCTAGGAGCAGGTGTTGATCTGTTGGAAGGTAGGAGAGCCCTGCAGAGGGACCTGGACAGGCTGGATGGGTGGGCAGAGGCCAATGGGATGAGATTTAACAAGGCCAAGTGCAGGGTTCTGCACTTCGGCCACAATAACCCCAAGCAGCGCTATAGGCTGGGGACTGAGTGGCTGGAGAGCGGCCAGGAGGAAAGGGACCTGGGGGTACTGATAGATAGTAAGCTGAAGATGAGCCAGCAGTGTGCCCAGGGTGGCCAGGAGAGCCAATGGCATCCTGGCCTGCATCAGGAACAGTGTGGCCAGTAGGACAAGGGAGGTTATTCTTCCCCTGTACTCAGCACTGGTCAGGCCACACCTTGAGTACTGTGTCCAGTTCTGGGCCCCTCAATTCAAGAAAGATGTTGAGGTGCTGGAACATGTCCAGAGAAGGGCAACAAAGCTGGTGAGGGGCCTGGAACACAAATCCTATGAGGAGAGGTTGAGGGAACTGGGCCTGTTTAGCCTGGAGAAGAGGAGGCTCAGGGGTGACCTTATTACTGTCTACAACTACCTGAAGGGACATTGTAGCCAGGTGGGGGTTGGCCTCTTCTCCCAGGTAACCAGCAATAGAACAAGGGGACACAGTCTCAAGTTGTGCCAGGGTAGGTATAGGCTGGATGTTAGGAAGAAGTTTTTCACAGAGAGAGTGATTGGCATTGGAATGGGCTGCCCAGGGAGGTGGTGGAGGCACCGTCCCTGGGGGTCTTCAAGAAAAGACTGGATGAGGCACTCAGTGCCATGGTCTAGTTGACTGGCTAGGGCTGGGTGATAGGTTGGACTCGATGATCTTGGAGGTCTCTTCCAACCTGGTTGATTCTATGATTCTATGATTCTATGATTCTGTACATTGAGGTTATTTTCCCTGACTGTAGAAGATGCCAAGGATACCACAAGTGCCTGGTATTGCTATTTTAACACTATCTGGCTATGGGCAAAGTAAGCAAAGTGAACTCTTTTTTTGCATACGTGTAAATCCATTTAACATTAGCAGGTAGCACAAGTACTTTGGCAGAAAGGAATAATATATGATTTTTCATGACCTATGAAAACATGTAGGTAGTGATTGTGCCTAAAAATGGCTGGTGCCTGGCATATCTATAATAAGCTATCTCCATTATCTTCCATTAGACTACTGTATAATAATAGGCAGGGGTCACTTGCAGGCCCCATGCTGTATCTCAAATGTCATGACACATCTATTTGAAAATGTCTGAAGTGCTGCTAACATGTCTTGACAAACAAAAGCTTCAGTTAAAGATGGGTAACAGATGGAGATATTTAATTAGATTTTTGTGTGTGCAGACATTCATTTAAAGTCTACAGAAAATACTAAGATACACACATTAAGAGGCCCAAGTAATGAACCTATCTGATTCTTGAATGAGATATAAATGCATTATTTCTTTGTTTTTTTGAGGTGCTTTGGGTTTTTGCACAACATTTAAATGGATGTCTTAAGTATCTTCAGAACACGAGTTAAATTCTGGACCCTGACCAAGTACAAGTTTTTGGTCTTTACACCTCATAAAATTGATGGTTATGCTTCAAAGAAGATACAAGCCATGAGTTTTTCTGTGCCTCTTCTGGTTACAGCTGTACAAGTACAAGCTAGCTACTCTGAGGCAGTATGAAAGAAGAAAGGTGTTGTGAGAAGGGATAACCCTGACATGCGCAACAGAGCTTGATCTAATAGGAAAGGCTAATGGTCATAGTCATAAGTGAGTTATGTGTACAGTTACTGATAGTTTTGTTTTCACTTCAAACACTGATGACAGTGTTCACTGTAGGCTCCAGGACCTGCATCAAACCTGTGGTAAATATATTATTGCATGTTTGGAGAGCAAAGAACATGGAGTGTATTGTATTCATTTCAGGCAGCATAATCTCTTAGTATCCTCTCTCCATGAAAGTTTTCATAGCTATCTATGCTATACATTCTTGTTAGGAAGGGGAAAGGGTGGAGTCTGTATAGGTCTGCCCAGTGCATTGGGGCACGTAGAGCAATTTGAAGCCCTAAGTGAGAGCAAGTTATGCCAGTTGTCAAAGTAACTGCCACTGTGGAAATGTAATTTCCCTGATCTGCAGGCTATAAGAGGGTTCTTTAAAATGACAAGAGAAAAACATCAAATGTTTCCAGCTAGAAAATGTTAAATAACAAGTGGTTTATTATAGCCATTCAACTCAGAAAATGGCAAAGATGTTAGACACTACATTAGCTTCTTTCTTTTTTTTTTTTTTTTTTGCAGGGAAATGCTATATCCTTGCACTGATCTGTTCTCTTTTCAGAATCCCTAGTGCACAGAGCTGCTGCATTGTTCACTGTATTGTTCAGTCTCAGGGAAAGAAATACAGAGCAAACACCCTTTCAAGTCCTACTTGGAAATAATGTGTTTGGAAATAACAATTTAAACTGTAGAAAAGAATACAAAAGCAGACATTGCCTTTAAAAACTTTTTCAGCTTAATGATACTGCTACAAAGCCAGTCATTTTGTAGATCATTTTTGCACTGTAATTCATTTAAATCAAAGTGTCTTGCTACTAGAAACAAAAGAATCAATCTTGACCATGAAATATGTACTCATTGGTGACATTTGGAATAAGTCTGAACATGTATCTTGTAAAAATCTGAAGGGTAACAAAAGCCAGGCAAAATATTTAGCCTCAGGAAAAAAAAAAAGTTTTGTGGAAAGATCTTTACAATATAGCCCCATAAACTTTTATTTTTATTCAGAATTCTCAGTGCAAACAAGCTTGTAAGGTATTAAACAAAGAAAGGACAGCACAGCCAACTACTGCTTTTCTGAGAACCACAAAAGGAGGAGAAATTGCAGAGGCAAAAAATATGCTGCTAGAAACACATTAAAAACAAAACTGTTGGGTTTTTTTTTTGTCCATAGATTAAGTGAAAATTAGAATCATAGAATCAGTCAGGGTTGGAAGGGACCACAAGGATTAACCAATTCCAAACCCTACCCTAGATCAGTCTGGCCACAGCCTCATCCAGTCTGGCGCTAAACACCTTCAGGGACAGGGCCTCAACCACCTCCCTGGGCAACCTGTTCCAGCCTCTAACCAGTCTCATGCTGAACAACTTCCTCCTCACAGCCAGTCTGAACCTACCCATATCCAGCTTCACTCTATTCCTCCTAGTCCTGTCACTCCCTGATATCCTGAAAAGTCACTCCCCAGCTTTTTTGTAGACCTCCTTCAGATCCTGGAGGGCCACAAGAAGGTCACCTCCTCTTTTCCAGACTGAACAGTCCCAACTCTTTCAGTCTGTCCTCATAGGAGAGCTGCCTTAGCCCTCTGGTCATCCTTGTGGCTCTTCTCTGAACACACTCTAGCACCTCCACAAAATTAGAGTGATATATATTCTATTTTGGCTTAATTTAGAAATGTGAGTATAGTCAGTATTCCTTCATCTACCCTTTCATAATGAAGGTAGGCTATAGTAGGGGTTTTTGTTGCTGTCATTTCATTTGGGGTAACATCACCTATAAAATGAGCATTAAAGAATTGCACTGTGTGCTGGTTTGAAGCTAGATGAGGGAAGTAGACATCACCATTGTTTTCCTTTCACAGACTGTAATCTAGTCCTTCTCACCAAAACACTCTAGCTAGTTTCAAACTAGCACACACTGAAAATTGACATGTTCTTGCTTAAGTGGCAAGATAGAAAATATTTTACTCTTTGAAAGATTTACATTCTCTTTTGAAAAGAGCCATTAAAAGCAGAGGCTTTTGGAGGTGTTGCTTTACTGCATGTGTTAGAGGAAAGATTATTGCTATGCTGACCACAGTAAAACATGCTGGTGCCACAGTATCATTGACACTTTTTGCAGTGCAACTCAGTCTTCACTCAAAACTCTTTTCACTCCACATTTTAAACTTCAGTTTTCTGAGTAGATCATGGGGACTTGGCTGACTTAGTGAAAAGCTGTAAGCCAAAACTCATTCAATGTTTTCCAGAGCTCTAAGGTGTCATCACATGGCAGTTTCCAGAGAAAGGGAGTGTTAGGTTAATCTGTGCTTCTTCCCTGCCTTTGAGGCTGAATGGATCAGAGAAGATATAAATTACTCTTATAGGACTCCCATGGGTGCTTCCAAAGTTAGATATCACATAGAAAAGTATTGCACTGCTTTCTCCTGTGCCATGTTCATTAGTGAAAAACATTTTAAGAAATCTTACTGAATCCAGTAAACTAGACATCCAGTTTTGCTCGCTTTAAAGAATGGAGCAACAGATATTCCTTGGGTGCTTGTGTATGACTGCAACTGGTGTGACGACTCCTCGCTACAATGGAAGTTCCATCTCAATACATCACTACCACCCATTTATTTCAGAACAGAGCAGGTGTTTGCTGACAGTTCTAAACAAGGAAGAAGCTGTGCTGTTGAACAGGGCTAGTTTGTTAATTTTTTGTTTAGTTTTATGTGAGTGTTTTTATTATCACTCCAGAGATCTTCACAGCATCAGTCCTGTCACTGTCTCAGTCCTTGCGCTTTCCTCGGTGGTGTGAATTCTGAATTGTTTGGCTCTGGTTATGACATCTGTTTTTTTTGCCTGTGAGGCATACCTAGGGTTTGATTCAAGTAACAAATAATGGTAATAACTATGATTAAAAGCAGTTATTATGAAATCACAAAACCGATGAATGTAGCACAAGGTTCCGTTTAGCCTTTGCATGCACATGTACCTAAGTACATTTGTGCAAACTCAGACAATCTAATTGATGTATCCTTAGTTGGATGTGGAGAGGAGCACATTGATTTGAGTAAAGAAAAAACATCATTTATGACCAGTAATTTTTAAGCTCTACAAACACCTGTTTATCAAAACTTGGCTTGTGTGCTGTTTACATGTGCTAAATATTTGTAAGTTGCTTTTCTAAATACTACAACATGGAATTAGACTATGTAGAAATCTCATTTGATGTGTAATTTGTGCAGCTGTCAAGAATCACAGAATCAACCAGGTTGGAAGAGACCTCCAAGATCAGCCAGTCCAAGCTAGCACCCAGCCCTAGCCAGTCAACTAGACCATGGAACCAAGGGCCTCATCCAGTCTTTTCTTGAACACCTCCAGGGACAGCAACTCTGCCACCTCCCTGGACAGCCCATTCCAGTGCAAATCACTCTCTCTGTCAAGAATTTTCTCCTAACATCCAGCCTGTACCTCCCTGGCACAACTTGAAAATGCATCCCTTTGTACTATTGCTTGTTGCCTGGGAGAAGAGACTGACTCCCACCTGGCTACACCACCTCCCTTCAGGTAGTTGTAGACAGCAATGAGGTCACCCTTGAGCCTCCTCTTCTCCAGGCTGCACACCCCCAGCTCCCTCAGCCTCTCCTCACAGGCTGTGTTCCAGGCCTCTCACCAGCTTCGTCACCCTTCTCTGGACATGTTCCAGTATCTCAACATCTCTCTTGAATCGAGGTGCACTAGCAGCACCAGACCTCTTATTCTGTATTGACAAACTGTTTGTCCTTATGTGGCTGTGCTTAACAGTAATTGTCAAAGTATATGACATAGGTTTCATTATACGTAAGTGACTTTTGCTTTTAGTGGAAACAGTTGTACTGGAAGTTAACCTGTAACTAAGTACATGCTTCATCTTTATGTGTATGTGTGTATATATATACACAGAGAGATGAATAATGAACTCTCATCCCTGTGGGTCAAACATGAGACATGAAGAACTGCACAATAGCAGCTGATGTTGGAGCATTTTGTGCTATGTTAATTCTGGGAGTAAGTGGAAACTAATCTTAAAATGCTGTTATCTTGGTTTTTCCTAGCTCAGGCTGAGGACAACTGACTGAAGTAATGACTTCTAAAAAAGTCACTTGTAGCTCAGTAGTTTCCTCTGATCTTGGACTGCAGTTAGCACAATTCAGCAGTTGTACTTTGACACAGTGGGTTAACGTGAAATTTAGGATCAAGACCAAGGCTGAATGTGTTGCAGCATTGCACTGGGTTGAAATGTGAAAGAAAATAGCTGTTCTAACCCTTTACCTATTCCCTGTGTGGAGTTAGAGATGTCACTTAGCTAAAACAATGACAGTGTCAAATTACAGGATTGCAGCTACAGAGGAGGGAATCATCAGCAGCAGTAGATTGCAACTTGCTTATTAAACCAGATAAAATTGTTATGTAAATGTCCTTTGCAGTATTAATAATTTAAGAACCCAACTGTGGTTAAATACTTGGGGAGTGTTAGAACCTTTAAATATGATTTTAAACTAAAGAGTTTGTTATTTATGTTTCCCTTGAACTGCCAGTAGTGTCGAATATGTGTATGCTGATTTGTATCCCAACCTGCCACATGAGAGAGATGTTTTGATAAAATCAGTGAGGCTTTGGTCCTTGGAACTGGAGGAGAACACTGTGTAATGGAATTGATGGGTTTTGTCTTCCAAGGGGAGACCTTTGGATACTTCACACTGCAGCCCTTCAGACTAGACAGTCACATTCCATTTCCTGTTAAACACACACCTGCCTGGTCTCCATGTTGGAGACCTCTGCTGATAACAGAGACTCCCATTTTGTGCAGGCTGAAAAGTGGTTTTCAGTTTTTGTTTTAGTCCAAGTGCCCACTGAAAAACTGCTGCACTGTGTGCTCAAGGAAGTGAGTGACTTGTGTAAACTTATAGATAAGATACTTTGCATACAGTTGTTTTCAGACCCCTTTATACAACACGTACCTGTAATTTTGTCAAAACACAGTAGCTTTTTTCCTGATTGAAGTGTATTCTGCAGGGGCCACCTCTTAACTTCAAAAAAGAGTCGCATAAAAAGAGATCAGGGCAGAGCTTACAAAACTGTGTATTCATTTGTAGCTGTCAAAAGCTACATGTTTGCCTCCTCCTCCTGTTTGAAGCCAGTGTTGTTCTCACATCTTGTGCTGTCCAAAATGTAATGCTGTCAAACAATTGCAAATTTGATCTACTATCTATGCAGATGAAAAGAAATATCAATGGGCTACCTACTAAACCTGCAAAATTAACCATGGCTTAGCTTTGTGGAAGTTTGGAACTAGACAAGGGGTTTCATGTCTGTTTTTCATATGATCTCTTATGCTGATCCTGCTAACACAACTGGTTTCTTTCCTTGAGAAGCAAGTTCAGCTTTAGACCAATAGCACCTGTTCTAGTTCTGTTTCAGTTTGCATTTCAATGAACTGTGGGAGAGATGTGGGTTGGGATGTGAGTGACAGTGGAAATGTAACTGGAGTGATTGGGGAAGAGGGGCAGAGTTCAAGGCAAATACAGGGCTGACTAAAGACAGGCAGAGACTGTGCTGGTAGGGGCTGGAGATAGCTTCCTAAACTGGAGTCTGCAGGGTAAAATGGTGTTTGCCTTCAGTTCAGTTGTTATCCAGAGATTTCTGTGCTGTCACTGCTGAAGAACACCTTGACCTTTCTTTATGTAGCACTCCCCCCTGCCTCAGGATAGGAAGAGATGAGCACTTATGAAACAACTGAAAAATTCCAGGTATATGTTTTTGGTGCTCTGATGTATCTGTCTGCTGCCTCTCTCCAAGAGATGCTCTTCAGGATTCTCTATCCACATTTTCGTCTGTCTTACCTTGTTCAGAGGTTGACCCTGAAGCCTCTTACCTAAGCTGAAGTGAAAGAGACTTCTCCACCTCACTCTTTCCCAGTCTGAGAAGATCCACCAAAAGATATGGATGGCAATCCTCAATGTGTGCCGGGGGAAGTATAGGCTGGATGTTAAGAGGAAGTTCTTCACGGAGAGAGTGATTGGCATTGGAATGGGCTGCCCAGGGAGGTGGTGGAGCACTTAGTGCCATGGTCTAGTTGATTGGGTAGGCCTGGGTGATAGGTTGGACTGGATGATCTTGAAGGTCTTTTCCAACCTGACTGCTTCTATGATAGGTTCCTTCAAGAGTTGAGGGAACTAGAAAATACAATTCCCTCCTCCCCCCTCCCCCCCCAGTTTCACAGCATATTTTTCTAGTTTATTTCTGCTGTTCTCCATGCTGCAGGTCCCATTGCATGTTACTGAGGTGAGCACCTACCCACAGGCTTAATTTTTATATAATTGTGGTGAATAGGCCTAAAGGACACAAAATGGGCTTAAGCAAGTCCTGTCTTATTTACCTGCCTAAAATGGGCTTAAGCAAGTCCTGTCTTATTTACCTGCCTAAAATGGGCTTAAGCAAGTCCTGTCTTATTTACCTGCCTAAAATGGGCTTAAGCAAGTCCTGTCTTACTTACCTGCCTAAAATGGGCTTAAGCAAGTCCTGTCTTATTTACCTGCCTAAAATGGGCTTAAGCAAGTCCTGTCTTATTTACCTGCCTAAAATGGGCTTAAGCAAGTCCTGTCTTACTTACCTGCCTGCCTGCACTGCAGCCAGAGGCGGGAAAACAGGACAGAGAAACCCAGGCAGCCTGGTCCGGTTTAATCCGGTTGCCTGAGAGGGGTTCCATGGGGCCCAGTCCCTGTCGCGTGCAAGGCGAATGCGCCCCCATGTTTGGAGGAGAACAGCCTGTGGGGTCTGCCATTTTTGGGTCTACTTGGGCGACTGCCAGAGGGGATTGGGTGATTGTGTGGCCGATGAGACCATTGGCCTCGGCCATTACCCTGTAAATGGGGGTGAAGAGGGCAATGAGGAGCTTGTGTGCTCCTCCTTCCTCGCTCACCTGCCCCTCGCCTCAGCCATCGCCTCAGCTGCCTCAGGCCGCCTCAAGCCACCTCAGCTGCCTCAGGCCCCTCAGCCAGCAGCTGATTCCATCTTGCAGCCCACCTGGAATTCACCACAGGACTTGTGCTGAACATTTTCCTGCCTGTGTTTTGGGCCACGGACATTAGGACTAGTGAGTATTCTTAGCTCTTTGTGCAAGTTGCTAAAGGGTTTTAATCGGCCTCACAAGCAGGGAATGAAGCCTCCAGACTCTCTGTCAGAGACATGTTCTGGAACCTTTCAAAATTGCATTGCACAGAGACATTCTGTGAAATAGTTCTGCTGACTGCAGCCAAGAACTTGTGTGGAGAGTTGTAAATAAGTTTGGGGGAATTATTAAATAATTTATTAATATACACAAAATAACTTTCAATTCAGCCTCATTGTATTTTACCCCAAACTCAGATTTCAACTAGTCCCCTTCATAGCAACAATGCATGAAAACAGATAGTTATGCTTAAGCAAGCTAGGAAACTGGAAAGATTGTTTTGTGTCTGGAGCCTAGCTCCTCAAATCAAATACATTTTCAAAGGCAAATACTATGCAGATACTTTATTTTTTTTTTAATTAAAAAAAAAAAAGTTTTGTAGCCCCTCCCTTACCTAGAGTGGATCCTCAGTTTCAAGGCTGCATTTAGAATCATAGAATCAGTCAGAGTTGGAAGGGACCACAAGGATCATCTAGTTCCAACCTCCCACCATGGGCAGGGACACCCTACCCTAGATCAAGGCTGGTCAGAGCCTCAGCCAGCCTGGCCTTAAACACCTCCAGCCATGGGGCCTCAAGCACCTCCCTGAGCAACCCATTCCAGCCTCTCACCACTCTCATGCTCAACAACTTCCTCCTCACATCCAATCTGAACCTACCCATCTCCAGCTTTGCTCCATTTCCCCCTATTCCTCTCCCTCCCTGATATCCTGAAAAGTCCCTCCCCAGCTTTTTTGGAGGCCCCTTTCAGATCCTGGAAGGCCACAAGAGGGTCGCCTGGGAGCCTCCTCTTCTTCAGGCTGAACAGCCCCAACTCCCTCAGTCTGTCCTCCTAGCAGAGCTGCTCCAGCCCTCTGATCATGCTCATGGCCCTTCTCTGGACACACTCCAGCACCTCCACATCCCTCTTGTAATGGGGGCTCCAGAAATGGAAGCATTACTCCAGGTGGGGTCTCAGCAGAGCAGAGTAGAGGAGGAGAATCTCCTTCCTCACCCTGCTGGCCACACCCAAGTCCCTTTCTTCAGGGCTGCTCTCCAGCCACTCACTACCCAGCCTGTATTTGTGCTTGGGATCGCCTTGACCCAGATGCAGGACCTTGCACTTGGCCTCATTGAACCTTATAAGGTTGGCTTTTCCTGACCTATCCAGCCTGTCTAGGTCCCTCTGGCTGGCATCCCTTCCCTCCAGCCTGTCTGCTGCACCACACAGCTTGGCGTTGTCAGCAAACTTGCTGAGGCTGCACTCAGTGCCTCTGTCCATGTCACTGACAAAGATGTTGAACAAGACTAGTCCCAAGACTGGTCCCTGAGGGACTCTGATTGTCACTTGCCTTCACTTGGACATGGACCCGTTGACAGCCACTCTTTGGGTGTGGCTATCAAGCCAATTCTTTATCCATCTCATGCTCCACCCATCAAACCCATGTTTCACCAGCTTGGAGACCAGGATGTGTTGTGGGACAGTGTCAAAGGCCTTGCTCAGCTCCAGGTAAATGATATCGGTTTCTTGCCCCTCATCTGTGAGTGTTGTGACCTGTTCATAGAAGGCCACGAGGTTTGTCAGGCAGGATTTGCCCTTGGTGAAGCTATGCTGATGGTACCAAATCACCTCTTCACTATTCTCCCGTCTCAGTAGTGCCCCCAGGAGGATCTGCTCCATGATCTTATTGGGCACAGAGGTGAGACTGACTGGCCTGTAGTTCCCTGGCTCCTCCTTCCTACCCTTTTTGCAAATGGGAGTTCTTTATTTCCCCTTTTCCAGTCAGTGTGGACATCACCAGTCTGCCATGACTTATGGAAAAAAAATCTGTGTTTGTTCCCTGTCATTGCATTTAGGAAAGAATGATTTGGAAGCAAGTGTTGTGCAGAGTTTAGAAGCAGAGGACAGACTGACCTTTCTCTGTGTCTGAGAGCTATCCTTGTTCCAATGTGCTGTTAGAGCAGTAATTGAATGGATCTCACAGTGAATAATAGGAAATGAATCATGCTTGTTTAATTTTTTTTTCAACTCTGCACCAGCCTAAAAAGAAATTAATCTGGCAGAAGTTGCATGTATTGCCTTTTTTCCTTTCTCCTGGGCTTCTGCCTTTCCTGATTACCAGACAAGGTGTAAAAATAATAAAGATCAAGGAATGCTTCCGTGCTCTGTCTCTGTGCTGCACATCAGAGGCATGGCAGTCCCACACAGGGAAGCAGAGCGCATCTAGTCAGGACCTTGTGCAGGCAATCATGCGTGTAGGTGTGCAGGGACAGGTGACTACATAACACTAATCCCCTGTTCTTGAATTGATATCATCTATTCCAGAGACACTGCAAAGTAATTTGATACCATAGGTAGTACAAAACAGGTATTTTTCTATTAGGTCTGGCCTGGTTTTAAAGAAAGAGCCAGGGAGAAAGAAAAGATTGATTTAGTCTCTGTGTGTCTGCCATATGCTGAGGGAGCATTAGTCTGCACCTGCAAGGTGGTAGAGTTTGAAGGATGTGGATCCTGGTGGAATAATGGGGATACAAGGACAGCAATTGTAAAACAATTACTTTAGGAAATCTGTGCTGTATGTTGCACTGAAGGGTTAATATAATTTGATCTGTGTTACTGTAGTTTATGGAATCCTTTAGGGTGGTCATGCATTCCTTTATGACCATTTACTTCAGAGTGAGTATTTCTAGAGTTATTAAGAAGTGATTACATGCTTAAGAGTTGTTTTGTGGCCATCAGTAAAAGCTGATGCAGTCAGGTGTGTGACGTTAATCCCAAATTTTCAGACCTCTGCCTGTGTTTTGAAACGTGTAAGCTTCATTAAGATGAATAGAAGAAGCAGAGCTAAGTGTTTGCAGTTTTATGAAAATCTGCAGTTTTATGAAGACTAACATTTATGGCTAACCTTTTAGCCAGCAAAAGGAGTTTGCACCATGAATGCTGGACCAGCATACTTGAAATAAGCAATGTGGAAAGGAATCATCAAACATTGCTTGTGCCGAATACCGAGGTGACAAGAACGGCAGCAGTACTGCAGCTGAAGTCATTAGCTAGTTGCAGAGTTCCTAGACTGTGTGAAGATTTTTGATATCTACTTAAAGCTTTTAAGGAGAAGTACTTTTAAAAACCCCAGCTGTTGAGGGGGCTTATTAAAAAGGCTCTCATTAATGGTGAAGTCTGAATATTAACCCATACTTTTGTTCTTAAATAATTCAATGTATAAATAAAACAAGAAGCCAAGTGTATCAGTAGCAAACCTTCCCGGACTAGGATTGCCAGTAGATGGTATTTGATTCTGCAAGAAGGGAGCTTGTTACTTGGTGAGGATGGACTGTGGCTGCCTGCAGAGCAGCTCAATGTTAGTTATATCTACATCGATTATACTGCTGTTAGGCAAAAGATTTCCTTCCAGTGGTTTGTTGACATAGGGCCATTTTCAGGAACAATCCACTAGAAATTACGTGCTGAGCATGTTTCTGTTCCATCTGAAATGGGAAAGACATTGAAAGAACCATGCTATCTGACTGAGCAGAGTTTAAAAGTCTTGAGGTGGATTTTTTTCCTTAGCAGAGAGATATCTTTGTAACAATGTGCAGTGTATTTTTAAAAATGAGGACTTTATTTTTCATATTGTTGTGTTTTTTTGTTTTTTTTTTTTTGAAGTAGATATAAGTGATTTTTGGAAATATAGGATCTCTCAAAATCACTTCATTTGGTAGTTTTATGCCATCAAGCACAATGATGGGCTGAGTGAGAAATGGCTTGAGAGCAGTCGTGAGGAGAAACACTTGGGGATGTCAGTTGACAAAAAACTCAACATGACTGGCAATGTGCACTTACAGCCCAGAAGGCAACTCTGTACTGGACTACCTCAACAAAAGTGTGACCAGCAGGATGAGGGAGATGATTCTGCACCTCTGCTTTGCTCTTGTGAGATCCCACTTGAATTACTGTGTCCAGTTCTGGTGCCTCCAGCATATAAGGGAGGTCAAACTGCTAGAATGGGTCCAGAGGAGAGTCGCTAAGATGATCGGAGAGCTGGAGCACCTCCCCTATGGGGACAGACTGTGAGAATTGGGGCTGTTCAGCTTGGAGAAAAGAAAGCTGTGCCTAGAGAAGGTCTACAAGAAAGCTGAGGGACTTTTACAAGGGCTTGTAGCAATAGGGTGGGAGGGAATGGATTGAAGTTTGAAGAGAGCAGATGTAGATTGGATATTGGGAAGAAATTCCTTACAGTGAGGGTGGTGAGACACTGGAACAGGTCACCCAGGAAGGTTGTGGATGCCAGATGCCCCCTCCCTAGAGATGTTCAAGGCCTCAAGCAACCCAGTCTAGTTGGTGGGAGGATTGAAACTGCCTATGGTGGGAGGCTTGAAACTAGATGATTTTTAATGTCCCTTTCAACCCAAAACATTTTACGAGTCTATGAATCTTTGATAAGCTAAGCTTTGTGGCTTCACACAAACTTCACTCAGTCTTAGGACTGGATGTATTCTGGAGCACATCATTATTGATTTCACACCTTGCTGAGTGCACCATTCTAAGAATGGCAATAGTGAAGGAGGTCCAAGACTGTTCGAGTATCTGTCACCAAAATTGGGAATTAAGCTCCTTAATGCATTAAATAGTGACATTTCTTTATTGCAGTGCCCAGGGTGCATGGGGATTGATCCACAAAGGATGTCTACCAGTGAAGGTTTCCTGTGGTTATTTATACATGAGTTTTGCTTATCTAATCCAATAATTCCTTCTATTTATTACGTATTCATGAGGAATGATTCAGCAAAATACTGGTGTGCTTGTGAGAGTCACCTGGGCTCACAGGTTCCCCTCACTCATTATTCTTCTGTGGTCCCAAGGAAACTTCAATGTTTTCCAACTGATGTTTTTGACTGGCTTTCTCTACAAGACAATAATGTTCCCGAAACAACCATAGCTGCTTCCTTGTCTGTCATTGGTGTACATGTCTGGAGTGCACAAATGTTATTTGAGCTGATTATCTCTCCGGGTGGCATTTCATATTTCTAGATAAGGATGTTCCTTAAACAATCTGAAACAAGAACAAAGAAACAACATAGTTCTCTACTGTTTCAGTCAAAAAAACAAACCAAAAAACCACCAAAGTTTTGTACTTTGAAATTCTCATTCTAAGGTACAATTTGCCCCCTTCTGAGAATTCTTCACAAAATAATAGGCCTTGGAAGGGACCTCTGGACATCATCTAGGCCAACCCTCCTTGCCAAAGTGGGTTCACTGAGAGCAGGTTCCACAGGAACATGTGCCAGGTGGCTTTTGAAAGTCACCAGAGAGGGAGACTAGACTCAGCCGGCTCTGGAAATATGAATGAAGCTTATTATTTGCAGCTAGCACAATATACAAGCAGATATTTACAGTATATACAGTTATATACAGAAATATCCAAGGTAAAAGGTAATACAGAAACACAACTCCCCTCCCAGAAAACCTGAGTCCCCAGGAGGGGCTCTCAACCACCCCTTCACCTTCCCTCTACCCCTCTTAGCCTTACTCTAGTCCCAAAGAAGAATGGAGTTTCAGCCAGAGGTCTAGGAAGCAAAGTGGGTTAGCCCAAATTGGAGGGTGAGGTTAGAGAGATGCACCTCAGCCAGCAGCCCCAGTGAGAGTGATTATCTAATGTTTTTATTTCTTGTTCCTATACTTCTCAGCAAGACTGTGAGTCTTGTTTTCTGTTTACAGCCTGTAATCTAGTTCTTCTCACCAAAACATTCTAGCCTGCTTCAAACTAGCACAACATGTGTTACTTTAGATAATAAATTTTCTTACAGTCATACTCTAATCAAAATGACAAATGCAGTATTTCCTGGGCAGCCTTTTCCAAGATGACAGGAGGTCCCAGATGAAGTTATTGGTATGTTGAATTCCCCAAATTCCTATTAATATTAATTCTTATTTTGTGAGTAATTTGAGGGAGTCTTGAAATGGCATTTAACCTTCTCATTATGTTTAACTGTGCTTTTTGAGTGTGCTCAAATGTCTCATTTTGCATGAGAAAAGGAAGAAGTTAGATGACCTTTACACAGAGACTTTGCAATTCCTTTCTACCTTAAATATAGTAGCACTTCTCACTGATATTTGTACTTGGAATTTGAAGAAAGAGAATGTAGAATAACTACACTGGCACCACAATTATAGTTTATGAAGGAGAACAGCATGCTGAAATTGGAGTTTTAGAACTCCATTAAGGACTTTGACACCTTACTTTGCCTAGTGAGCTACTGCCAAATAAATACTCAATTGAATCTCTTTTATTCTAGGTGATGAGATTTGAAATGAAATAATCATATCTCACTCCTAAATGAAATTTAGTGCTGCTTCAGGAGGAAAGGATTAATTTTAAATGCTTTCCTCGATACTAATTTCCTTTAAACTGGAAATTGCTATAATCAAAATGAAAACTCTTGGTAGTGAATTTAAGTGTTCGTCTTCTGTTTCTCACTGTAATAGACATCCACAGTTTACTGGAGAAAAGCCATTCTAATTCCTTACAGGAAATGAAAGCAATTTCTGTCTTAAACTTTCAACCTGTATGGTGAATGAAGGCTAGACTAACTGCTTTGCTCTGAAATGGCGCTTCATCATTTGTTTCATGTAAGGACAAGACTTCAGATAGATTGCATGAACTGTATGAGCAGACTGAAGAATTATCTGATCATCCCATTTAGATTTAGCTTTTGAAAACATAAGTATAAAAATCATCCATCCTGGTAAAGACTTTCAGGAGGAATTTGACTAAAGCCTCTTGTATTTGGCAGCTATCTAATAAGAAGTAAAAGGCTGGTGATTTCATACAGCAATTGACTGTCAGAATGCTTATCATATCAAGACATAAAAGGTTGGGGATTTCATACAGCAACTGACTGTCAGAATGGTTATGGTATCAAGACGTGGTAAGCTATACAAACACTGGTAAAGAAGTCCTCAGCACTGGTCAGGCCACACCTTGAGTACTGTGTCCAATTCTGGGCCCCTCAATTCAAGAGAGATGTTGAGGTGCTGGAACATGTCCAGAGAAGGGCAACAAGGCTGGTGAAAGGCCTGGAGCACAAACCCTATGAGGAGAGGCTGAGGGAGCTGGGGTTGTTTAGCCTGGAGAAGAGGAGGCTCAGGGGTGACATCATTGCTGTCTACAACTACCTGAAGGGAGGTTGTAGCCAGGTGGGGGTTGGTCTCTTCTTCCAGGCAACCAGCAACAGAACAAAGTGACACAGTCTCAAGTTGTGCTGGGGGAAGTGTAGGCTGGATGTTAGGAGGAAGTTGTTGGCAGAGAGAGTGATTGGCATTGGAATGGGCTGCCCAGGGAGGTGGTGGAGTCACCATCCCTGGAGATGTTCAAGAAAAGAGTGAATGAGGCAGTTGGTGCCATGGTCTGGTTGACCGGCTAGGGCTGGGTGCTAGGTTGGCCTGGATGATCTTGGAGGTCTCTTCCAACCTGGTTGATTCTATGAATGGTTTAGCAAATTATCTAACGTGATGTTACACACTTTTGAATTTTCTGGTCATCTATCCTAAACTTTTCTTTTGGGATGGGCTTTTCTTAGGCTAAAGCTTCATTATAGACCTGATATGGATCATTTTTTTAACTGAATTCTTGTTTATAATTAAGAGTACCCTGCAGTGGATATTCTTTAGAACTGAAAAACAGGCAAAAATTTTTGGTTCCCATATAAATTCCATCCCCAGAACCTTTGCTTTTTAAGGCTCCTGCCCAAAAAGTTGCTGGTTATGTTCTGATATTTGGTCATTTTAATATCTGAATAAAATATTCAGAGCTTGAACTTCTTCCATGGCTATTTGCTGTCTGATAAAGTGGCATAGGCACCTCTCCTATGAGGACAGACTGAGGGAGTTGGGGCTGTTCAGTCTGGAGAAGAGGAGGCTCCCAGGCGACCCTCTTGTGGCCTTCCAGGATCTGAAGGGGGCCTCCAAAAAAGATGGCTAAGGACTTTGTAGGATATCAGAGAGTGACAGGAATAGGAGGAATGGAGCAAAGCTGGAGATGGGTAGGTTCAGACTGGTGGTGAGGAGGAAGTTTTTGAGTATGAGAGTGGTGAGAGCTTGGAATGAGTTGCCCAGGGAGGTGGTTGAGGCCCCATGGCTGGAGGTGTTTAAGGCCAGGCTGGATGGGGCTGTGGCCAGCCTGCTCTAGTGTGGGGTGTCCCTGCCCATTGCGGAGGGGTTGGAACTAGATGATCCTTGTGGTCCCTTCCAACCCTGACTGATTCTATGACCTCTTTTGATTAAGTTTTAGATTTCCAAAGTGTAAATAATCTCTCCCATGCATCTTAGGCAATATAGGTTTGCTTTAGCTGAATCTCTGTGCCGCTTTTCTGTATTTTTTGGCTCATTTGCTTTAATTAGTTATTGTATAAGGCTTTATTAGTCCTGTGCATTCACTCTCTCCTTTTTGTTTGCTACTTACTAATGTATAATCTGACATGTATCTACTGGACATGACGGTACCATTCCCACCATTTGCTCTGACTGTAACCATTGAATCCTGTTTGATTTATTGTAAGTCTGGTCAGTGACTGGGAATGATGGATCATAATGTCCATGATATTTCAGAAGTAAAGTTCAAATTATATTTTAAAAGAATTTTCTCCTCCTTTGAAGCAACGCATTTGTAATGTTACCATAGAGTCTATGGCAGCAAATGATTACAGTGATTGATTTTTCTAGGATCCTATTAGGTTAGCTTTATTTTGCAAGTATAGCTTTTTAATTAGTGTATTTTTTTTTTTTTAATTATCAGCAGGAATTGATTTTAGGGAAGGATCAGTACTAATAGTTTTAATAAGTCACGTACTACAGATATTAAATTCCTTCACGCTGGCAGTAAACAATGAAACAGAATAGATTTTTGTTACAGAGTGCAAAAGGTTTTAATCTATCCAGTCCCTGGATAGTAAAGATTTTGATATTGTTTGATTTTAACTTAATAACTGAAATCTAGATGGTATCTGGTTTTAAAATTGATATGATTTGGCTATTTTGATGCTCTCCTAGTGCTGTGGGATTGAAAACTCATCTTTTGGTAAAATTCTAGGACTGTTGTAAGCAGACCAGGGAATGAGACAGCAACAAACATTGCCAGAAGGAAAATGAAGCAGACAAGTTGTGCAGCTATGAGTGTGTGTCTGGGATGGCGTTTGCTTTCTTTGTAGTAATCCATACAGTGCAGTATAGCAGCTTACAGAAACACTTGGTGGTGTTGCACATTAGATCTGAAATAAGAAATTCTCTGTAAGGGAAAAATACTTTTTTGTTTTTCTCCCACTCAATTTTCAAACACCTCTGAGTATGGTAAAGAACATTACCCTAGCCCAAGAAAAGCATAATTACAGCTGAAATGTTTTGTAAAATGAATGTTCCTACAACAGGAGAAACATGTCAAACTTTTACATGCACTATGTGGAGATACAATTGGTAGACAGGGCAAAGACAAAACTCTTTCTGTGTATGCCTTTTCCTTTTTGTGGTTGCCTTCTGTTATAGGAAACTGTAGCAAAGTCCTCAAATGTATTGAAATTTTCTTGCTCTTTTGTGCCTCCTCTCTTCTGAATCCCAAAAAGAGAGACAGTCAATGTATGACCCCACTGAGAGCTGCTTATAGAGATTTGGAGTCCTCATTTCAATATCTAAAAGCAAATACCCTTGTAGCATCTCTTTTACATCTTTAATGGTATTGAATATGTTGGTTATTCGCGGCTGGACTTATAAGCATCATCTCAAGCCTTCATCCAGTAACTTGGCGAAATAAAACCAAAATGTTGTAGGTCACGACTGCTAATGACCCTTCCTTACATTAAGAGCCAAACGAGTTTGTGTAAACTTCCCCCACATACACACCCCCCATTACATGCTTCTATGTGTGAATCTTCTTGATAAGTGCTGCTTCTTCTTAGGTCTTGCCCACTAAGCAGCAGCTGCTAGTGCAGCTGTTGACACATACTAATGCCCCTTCTGGTCTGGGGATGGGAAGAGATCAGAAGAGACAAGCAAACGTGCCAGAGCTACCCATTGCTTGTATTAAGTAGGACTCAGTTGTTTGGATCTTAATAAGGACAAAACACAGGGAGTTTCTGAGATTTTAGATGTGATTCTTAATGATCTCATTAAAGAGAGCATTGCTTCTGCTAATGTAGAAGCCAGATAATTCACCACCTTCAAAGTATTTTATTCTTGCAATATCTAGGTGAAAAAATGCTTCTTCTCTCTTTTCTTCTCTTCCCCTTTCTCTCTTCCCCTTTCTCTCTTCCCCTTTCTCTCTTCCCTTATTTATGCTATCTGTTTGGATTTCTAAATCCTCTGAAAAGGAGTCCTCTCTCATGAAGTGCTAGCAGGACCTGTCAGTGGCTGGAGGACATGCAAGTTAGGCCTCTGTATGTCCCAATTCACAACTAAATAAATGCAGGATCATAGGACAGCAAAAACATTGGCAAGATACTTATTTGAAGCACCTTGAATATTAGGATTTTTTTCTTGGAGAAGACTGTATGTTATTGAAAAGATTATTTTTTACTTCCAGTTTGGAATTGCATACCTAAAATTGTAGCTACAGGTAACATTTAGTATCATTTAGGCATTTTTTAAAATGTCAAAATAGAGTCTGTATGTCTTCCTTCTTGTTTTCTGGCTCATGTCCTTCAAGGCTTATGGGCTATTGTTTGTTTTTAATGAATACAGTAATCACATACCCACTTACATTTGTAATAAAGATAGGGAATTTAACATTCTAATGCTACAGTTATTAAAATGGATTGAAATTAATCACTGGCAATGGTATAAATCACAGTTTATTACAGGTTATATTATTGCAGTGCCAGGAGTGCTGTGACTGCTGGCCAAAATAATAAACTCCCTACCTGTACCCTAGCTGTATGTGCTGAACACATCACATTCTGTGTTCTTACAGTTTAAATGAATTCCAGTAGCCCAGTGCTTCCAAAGCTTCTACCTAGAATTATTTGACTCTTTCACCATAGCCACTTGGTAAAGTCTATCACTGGACCTTAAATATTTATATGCATGATAATACAGTTCCTTAGATGAGTACTAAAAATGTGTGTTGGATTTAATAAGCACTATCATGATCAAAATCCACTAGTATCAAAAGACTCCTTGCCAGTGCTTTTTTAATAGTATTGCATTTCCAAAACAGTTGCATAATGTTTGCTGGAATGACCACCTGCAGAGAAGGGTATGTCAGCCTGATGTGCACAGACTGATGAACACAGTTGGCTGCAGAATAGTCAAGACCGAGGCAGCAGGAAAAAAAACAAACAAAAAACCTTACTTCTATTCAAATGAATTGGTTTTGCCCATTTCTGCCTCTGAAAATGATAGACCAAACTGTCTTTCCTCATCTTAGTCTTTGTCAGGCAAATGGAGGGAAAAGGAAGGGAAATACTGCAATCAGAACCTGCACATACTGAGCCTCAGAGTCCACATGAGAGGTAAGAGGTCACAGGATCACAGGATGTTAGGGGTTGGAAGGGACCCAAGGAGATCATCGAGTCCAACCCCTCTGCTGGAGCAGGACAATACTATCTAACACAGATCACAGAGGAACACATCCAGACAGGTCTTGGAAGTCTCTATAGAAGGAGACCTCACAACCTCTCTAGGGAGCCTATTTCAGTGCTCTGGGACCCTTACAGTAAAGAAGTTCCCCCTTGTGTTGAGGCAGAACCTCTTTTGCTGCAACTTACACCCATTGCTCCTTGTCCTATCACAGGGAGCAAGTGAGAAGAGTGAGAGGTTATGAAGAGAGAGAGGTTATGCCTTTCAAATGTGATGGGGGAATTTGGAGGTGTGCTGCGTAATGTCACCCTCCTAAATCGACAATGGTATGTGAAAAGAAAATATAACATTAAAAATAAAAACTAAAACCAACTTAAAAAAAACCCAACAAACTCCACAACTCCCCTTGGAAATTAATTCCTTCTTGTACAGAATAATTCTGGTCCAATTATGAGTTGAATCCTTTTCATAAGTTTGATGGTGCTGAAGTGGCACAGCAGGAGCTGTTAAGGAGATGAACATTCAGTTGTGGGGTTACAGCCAGATCTACTCTACAAGGCAGTGATTCTCTGACACTGAGGAGGCCTTTTTGAAGCAGAACACCTGAGTTCCCCTCTTTCCCCTCTCGTTTAGATCTCTTGCCCTCTTCTCCACCACACTATCTCCTTCTGCAGCAAATCTGGAGGGTATAGAGAAAAATAATGCTCATGTGGAGCTTACAGGAACTGCAGAGACGTCTTTGGAGGCACAGGAAAGAATCCTGGCATTGCTGTTAAATTGTTGCAGTGTCTCCTGTAGCAAGGGAACTTTTTGGGTCAAGTGATCTGCAAGTGTTAGAATACACAATTTAGGAAGGGTTTTTGGGGCTCTCCAGCTCCCTACTTGGTTTAGTCCTTTATAGGGCTGTTGCCGCCTTGTCTGACTTTCCCTGCTGTTTTACTATATCCTTAAAGGCACCACACTGCTTTAGAGACATTTTAATGTGAAGGGCAGATTCCTTTTGGGGGAGAAGGAGAGAAGGGCATAGACTATAGTGGTTACATTGGGGGAATGACTCAGTGGTGAGTATAGGGTGATAGTGAGAGTGCTGTGGCGTAGAGGTGAGTAGATGGGGACAGTCAAGTGCAGAGAATTGCATCAAAGAAAGACATGACATTAAAATTTGGTAACTGTTACTACAAAGAATGATAAATTCTAATGTTATTAAGTTTCCATTAGTTACATGGAGGTATCAAAAGCAAAAGTACAAAGTTATCATTTTCACTGTAGTGTAATCCATAAAAATTGTATTGGGTGAATTTAATGAACCTACAGAATTTGGTAATTTAAATTTTCAGTCTAACATAACTTTCAGCTATATTTAATAGAAGTAAGACAGAAATTGGGCAACTTTTAAAAGAACTTGTCTGTTTTGTTTGTAACAGTAATACAATTATATGAAGTCTATTAATTTGAGAACTAATAATGGACATTCAAATTAGTAGAAGCACAGGCTACAACAGAAATAGGCACTAGATGTCTGTTAAGTCCAAGGTTTCAGGCATCTTATGTTGGTTTGGGAGTTAACCCACCCTCCACACTTAAGAAAATCACCCAGACTAGACTCAGATGGCTGGAAATTAACTAATGAAGCTATATTTACAGCTTGGTACAATATACAGGCATACATATACAAATATATACAGTTATATACAAATCAAAAGTAACACAGTGTAATGGTTTGGGTATTACCTCCCCACATACGCTTTGGAAAATCACTCAGACTAGACTCGGTAGCTCTGGAAATTGATTGTGAAGCTTTATATTTACAGCTTAGCACAATATAAAAGCAGCTATTTACAATCTATACAGCTGCAGACAGAAATATACAAGTTAAAAAGTAATACAAAAGCACAACAGCCCTCCCAGAAACCTGAGTCCTCAAGAGGGGCTCTCAATCACCCTTCCACCTTCCTCCCACCCCTCTACCTTACCCAAGACCTTGCCTGATATTCAAAGTAGTCTGGAGGGTTGGCCAGTGGGGTTAGGAAGTAGATGGATTAGTCACACAGACATCAGGTTAGGTTAGAGAGAGAAGTGCAGCCTGCAAAAGCCCAGAGAGTGACTGTTATCTCTATGTATGTTCTTATACCTCTCAGCACGCCTATGAGTGAAGTAGACATCACCATTGTTTCCTTTTCATAGCCTGTAATCTAGTTCTTCTCACCAAAACATTCTAGCTAGCTTCAAACTAGCACACACAGAAACACATTACCCCTCCTAGAAACAAAGTCCCCAGGAGGGCTCCCGACTCAAAACTTCTTCCCCCTCTGTCTTTCCCTGCCTTCAGAAATAACCAGATCAACCCACGTGTATCTCACATGATAAATCTGGAGATCTGAGGTGAGATGTCAGAAAAAAAAAAAAGACCACAAAGAGTTTAGAGGAAAATGGGGTTAGGTGAATTAGAAAGTTAAAGGCAGAGTCAGCAAGAGAATAGATTGCCAGAAAGAAGGCACAGTCTGAAGCGAAGAGCTGAGCAGTGTGTGTGTTGAGTGCCCGTCTTAGCTATTTTTTGACTCGTTGCATTTCTCAGCAGAAGAATGAGTGATATAGGGCACATGTTGTTTTCCTTCTTTCTTTTCACAGCTAAGGATTTAATTTCCCTCAGTAAAATATTTCACTGAGTCTCAAACCGGCACACATCTGTACGCATTGACCTTTGGAAAGCCTTCAAGAAGGAGAAAGTAGTGATATCTGTCTAAAGACAGAAGGATGTCAACCTTATTTTTAAAATCTGTATAGTATAACTTGTTCTTTGAAGTTTCCAGTCCTATTATTTGTGTAGAAAACAGTCACAAACAGCTGCTTATATCTTTAAAGGCTGTGTCTGCAGCTTGGTTTGTCTTTCCACTACAATATCACGTTAAATTGTAAACACAATTATAAGTAGATAAAAAGAAAGCTGCTTTTGTTTATATTTTAAAACATATTTATATGTGTGTGTGTGTGTGTGTATAATCCTGTTCAGTTGGCTGAAGGGAATTCTAAATCAAAGTGACTATTTATTGCAATGGGAATAAGGGATAGGTTCAGTTACAAAAAAATAAAAAGAAGGAAGAAGAGAAACTGAGATATGAAACATCAAAGATAATGTCAGGTAAACATAAAAAAACTCCAGTCATTTGCAGTAGTAAAATTAGAAACAAGGACAAGTTTCTGAACAGTTGCTCTGTAAACTTTTCATTGTAATATGTGTAAAATGTAAATGATGTCAGTTGTTTTTTGGTATGATTTATGTAGTACTGATAGATAGTAGATTGAACATGAGCCAGCAGTGTGCCCAGGTGGGCAGGAGAGTCAGTGGCATCCTGGCCTGGATCAGGAGCAGTGTGGCCAGTAGGACAAGGGAGGTTATTCTTCTGTACTCAACACTGGTCAGGCCACACCTTGAGTCCCGTGTCCAGTTCTGGGCTCCTCAATTCAAGAGAGATGTTGAGATACTGAAATGTGTCCAGAGAATGGTGACAAAGTTGGTGAGGGGCCTGGACACAAGGCCTATGAGGAGAGGCTGAGGAAGCTGGGGGTGTTTAGCCTGGAGAAGAGGAGGCTCAGGGGTGACCTCGTTGCTGTCTACAACTTCTTGAAGGGAGGCTGTATCCAGGTGGGGGTTGGTCTCTTCTGCCTGGCAACCAGCAACAGTTTCAATTTGTGCCAGGGCAGGTCTAGACTGGATTTTAGCAGGAAGTTGTTGCCAGAGAGAGTGATGGCATTGGAATGGGCTGCCTCCCATTGGAATGGGAGGTGATGGAGTCGCCATCCCTGGAAGTGTTCAAGAAAAGCCTGGCTGAGGCACTTAGTGCATTGGTCTAGTTGGCTGGATAGGGCTGAGTGATAGGTTGGACTGGATGATCTTGGAGGTCTCTTCCAACCTGGTTGATTCTAAACCATGTAATACAGTTTTTGTGGGATCTTGTCTGAATACCAACATAGATATTTTGTAAAAACTGTTTTTGACCTGAGGTTTTCAGGATATGGGAGTTTTTCTACTGCTTAATTAGAACTTTGTATTATTTTATATATTAGAAAAGGTAGATTTCCAAGTGAGGGAGGGGTTAAGGCAATAAATATATGTGCTAGTTTGAGCCTAGCTGGGATATTTTGGTGAAAAGAATTAGATTATAGGCTGTGAAAAGGAAACAGTAGTGGTGTCTACTTCACTCCTGGGCTTGCTGAGCTGTATAAGAACAAGAACATAACTGTAAATAAGAGAGTCACTTTCTGCCTCTTTGGGCTGCATGAACTCTTGTCTCTAACCTGCCTGACTAATCCACCTGCTTCCTAACCCTCCCTGACTGACAAGGCAAAGTCTGGGGTAAGGTGAAGGGATGGGGGAAAGGTGGAAGGGTGGTTGAGAGCCCCTCCTGGGGACCCAGGTTTCTGGGAGGGCTGTTGTGTTTCTGTATTACCTTTTTAACTTGTATATTTCTGCATATATTGTAAATAGCTGCTTGTATATTGTGCTAAGCTGTAAATATAAAGCTTCATTCAATTTCCAGATCAACTGAGCCTAGACTGGGTGATATTCTTAAGTGTGGGGGGTAGGTAACACCTAAACCATCACAATATATAAGGCAATAGAATGGAATAATAGAATCATAGAATCAACCAGGTTGGAAGAGATCTCCAAGGTCATCCAGTCCAACCTAGCACCCAGCCCTAGCCAGTCAACTAGACCATGGCACTAAGTGCTTCATTCAGTCTTTTCTTGAACATTATAATAAACATTAATATTCACAGTATCACAGTATCACAGTATCACCAAGGTTGGAAGAGACCTCACAGATCATCAAGTCCAACCCTTTACCACAGTGCCCAAGGCTAGACCATGGCACCAAGTGCCACATCCAACCTTGCCTTGAACTGCCCCAGGGACGACGACTCCACCACCTCCCCAGGCAGCCCATTCCAGTGTCCAATGACTCTCTCAGTGAAGAACTTTCTCCTCACCTCGAGCCGAAATTTCCCCTGGCGCAGCCTGAGGCTGTGTCCTCTTGTTCTGGAGCTGGCCACCTGAGAGAAGAGAGCAACCTCCTCCTGGCCACAACCACCCCTCAGGTAGTTGTAGACAGCAATAAGGTCACCCCTGAGCCTCCTCTTCTCCAGGCTAAACAACCCCAGCTCCCTAAGCCTCTCCTCGTAGGGCTTGTGCTCAAGGCCTCTCACCAGCCTCGTCGCCCTTCTCTGGACACGCTCAAGCATCTCAGTGTCCTTCCTAAACTGGGGGGCCCAGAACAGAGTGTGAGATTTTTTGTCAGTAGATTATAACCCAGATCTCTAATAGCCACTCAAGGAATAGGAGCTGGAAGTCAAAATAACACGGAGTAATGTCAGTCACTCTCTCTGGCAACAACTTCCTCATAACATCCAGCCTAGACCTCCCCTGGCACAACTTGAAACTGTGTCCCCTTGTTCTGTCGCTGGTAGCCTGGGAGAAGAGACCAACCCCACCTGGCTACAATAAATAGTAATTTTTCTTTCTTTGGTATAGGTCCTTGATCCTTTCTGGAGTCATTGTATTGTTTAATCATACAGACTGTGATACAGAGGCAACTGATTGTTCTGATGTCTGTGGTTAAGCTGTGTGAAGCCCTCAAACAGATGAAACCTTCTGTGTGCTTCCCCATAGTCAAGCAGTCACCTCCTCACCATGATGCAGCACTGCTGAGAACGTAGTTGGGTTTATTTTCAGCTTTATGCTTCTGCTTTGCTACTTTTGCAAATATTTTTTCCAAAACTTCACAAATTCTCATTGAATTCAAAGAATCAAAAATTGATGGTCTTAAAGTTTGACTAATTATGTAACAGAAGCCACAGAATATCATGTTTTTATTTTCAAATTAAGCTCAGGAGCTCTTGCAGCTTTTGCATATCTTCTAGAAAACTCTCAAGGGGAGCTGTAAACATTTAATCTGAACTACTGCATCCACAGGGAAACTGTTCTGATAAATCTAGTTGTTTTCACTAGTTCAAGAAATGCATTTCCTTTGTTTTCTGATCATTTTGGTTTAGATTCTAGCCAGCAGACCTCCTGCTGCTGCTTTTCTGCTTGCTGAAAGAGTTGTTTATCAGAAGGTTTAACCTTGTTTAAATTTTCATTAGGCTTGACCTTTTCTATAGACAAAGTAGATTGAAGTGCTTCATTCTCTCACTGTAAAGCACACATTCTAGATTCAGTAATTTCTGTAGGTCTGTCCTTGCCTTTTAAAATTTCCTTTGAAGAGTGGACACTGGGTCTGCACAACAGTACTGAAATAGCTGTTTTCCTTATGCCACTGGCTGAAGCAATGCCACATCTCTGAGCCTGCTTCATATTTCCTGCATACACATCCACTGAAGAAATTAATTCCTTGGGAGTGAAGAAACCTTCTTCTCCACTAGAGTTAGTATAAATTGTTCAAGATTGGCCAAAATAGAATCATAGAATCACAGAATTAACCAGGTTGGAAGAGACTTCCAAGATCATCCAGTCCAACCTAGCACCCAGCCCTAGCCAGTCAACTAGACCATGACACTAAGTGCCTCAGCCAGGCTTTGCTTGAACACCTCCAGGGACAGCGACTCCACCACCTCCCATTCCAATGCCAATCACTCTCTCTGTGAGCAACTTCCTCCTAACATCCAGCCTAGACCTCCCCCTGCACAACTTGAGACTGTGTCCCCTTGTTCTGTTGCTGGTTGCCAGGCAGAAGAGACCAACCTCCACCTGGCTACAGCCTCCCTTCAGGTGGTTGTAGACAGCAATGAGGTCAGCCCTAAGCCTTCTTTTCTTCAGGCTACACACCCCCAGCTCCCTCAGCCTCTCCTCACAGGGTTTGTGTTCCAGGCCCCTCACCAGCTTTGTTGCCCTTCTCTGGACACGTTCCAGCATCTCAACATCTCTCTTGAATTGAGGAGCCCAGAAGTGGACACAGGACTCAAGGTGTGGCCTGACCAGTGTTGAGTACAGGGGCAGAATAACCTCCTTTGTCCTACTGGCCACACTGTTCCTGAGCCAGGCCAGGATGCCATTGGCTCTCCTGTCCACTGCTGGCTCATGTTCAACTGCTATCCACCGGTACCCCCAGGTCCCTTTCTTTCTGGCTGCTTTCCATCTACCAGTCCCCAGCCTGTAACCACCAAAATGTCTTTCAATTTGAAGTTTTCAAATATGATTTAGAAATAATTCTTTGCCTCTAATTAATTTATTTATTTTTAAATGGTGATTTACTGGAAGTACCCTCCATAGCAATTGGGGGGGTTGTTGTGTGGGTTTTTTTGGATTGGTTTGGTTTTCCCCAGTTGGTCTTTTTGAAGACTAGGAAACAGGATATGCAAGCTTAAAAAAGCAGAGTCATTCACAGCAGATGGGAGTTGTGTTCTGCTCAGTTCTTTAGGACCATATCCCTCAGACACAGGCATAGGGAGAGGGGACCTCTGGCCTTGTGCATCTGAGAGACAAGAGGAAGAGAAGCAGGTGACATATTCATGAAAGTAGAGGAAAGGCAGCACAGAAGGCAGCATTTTCTGAAGGTGTAATTTAATAGGTTAGGAATAAAATCATCCACACTGGATGTTTGAGCAGGATTAACTGCACATTGCAATCTTGCACCATGTCACTGATGGTTCATCTCTGAGTAAGAGTTCAAAACACCTTTGTTTACCTCTGAGAGAAGAAATCAAACTGTTTGGATGCAGAACAGTTATTATCACAGAGGGGCTATGTCCCTCATGTAATGACCATTATTCTATGTTGGGGTTTTTTTAATTTTTTTTTTCCAGTCTGATGTTTTTCTTGTTCATTGTTTGTAATTTTTTTTTCCCTTCCTTTTCTTCAGAACCAGGTCAAAAAATGTAAATGATGTAACAGGTTTAAAGATGCACTTCAGATTGTTTTGGCTTTTTACTTTCTATTCTTTAGTAGTTGCTAAAAGAATTTGCCTCAGTATTCCCAATGGCACTCTTCAATGTCCAGTTCTTTCATTTTCATAGTCAGCTTTGCTATCGCTCTTCACATCTCTTTAGCCCATGGGACTATGCACTTCACTAAATCCACTACAAATTTCAAATGATTCATTCTCTTCTCTTCTAAGCAGGTTTCTTACTCACTGTCCCTTCAAATTGTCATCAGTATACTGCAAAGTTCAAGAAGCCTTTATCTTGGTATGTGTATAAGATGTTGAGGTGCTGGAGTGTGTCCAGAGAAGGGCCACAAAGCTGGTGAAGGGCCTGGAACACAGACCCTATGAGGAGAGGCTGAGGGAGCTGGGGGTGTTTAGCCTGGACAAGAGGAGGCTCAGGGGTGATCTTATTACTGTCTACAACTACCTGAAGGGACATTGTAGCCAGGTGGGGGGTGGCCTCTTCTCCCAGGCAACCACCAATAGAGCAAGGGGACACAGTCTCAAGTTGTGCTGGGGTAGGTCTAGGCTGGATGTTAGGAGGAAGCTCTTCTCAGAGAGAGTGATTTCCCATTGGAATGGGCTGCCCAGGGAGGTGGTGGAGGCACCGTCCATGGTCTAGTTGACTGGATAGGGCTGGGTGCTAGGTTGGACTGGATGACCTTGGAGGTCTCTTCCAACCTGGTTGATTCTATGATTCTATGATTCTCAATTAACTGGTGTGTAGTCATTCTACTATTCCTCCTTTGGCATCTGCACTTAAATTGTACCATGGTTGTTCAAGGTAAATAGTTTTATTGCTCTTTAGCAATTGGTATAGCAATAGAGTCCTATTAACTCTACCACTTGTAATACAGAGATTTAAACAGATATTCATGTATTTGGGAGGACTTCTCCTAGGTAGGGCTGGGAAAGACACACAGGTAATCCTCTTAACGTTGTGGAGTCAGTAAATAGTTCACTTCATATGGAAGTCAGTGTGCTCTATGAGATGAGAAACTAGGTCCAGTCTTTAAAAGTCAGTTTAAGTTGTACATTTTAATTGATTAAATATAAATCAGAAAATTTAAGATTATATGAATTCATCTGATTCCACTGTACTTGCATGAAATAAAGATGGGGGAGTTACTGCATTAAAGAGGAATACAAATACAAGAGCAGAAAGAATAGGAATTTTTTCTTTTCTAACTTGGAAGGCTTGGTAATAAGAGATGAAAGCAAGCATAAATCTGGATACTATTATAATCAGAAGCTGATATTTTTAGTAGTAGATTATGCAAAAATAATGAGAAAAAAAGTAGATCCTGCTATATAAGGAACCAGAACAAGAGGACACAGCCTCAAGCTATGCCAGGGGAAATTTAGGCTTGAGGTGAGGAGAAAGTTCTTCACTGAGAGAGTCATTGGACACTGGAATGGGCTGCCCGGGGAGGTGGTGGAGTCACCGTCCCTGGGGCTGTTCAAGGCAAGATTGGACATGGCACTTGGTGCCATGGTCTAGCCTTGAGTTCTGTGGTAAAGGGTTGGACTTGCTGATCTGTGAGGTCTCTTCCAACCTCGGTGATGTTGTGAATATAATCAATGACCTCCTAATTCAGAAGAGGCTAACTTCTGGTTCTCTCATTTGCTGATGTTAAAGCACCTTTTGCTGGTCATTCATTCCACTCTTCTGAGCAAGAGATTTGTGTTCATACAAACATTGAATGCTTGCTTCCAGGGGGAAAACATTTTTTTTTTTTCATGCAAACTGTAGGTAGTGTAATAGAGCCTCAGAGAAGGCTGGGATGTGAGGTTTCAAATATTGTCACTGGAGACACACAGCAGTGGTTCTGGGGACTTGTCAAAAGAAATGAAGTGTGAAACTCTATCTGCAACCTCCTGCCAGAAGGTTTTGAAATAAGGGTGTTTCCAGCAGTTTACATGGTTGTCTCATTCCCTGAAATTTACAGCTGTATTGTCTGCACTGCTGGAGAAGTCAATGTAGTTATGTGTCAGGAGATGCATCTAAATAGAGAGTAAGGCTGAGAAGGATGAAGGCGCGGGTGAAATCTGTTAATATACTCAGTGACCAAGAGCAACCTCACGACAGGGATAGCAATGATTATATGAGTGAATGAAGAGATTTGAAGACATGCATGAACTGGAATGAACCTCATTTTTGCTAAAATAATGAAGTCTAAGCTGAATAAAATCACTCAGTGTTATTTTGACTTCCAGCTCCTATTCCTTGAGTGGCCATTAGAGATCTGGGTCATAATCTACTGACAAAAAGTCTCTCACTCTGTACCCCTCCAATATTAATGTTTATTATAATGTTCAAGAAAGGACTGGATGAGGCACTTAGTGCCGTGGTCTAGTTGACTGGACAGGGCTGGTTGCTAGGTTAGACTGGATGATCTTAGAGGTCTCTTCCAACCTGGTTGATCCTATGATAATATATATAATTATATTATAATATATGAAGCATATCTATTTTAGAGGCAGAAGTGCCTGAACATTTTATGTAACATAAAAGCATTCTGATTATCATAATGGTTAAACTCAAACATGAAGACAACTAAAAGAGGCATTAGCTGTACTTGTTGCATGAATGAGCTGGTAGAATGAGGCAAGTTAGTCTTTATCTGACCACTTAAAGATTAATGACAGTATATGGAAGTTAATTTTAAAGGTATAAAGATGCAGAGCTTGATGTGTTGTGTCTCCGGAATAAAAACCTGGGACTGATTCTACCTGGGCTGAGGAGCAGAATAAAATATGAAGTCAAAAGCAAAACTTCTTTATGTTAACCTGAAACCTTGTAGTTGGTTCATCTAGAGGTCAGATACACTTTCCATGCTTCCATACTAAAGCATCACATGGTTAAGTTGTTCTTATAAACTTAGCAAAATTAGTTATTTTTTTCAGGTACTGGAATATATGAAAGTAAAGTGAATTTAGTAGTTATATTTTAAATCTGTTACATTTTCCTTCCACTGCATTGTAGTGATATAATCTTTTCTTAGGAGAAGGTTCTGTTTCCCTCTCTCCACCAGTTCTATAAGAATAGAAAAAGGAGAAGTCAGCAATTACATTAATATCTTCTCTTTACATGAGTGATAGATTTTTAGGTGCTTGGCAGTGACATATTATCCTATCCTTTCTGGCACAACATCTTGTCCTCTTCTAGGCTATTGCTTTACTTAAAGTAGCTGAAAGTAGCACAGTGTCTGTCTCTGAACTAAATGAAGGTCTGCCAGCACCCACCAAAGCTACCTGTACCTGCGTGTCGCTGTTCACCGAGAGGTGCTCTTCACATCCTTTTCTAATGATAGTGTTTTTTTTTTTTTTTTTTGTGGTGACATTTAGAATTACTTAATTCCTTTCCAGTAAGTTATAAGGCATTAAGTAAGGAATTAGAGAGAGAAAAAATATAGACCTCTTTATTCAAACGTTAACTGTAGGGTATATTGGACTTTGTAAATGGCTGTAATCCATTCTTAAAAGCTAGTCAGATTTTGAGAGAGTTGTACTGAAGCTTTGTCTCTGAGTCCCACAATCCAATTTCATTTTAAGTTTACCAAGGTATAATAGCTCTCTTGTTTAATTTATTCATGAATATATGTAAGTAACCACAATAGCCCCAATTTTATACACGTGCAAAGAAATCCTCTTTGTGTTACTGAAGTAAACTGAGAACCCTGAATCATTCTCTTTTGAATGCAAAGTTTGTTTCACTTGTCCAAACACTCTGAATGTGGATTTCAAAAGAACTTTTCTAGTTAGTTATGACAAGCTTTTTTTTCTGGAGATTTGCTCTGCTACCAAACTAGAGATGGTTTTGATTAGTAAACAAAGGACTTACTGTACTCAACTGCTTTGATTCAAATAAAGACATTTGAATTACATTTGTCCAGGGTGCAGCAAGGGAGCCAGAAAAGTGTATGTAATGTTATGCTCCCATGTTCCCATTAGCTATTCCTATAGCTGAGTTTTTAATGAGACACTATTTTCTTAGGAGTTTAAATATTTCTCTTTGCCCTTACTCTGTAGAGATATAGTAAAGAAAAGAAGATCTATTCTTACACATGGTTGTTAGTTTGGAGAGCTTCAATGAAACCTTTGCTTTTATGTCTAGACACATATGAAACAAGTCATCAGCATGCTCGTCAAGAGCAAGTTGGCTGTGCCTGCACAAAGGCCACATATTTGGTCATGAATATAATCTGTTAAAATATCTGGCTGTAGATTGGACAGAAAGATTGAAGAGAAGGATTGCTTAGAAAAGTGGGATGCTTTTTGCTTGATTATTTTTTAAGTGCTATTTTAAGAAAGGAGGGATTCACGTCTGGAGAAGTAGAAGTGTGTGCTACGTACTGGAAGCATTTATCTCAATTGTCATTATAGAATAGGAGAATCACAGAATGCTAAGTGTTAGAAGAGACCTCCAGATACCATGAAGTCAAATCCCTCTGGAAAGCAGGACCACTTAGAGCAAGTCACATAGGAGTGCATCCAGGTGTGTTTTGAAGACCTCTAGAGAAGGAGACTCCACAGGTGTAGCCTGTTCCAGGAGTGTGACACCCACACAGTAAAATGTTTTTTCTAACACTGAGATGGAATTTCCTGTGATTGCATTTGCATCCACTGCCCCTTGTCCTATCACTGGATGTCACTGTGATGTTTTGGGTGTTACCTGCCCCCCCCCCCACTTTAGAAATCATCCAGACTAGACTCAGCTGGCTCTGGAAATTGAATGAAGCTTATTATTTACAGCTTAGCACAATATACAAGCAGATATTTACAGTATACACAGTTATATACAGAAATATCTAAGGTAAAAGGTAATACAGAAACACAACTCGCCTCCCAGAAACCTGAGTCCCCAGGAGAAACTCTCAACCACACCTTCACCTTCCCCCTACCCCTCTCAACCTTACCCCAGTCCCAAGGAAGAATGGAGGTTCAGACAGAGGTTTAGGAAGCAAAGTGGATTAGTCAAAGAGGCTAGAGAGAGATACAGCTCATCCAGTTCCCCAGCAGAAGTGGGAGAGGTTATATATGTTTTTATTTCTTGTTATACATCTCAGCTGGCCTATGGGGGAGGTAGACATATCATTGTTTTCCTTCCACAGCCTGTAGTCTAGTTTGTCAGATTCTTAGCTGGAGTGTGGTACCACTGCTCAAAATGGCTTCAGTTTGGCATCCTTCTTTTATGCCTGCTGAAGAAAGGAGGTTGTAGCCAGGTGGGGGTTGGTGTCTTCTCACAGGCAACCAGCTACAGAACAAGAGGACACAGTCTCAAGTTGTGCCAGGGGAGGTCTAGGCTGGATGTTAGGAGGAAGTTGTTCACAGAGAGAGTGATTGGCATTGGAATGGGCTGCCCAGGGAGGTGGTGGTGTCGCCGTCCCTGGAGGTGTTCAAGCAAAGGCTGGATGAGGCACTTAGTGCCATGGTCTAGTTGACTGGACAGGGCTGGGTGCTACATTAGACTGGATGATCTTGGAGGTCTCTTCCAACCTGGTTGATTCTATGATTCTATGAAAACATTCTAGCTAGCTTCAAACTAGCACAGTCACTGAAAAGAGACTGGTTCCATCCTCCTGACAGCTACCCTTCAGATGTTTAAAGACATTGATAAGGTTCCCTCTCAGCCTTCTCTTCTCCAGACAGAATAGCCCCAGGTCTCCTAATCTTTCTCTACAGTGTGTAGTAACCATGTGAACACTTGTTTGTTGAGAGATTCTGTGTGCAGGAGAAGGCAAGGCATTGATTTTCCTCACACAAAGGTAAATACACATGTGAGTCTTTGTAGGACTAAGGCCTAAAACATTTAATTTCCCAGTCTGCTAAAACATGTTACTTTTTTTTTATGATGTGAGTAGTGGAGAATCTTTTGGCACTAATCTCCATGAGTGTACCACCTCAGTGTTATTAGTTGTCTTTCCAGTACTCATTACCTGTGACGTTCCAAAACATGAAGGTAACAGACAAATGCCTAAGGAGGTTTTAACTAGTGACAAAGTATGAAGCAGAATCATGGTTTTATTGTCTCTTCTGTTGGGTTTGGTTTTATTTGCCATTGTGCTAGAAGTAGATGTCATATGTAAATGAATAGCTGGTAATAGATTATTTTCTCTTAATTTTTTCTTGGCATATTCCTACAAGGGGACTGACTGACAGTCATTATATGTGACACAAGCTGGGTTTTTTTATCTCAATTCCTTCCTGCTCCTACCAAGAGATTTGTTATCTCAGCAAAGATCCTTCCCATCTTGCCTTTAACAGAAAACACTGGAGGATAGAGGAATCTATAACTGATTCTGCATCCTTCTTCATTTTTGTGCAGAATTTTATGGACTGTGTTGCAAAAATGGGCTTAAAAAATAGGAAATTAAAGCTACATGTTTTGTATAACTATTCATATTCAGTGTCTATATGAAAAGCAACTAGTCAACAATGAAATTAAACTGTTGATACTGTCGTTCTCATTACATTCTGATTGCATCATTAAATAAAATAATGGTTAACCAGGGGCTACCTTTCTTCCTAAGTTCTGAACTAAAAATAGGACTTAATTGTTCTTAGCTTTGCATACAGTGACCAAGGATTGACTGCGTAGTTCAAGATGGACTTGCCAGGGCAGGTGAGCTCTGTGCAGTTCAGTGCTACGCACAGTATCCACATGAGATGGCATCCATATGGTGCATGTGCTGTGGTCACACAAAACCTGACTGGTAATTGCAGCCCAGTGCTAACTCGGTCAGAGTGCACTGTAAATGGTGTTAAGACTCAAGACGAGGTAGGGGTTCTGTGCCCTGTTCCACTTTGTACTGAATGCTCTGAAAAGTGAGCAATGGAGTGAAACTGTGGCATCTGCTATAATGACATCTGGATTTCTCAGTGGAGAAGATAGAATATAGTGTAAAAACATCAATAAGGACTTGATTGTCCAAAATCTCAGAGTAGTTGAGAAATAGTAACCTTAAAGAGAATTTCTGTTTCCTCAGTGAAGATCCCCTAAATGGTGCTAACAACATAGGAGATGACAGCTGTGACAGTCTCTCTGCTACTTGTGTGCCTGAATTTTACTTGAACCTACACAACTACTGCAGTGAGAAAGTTTCTTCAGTAGAGAGCTGAATCATTATTTACAAGCATGTAGTTAACAAGGTATAACAGCATCTGTCTCCTGCAAGGCTATTTGTAGCATATACCTATACTGTACCACTCTTTAGAAAGTACATTGAGATCCGCAGTTGAAAGCTGTTGCAGAAATGCAAGCAGTAATTATTGTTAGCATATATAAAAGAACAAGACCTTCCTTTTAGTAGCCTTTCATCCAGGAGGAATTTAATCTTTGTCTGTAGTAATTTTACTGTAGTGTGTCTTAAGATCAGAATGTGCAGTAGTTAAAGTAATTTTCATCAAGAGGGTGACTTACTTTGCAATCCTTTAAAACTAAAGTGATGTGCTTCTGCCTTTGATGGATGCTTAGCATACACAGAATGAATTCTTGTATGACTTCTGGTTTTCTCTGAATGAGAAAAGATACCTTTTGCCTCTCTCAATGCCATTCTCTTTGCACATTTGGTTTATTTCATTAGACACTTATTTGTGTTTTCTTCTCCCTAGTTTAGGGTTACCAATCTTATTTTTGAAGAATGTATTTCACATGTCAAAGTATGCTAACCAGACTTACAGTAACAGCTTCTTAATAGTAAGGACAGCACACAGGCTTCCATTCCCACATCCTAAAATTACCCTATTCATTCAGATGGCCATGTAAAATAGTATGGCTTTGGGAAGGTACGTCTCAACCCTTCAGAAGAAAGATATTTTTTCTTTATGTACTAGATGTATGTTTAGAATTGTGATGGCAAACATTAAGCTTAATAATTTAATGCAATAATTAAAAACTATTTAGGTGAAAAAATATTTAGACTTAGGATATATGTCAACAAAAGCATAGTTTCTGTCAACATATCTATTTTTGTCTCCTAAGAAGGTACAGCATTAGCACTGCATAGTGTCTTTAAAAGTGTTTCAATATATTATAAGTAGTTGAGCGATAGGAGAAGTTTTTACAGCTCATTTGAGCAACTTACCATTGGGCAGATAGTTGGAAATTATTGCACTTGAAAGAATTAAATGGGTGATTTGAATGGAAATGCTAGTTCTTCAGTGAATCCCTTTTTACATCAATTGTAGCATATGTCCACACTTTTTCCAACATGAATTTCCTGGCATAGTTCCCCTTGTGCTTTCAAATGCTGACTGTGAGAATCCAGGAAGGGAGACCTACAACTGACCTTTCACTCCACATGTGAAAGGGCTGTTGTAGCCTTTAAAAAGCTTTTGTGCTTCTGGGCCTCCTAAGAAACTCTTCAGAGTGGATCAACTGTTTCAGTTATGGAGCATCAGCTGTGCAGTGTAGGTTTTAGTATTTTTAATAGTGATGTCTGCATTTTAAGTCAAATCTGAAAACATCTGTTTGCACATGCAGCACATCTGGCTTTCTGGTATGTTCTGTCCCTCTCCCATCTATTCAAGAGTGAAAAACACCAATGTCTATAATTTGTCTGTATACAAAGTCCTTTTCATGTTTAACCTGATAACAAAATCAATGAAGGCAGCAGAACTGGCCATTAAAATATTTGTGGCCATTATGCATGCTTCAGACTTTGATATCACACAGCATTCTGAGTAGTCTTTTGCATTTGGTTTATCCTGATGCTTGTATCAAAACAGACATGGTAAAGTTTTCAGTTTCCCCAGACATATGGACAAATGTCCACCTGTCATCTAGATTTAAATGGCAAATCAAAATTATCTGTATTTTTCAAAGATTGCATTTAAAATAGCCCTCTTTATTCTTTCCTGAAATCTGATTTCTTGCTTTTCTCTTACCTCTGTGAGAAAGGGCTGCACAGCTTCAAGGTCTGAATGGCATTATGTAGTGCCTGGCCACTCAGGCAGTGCAGGTTACTGCTGCATTGCTTTGTATATGATAGCTGTCATTACAACTATCCAGAAGGGAAAGATGTAAAAATGAAAAAGGGGATAATCCACTGGGATCCTGAAAATTCCCAGGTTAACATGCTGAAGGTGAACTGATCTGGATGCTGATTATTTACATCACCTTAAAGGGAAACTGTGCTGTTCTAAGGAGGGAAATTTGAGGGTTACATGGCAGAAATACACTTGTGTAGTGCATATAAATGCATAGAAAACATAGTTGCCTGCACTGCAAAATATGAACTGTTGGGAGGATGTTAAAAGGGTGTATCACTCCACAATTCTCATGTTTAACACTATCAGCAACAGGTTATGAAGCTCAGCAGAACTTCTGTTCATAGAATCACAGAATCAATCAGGATGGAAGAGACCTCCCAGATCATCCAGTCCAACCTAGCACCCAGCCCTGGCCAAACAACTAGACCATGGCACTAAGTGCCTCATCCAGTCTTTTCTTCAACACCTCCAGGGACGGCGACCCCACCACCTCCCTGGGCAGCCCATTCCAATGCCAATCACACTCTCTGGGAAGAACTTCCTCCTAACATCCAGCCTAGACCTCCCTGGACACAATTTGACACTGTGTCCCCTTGTTCTGTTGCTGGTTGCCTGGGAGAAGAGACCAACTCCCACCTGGCTGTAGCCTTCCTTCAGGTAGATGTAGACAGCAATGAGATCACCCCTGAGCCTTCTCTTCTTCAGGCTAAACAACCCCAGCTCCCTCAGCCTATCCTCATAGGTCTGTGTTCCAGGCCGTTAGAATTGGTCTAAGTACATTAATGTTGGAATGTAAATGTTTATTGTATCCCAATGCAAATGGGAAATTCTATTAGTAAGGTATATTTCCTACCTGAAGGGAGGTTGTAGCCAGCTGGGGGTCTAAGCTGGATGTTAGGAGGAAGTTCTTGACAGAGAGAGTGATCGCCATTGGAATGGGCTGCCCAGGGAGGTGGCGGAGTCACCGTCCCTGGAGGTGTTGAAGAAAAGACTGGATGAGGCACTTAGTGCCATGGTCTAGTTGTTTGGCCTGGGCTGGGTGCTAGGTTGGACTGGATGATCGTGGATGTCTCTTCCAACCTGGTTGATTCTCTGATTATTCTTTCTGCTCTAACCACTCTATTTGAACAGTTAAAATCATGTAGTGAGTATTTTAGGTTGAAAATTGTAGTGCTTGCTCAAAGTTTTTATCAGATGATTTAATCAATTATGCTTCCATTTTCAAAGCAAAAATACTAATCTTCCCTCTATTGTTTGAGGAAGAAAATTTTGTTATTTATTAACTGGAGAATAGAAGTTATTTCTGAAGTATGTCCACTTTCAGTATTCTAAAATGCTGGAGTATGTTCAAGTCCTTCAAGTAGCTTATTATCTCTGGCGAGGCCCAAAGCTGATATTCAAAACCATTCACTCAGAAAGCTTACATTGCAGCAGGAGTCTAATCATCACTAAGTACATCTCTGTTTCTTACAGCAGTCTTATTATCCCTTATTTCTTATGCAAACAATTCAGCGTTGGATAATGAGGGACAACAGCCATTGTAGAGTAATATGAATGAAAGTTGTGAAACAGGTGGTTTATGAAAACTGTTTTGGAGTGCCTGTAGCTACCTTGCAAGGCAGTGAATCTTAGTTGCTTGAAATTAAATAGTGAGTGGCAAGTATTCTGTCCCATTTGCAGTCAGGAGGGACAAACATACAATAAAGCAGGGTATCTTTGTATTAGTGGTAAGAAATAGTCATTTGATTTCTTCTCTTGGAGCTTGATTGTAAGGAAAAGTGCCTTGGTAGTATTCCTAAAATGCTGGGAAATATATTTTTGATAAGTATATAAATACTAAATAATGAAACTATCCAGGTCTCCTTGACACTTTACTCACAGCATTAAATATATCTCCAAAGTAATCCTCAAGTAAAACTAACCCTGGGGAGAGAGAGGAAAAAAAAAAAAGTGGCAAGTGTAGAGCCTGCAATCAGCAAATGGGAAATTTTAAAAGCTCAGCACTTCCTACCCAGTCTCATTGCTTTTCACACTTACTTTTCTCCCTTACAAATGTACAAGTGAAAGGATTGGTGTAGGTTATTTGAAAATAGAGCTTGGTGATAAGACTTCAGTCCTCCTAGAATGTACTTGGTGATAGGTAAGAATGAAAGGGTGTGAAATTATTTCTTGGTGCTTCTTTAGCTTTGCCTTCAGCTCCAGCTTGATATTTAAATCTGCTTCCAGCTGCTTTCTACCCAAAGTAAAATGTTTTTTGGCCATGTGCTGCTTCTATTTCTATCAAGTGGGGTTGGGAACTGGTGTTACAAAGACAGTGTAATGTTCTCTACCTTTTGGTAATTCCTTTCTACAATGAACCATCCTTAAAGGCCATCTGGGTCCAACCATGCAGCTGTCTCACAGAATAATAATTGCTTGAAGTCGCTTGTGTCAAGGCTGAGAATCAAATCCTATAAATTTATGGCAGATGAATGCTGTGATAATGTCTGCATACCTTTTTTTTTAATATGTAGGCAATATTATAGATAATATAACAAATAATAATGATTTTGTAGATGACAATAGGCTTTACATGTAGGTACCACATCTAGTACTGTTATTTTATGTTTGTTTTCTAGTCAGCCAATGCAGTAGCCAACCTAACCTCCAGCTGGAAATGATACATTCCATTATTTCTTATAGTACAATAAAGCCCTTTATTTATGGCAAACATTAGGTTCTGTAGTCCAGGTGACAGAATTCCTATCTTAGCAGTGCATCAGGTCTTTCCTTCTCTCCATGTAATAGTTATCCCTGAAATGGTCTCGTTCTTCTCTTGTCAGACCTGAACATATGGTATATCTGTCAGCGTTAGGGAGAGGGCTCTCAGTCACAGTGATTATCTCTTCAGCCAGGTGTAACAGAAGACACCAAGTTCTGATGAAGTTTCCTTTTCTTATGAAGCTCTCATGACTTCCAGTTCCAACCTGCTAATTCCACATGGTTGCATTTGACACTAGAATGTTGTAAACATATCCAATTATTATATGGTTTTTACAGGTTACTTATACAAGAAAGGCTGACCTAAGTGCATTATGTATAGTGTCTTTTTCCTTCTAGAATGTAGATGCTGCCTTGTCTTCAAGAAATCAGTGTTCTCTACAGAGTAGCTTAAAAGTATTGTTTCTGAAATTCTGCATCTTAACATGCACAACTCAGGTGTGATTGTTACAGCTGAATGAAGATTACACCCTGAGCAAAAGAAATGTTTGGAAAGCTGAAGGCAGAGCTTCATACATTCATAGAATGCTTTGGGTTGCAAGGAACCTTAAAGATCATCTAATTCCAACTTCCCTGCCATGGCAGGGGCACCTTCCACTAGACCAGGTCATTCTAGGGTTCCTCCAACCTGGCCTTGAACACCTCCAGGGAGGGTACATTCACAACTTCCCTGTGCAATCTGTTCCAGTGTCTTACCACCCTTACTGTAAAGAATTTCTTTCTAGTATCTAGTCTAAATCTGTGCTCCTCGAGCTTAAAGCTGTTCTGTCTTGTCCAGTGACTGTATCTTGTATAGTTAGAGCAGACTAGTCTTTTGAATGTCAGATGTTCTAGACAAGTGTTTTGAATTTGGATTGCTTAATAGTTCCTATAGAGTATGAAATAAATGGGCACAAGGAATTACTTTAGCTGTTCTGTAATAATCTCTGTAGTTCTGTAATAATCTCTGTAATGTCAGAATCTGAACTTTTTATTTTAAAAGTCAATATTAAGACTATAAGAGACAGACAATTTTTTAACAGACATGCATTTTAATGACAAAATAATTTATAGAATCCTTTATTGAATTCTATGTGAATTTTCTAAGACTCATTTTAGTGGTAAAGAAAATGAAGGCTTAACTGTCCTAGTTTATGAGAAGTAGAAAGAAACTCTTAACTGTTTCCATGAGTATTTCTGTTTGAACTTTTACATTGCATAGATTTGTGATCTGCTAAATGGAGGGAAAAAATGAGGGCATCAAACTCTCTTTTTTTAATGTGATATGTCAGGTAATATAAAGCTGAGCCTAGTTCTTTATCATAATTAAAGAGATGCTCCTACATACCATTTGTATATTTATGTACTGATACACTTTAAAAAACGATTGCATTCTTTGTAATGATTGTGATTAATTACTTGTGGGAAAGAAAAAAAATTATCCCATTATGTAGACACCTAAAATTGTTAGTCATCTCTGAAAACACTGCTCTTCAGTTCCTGATCCTGTCTCCGAATTCCCAATAAGCCTTCTCCTCCTCTCCAGTGTCACTTAGGAAGAGGCATGTCAGCATTCAGGAAGATAGAGTCATAGAATCATAGAATTATAGAATCATAGAATCAACCAGGTTGGAAGAGACCTCCAAGATCATCCAGTCCAACCTAGCACCCAGCCCTATCCAGTCAACTAGACCATGGCACTAAGTGCCTCATCCAGGCTTTTCTTGAACACCTCCAGGGACGGTGCCTCCACCACCTCCCCGGGCAGCCCATTCCAATGGGAAATCACTGTCTCTGTGTCATGCAGTTCTTTCTAATTGCCAACACTGAATAAATTCACATTCACTTACATCTGTGAAAAACTGACAGATTGTGCTTATATATTTGAGCTTGGACAGTCTCCTTCATCTCAAGTTTGTTGTTGGTGGTGGTTTTTGACCTTTGTTTGTTTGTTTGTTTGGGTTTTTGCTTGTTTGTTTGGATTTTTTTCTCCTGAAGCTGGGCAATGTCCAACTGTTTTCTGTTTTTCAAACTGTTTTCCCTGTGGGGATGGGGGAGGGGTGTGTGTGGAATTTGTAAGGGAATACAAAATGCTCCAAATAGCCTTACCAAGTGCATCAAGTATTTTGCACTGGCCTACAACAATATTTCTAACTGGTAGTTCAGCAGGTCAGCTGAAAACATAAGGCAAAAAGCCCCGGAGCTATATCAGCACGGTTAATCTTTTGTAAACAGCTTTCCTTTGTGCAGTGATAACTCTAGAAGCCTGCACAAAAAGACAAGTCATTACTAAACCCTAAAAAGGAGAATTTTCTCACTGCTTGGCAAGCACTGCAGTAGTTTTGAAGTACTAAACATTAAAAGGAAAAAAAAAAAAAGGTGTTTCATGTATGATGGATCCCTGAAGTGAGTATAGGTATAGTAATGAGCGCTAGGTTACTGGATATAAATTAGCAAAATCCAAACTCAGCGTAACAGCTTTAATAAAATGCTTTAACCTGTAAACAGCAGTTGTTTGTCACTGTCATTATTTCAGCACATATGCAATATTTTGCAGTTATACAAGTCTTCTGGTGTTTGCCAGGAGTACCTGCTTAACAGTAAAGCCTTTCCTGTCCTCAGTAACTCCAGTTTTCAGACAGTAAGCAAGTCTAGCGGTTACTTGGCAGGATGATAAAACTGCTGCAGGCTTGCCTAAGTCACCAACGAAGCTCTTTTCAGTGTATCTTTCCTGACAGAGGGCACTACTCAACAAAAGGCAAGATAAAAAGTCAGTGAAGGGTCCACTGCGGTTGGCACATTCCTAGCTTTATTTCTATTCTGAAGTTTCTCTGTAGTTGGGCTGTTTTAAGCTGAATTAATCAGGTTAAGAAGCATTTCCATGTTCGGAGAGAGGTACAAAACAACTCTTTCTTTGCTTCCTTTTGGACCTGATGTTTGCCAGTTACTTTGTTAATCAGCATTGCGCTTGCACCTGAGCTAAATTCTTTAACTGGTGTATGCTTGTGAGCTGATACTTCTGTCGTGTTTCATCCAACTTTTTTTTTAGGGGGAGAAAAAAGAAATGCACATGTATCTTCTGTGGCCAAATAACACCAAGATGGGTATTGCTCTCTGAACCCACTCACTGAAGCAGCATAAAATATCCTAATTATTTGGGGGGGGGGTATACTTTTTTATGCAAAAGCAGGCATGATCTAATGTGGAGATGGGCAAAGGTTTAGGGGTAACTGATTGCTTATTTGGTGATTAATCAGTTCCCTGATTTCTGCATTTGAATTGTGATATTGTTGGGTTAGAAGTGTCGTTTTGGTTGTGAGGTGTCAAGCCCTGTAGCCTCAACCTTCTAGAGAGGAATGCACAGCCACCCAAATACGTGCCCTGGCTCTGCTTAAGAGTCCTTCACAGACCTCTGGAGAAAGGTAGTTGATAGATTTTTCCCTGTTGGCACTGGCTATGAAGGGAGATGTGGAAGTTAACTGTGTAGAATACTCTTCTGACAGAACCACAAAACAAAAGTAATATGTGGTTTTCTGCCTAATTAGTGATGCTTGCCTAATTGGGAAAGGTTGATGTAGTGGGTTTCCCCTCCCTTCTCCTCCTCCCTTCTCCTCCTCCCTTCTCCTCCTCCCTTCTCCTCCTCCCTTCTCCTCCTCCCTTCTCCTCCTCCCTTCTCCTCCTCCCTTCTCCTCCTCCCTTCTCCTCCTCCCTTCTCCTCCTCCCTTCTCCTCCTCCCTTCTCCTCCTCCCTTCTCCTCCTCCCTTCTCCTCCTCCCTTCTCCTCCTCCCTTCTCCTCCTCCCTTCTCCTCCTCCCTTCTCCTCCTCCCTTCTCCTCCTCCCTTCTCCTCCTCCCTTCTCCTCCTCCCTTCTCCTCCTCCCTTCTCCTCCTCCCTTCTCCTCCTCCCTTCTCCTCCTCCCTTCTCCTCCTCCCTTCTCCTCCTCCCTTCTCCTCCTCCCTTCTCCTCCTCCCTTCTCCTCCTCCCTTCTCCTCCTCCCTTCTCCTCCTCCCTTCTCCTCCTCCCTTCATTATTTTTTTCATCCTGTGTTACAGATATTCGTGGTCTACAGGGATTTCTCGATCAGGCCTCAAGACTGGGACTTGATGTATCATTACAAAAAGTGGACAGGAACATCAGCAGAGTCTTTGCCAACCTTTTCACTACCATGAAAACAGAAGAGCTGAACCGCTACCGGGACACGTTGCGAAGGGCTATTTTACTTCTAAGTCCACGAGGAGCCCAGACTTTTATTAATGAGGTCAGTGCACAGTTGTTTTTATCATCAATGTTTCAGGAATATATGTGGTGACTTATGTGCTATGATGCCATGTTCTCTGTAGTGGTAGATTTTGACAATGCTGGTAAGTAAATGTCAAATAAGGTTGTTAGTTTCTAGTGCCAGAGAATTGAAATATTGGGTACTCCATGTAATGCATATGTTGTGGGTAATGCAAACGGGAGAGCACAGGCCAGATGGGCACTTTCAATATAACATATAGCTCTGTAGGGCAATTTTTTTCCCCTAGTTACCTTCTGTACCAGTATATTTCACCTGGATTTCAACCACTGTTGACAAGTGAGCAGAAAATCTACTATAGTCTATTAGAAATCAAACAACATGCCTGTTTTAGTGTGGAAATCTCAAAATTAATGTGAAGAGGGCATGTTATTGATGTTTGAAAGCTGAATCACAGAGTTTTTTATTGAGTATGAAGTAGGAATTATATGTTTGTCTTTTTTTCTTAATGGTTTCCTGAAATCAAACAGGCTAATTAGGACAGGGAGGTAACTGTTGGGAAAACTTGTAATTAATGCTGTCCTGGGGGTTAATTTTTGGCATTAATTAGAATCATAGAATCAAGTAGGTTGGAAGAGACCTTTAAGATCATCAAGTCTGACATAGCACCCAGCCCTATCCATCAACTAGACCATGGCATTGAATGCCTCATCCAGGCTTTTCTTGAATACCTCCAGGGATGGACACTCTCTCTGTCAAGAACTTCCTCCTAACATCCAGCCTAGACCTCCCTCAGCACAACTTGAGACTGTGTCCCTTTGTTCTATTGCTGGTTGCCTGGGAGAAGAGACCAACCTCCACCTGGCTATAGCCTCCCTTCAGGTAGCTGTAGACAGCAATGAGGTCACCCCTGAGCCTCCTCTTCTTCAGGCTAAACAACCCCAGCTCCCTCAGCCTCTCCTCATTGGGCTTGTGTTCCATTTATCTAGCTTTTAAAAATATTAAATAATGACTAATTTTACAATGCTTTATATGTCAGAGTTGATAAGGAGAGTTGGATCTTCAATTTGTTCAAGAAATTTATTTGCAAAGTCCCCTGGGCAGCAGTCCTTAAGAGCAAATGGGTCCAGGATGGTTGGACCTACTTTAAACAGGAGCTCTTGAAGTCACAGGAGCTGGCAGTTCCCATGTGCCGGAAGATGAGCCGGTGGGGAAGGCGACCAGCCTGGATGAGCAAACAGGTCCTGAAGGAATTGGGGGAAAAAAAGAGGGTGTATCACCTCTGGAAGGAGGGGAAGGCTTCTCCTGACGTGTTTAAGGAGATAGCCAGATTATGCAGGAGAAAAATTAGAGAGGCTAAGGTCCAGCTAGAACTTAGGCTGGCCACCTCTGTGAGGATAATAAAAAGCATTTTTATAAATTTATCAATGCTAAAAAGAAGGGCAAGAAGAGCCTCCACTCCTTACTGGGCCAGGCGGGGAACATTATAACTGATGACGAGGAAAAGGCTGAGGTCCTGAATGCCTTCTTCGCCTCAATTTTCAACAGTAAGGAGGGAGGAGTTCAGGGCAAGTGGCCTCTTGAACTGGGGGATGGGGTTGGGGAGCAGTGTGTTCCCCTGGAAATTCATGAAGAATTAGTTCAGGACCTGCTGAGCCATCTGGACACCCACAAGTCCATGGGACCAGATGGGATCCATCCCAGGGTGCTGAGAGAGCTGGCAGCTGAGCTGGCCAAGCCACTCTCCATCATTTTCCAGCAGTCCTGGCTCACCGGAGAGGTCCCAGGAGACTGGAAAATGGCCAACGTGGTCCCCATCCACAAGAAGGGTCGGATGGAGGAACCTGGGAACTACAGACCCGTCAGCCTGACCTCAGTGCCAGGGAAACTGATGGAGCAGGTTATCTTGGGGGCAATAACTGCGCACCTTAGGGAGGTCTAAAGGCTCAGGTCCAGCTAACATGGATTTAGGAAGGGCAGATCCTGCCTCTCCAACCTGATCTCCTTCTATGATCAGGTGAGCTGCTTGGTGGATGTGGGGAGGCCTGTGGATGTGGTCTATCTGGACTTCAACGAGGCCTTTGACACTGTCCCCCACAGCAAACTGCTGGCTAAGCTGTCAGCCCGTGGCTTGGATGGCAACACTCTGTGCTGGGTTAGGAACTGGCTGGAGGGCCGGACCCAGAGAGTGGTGGTGAATGGTGCCACATCCAGCTGGTGGCTGTCACTAGTGGTGTCCCTCAGGGATCAGTGCTGGGCCCCATCCTCTTTAACATCTTCATTGATGGTCTGGATGAGGGCATGGAGTCAGTCATCAGCAAGTTTGCAGATGACACTAAGCTGAGGGCAGATGTGGCTGGGTTGGAGGGCAGAAGGGCTCTGCAGTGGGACCTTGACCACCTGGACAGATGGGCAGAGTCCAATGGGATGGCATTCAATAGCTCCAAGTGCAGGGTGCTGCACTTTGGCCACAACAACCCCATGAAGAGATACAAGCTGGGGTCGGAGTGGCTGGAGAGCAGCCAAACAGAGAGGGATCTGGGGGTGCTGATCGATACCCACCTGAACATGAGCCAGCAGTGTGCCCAGGTGGCCAGGAGAGCCAGTGGCATCCTGGCCTGCATCAGGAATGGTGTGGTCAGCAGGAGCAGGGAGGTCATTCTGCCCCTGTACTCTGCACTGGTTAGACCTCACTTTGAGTACTGTGTTCAGTTCTGGGCCCCTCAGTTTAAGAAGGACATTGAGATGCTTGAGCGTGTCCAGAGAAGGGCAACAAGGCTGGTGAGAGGCCTTGAGCACAGCCCTACGAGGAGAGGCTGAGGGAGCTGGGATTGTTTAGCCTGGAGAAGAGGAGGCTCAGGGGAGACCTTGTTGATGTCTACGACTACCTGAAGGGTGGTTGTAGCCAGGGGGAGGTTGCTCTCTTCTCTCAGGTGTCCAACACCAAAAGGACACAGCCTCAAGCTACATCAGGGGAAATTTAGGCTCGAGGTGAGCAGAAAGTTCTTCACTGAGAGAGTCATTGGACACTGGAATGGGCTGCCCAGGGAGGTGGTGGAATCGCCGTCCCTGGAGCTGTTCAAGACAGGATTGGACGTGGCACCTGGTGCCATGGTCTAGCCTTGAGCTCTGTGGTAACAGTTTGGACTTGATGATCTATGAGGTCTCTTCCAACCTTGATGATACTGTGATACTGTGATCTTCAGTATAAGTACATGTTTTCATTAGGTGAGGGTTTTGCAATAAAGTAGGGTGTTATTCTTTTTGCAAACCAGGGATAAGTCTGAACCAAGAAACTAAAATGTGGATGAGACCTCTTTCCAGTGCTCAGTTTTCCTGCGCCAGTGCCTGCTAATAAAAAGAAGAACAAACAAACCCCAAACCCCTCAAAACTTAAATTAGCTAATTAAGTTTTTGATGGTATTGTCAGAAGTAAATTCTCTATACTTACATTCACCATTAATTTTTAAATTAATAGGGTAAATTTTATCATGTATAAATGAGGCAAATGGGTAGCTTGGGAAGGACTAAGCACAGGGAAAAATTCTGCTCACGTTTGTGCATACAGAGGAGTATTCTGCAGAGAATAAGACAGAACCTGCCCTCAAACTGCAGTGAACACAGTCAGTGGTTTCGTTTGCTTCATAAAAGCCCTACAGCAAAAATCCCCATTGCTTAGTTTTCCGGTGAGTCCTAACAAAGTATCCATAGCACATAATAAAAAGAAATCAACCTATGTATTTTATTCAGGCCCACGCTGATTACAAAGTCTGAACTCAGCCCAGAAGGCATATTGTATCCTAGGCTGTGTCAAAAGAAGTGTGACCAGCAGGATAAGGGAGGTGATTCTGCCCTTTTACTCTGCTCTTTTGAGACTCTACCTTGAATACTGCATCCATTTTTGATGTCCTCATCAGGAGGAGGACACAGAGCTGTTAGAGCAAGACCAGGTCCCTTCCAACCTAAGCCATTCTATGAACTCACCCTTCAGTGCACAAGGCTTCAGAAATGTTCATTAAGAGTTCTGTGTGTGCTCTGTCAGGACCCTGACAATCTCTTGAGGATAGTGGCTAATGTATTAAGCTGTTTTACTACTTACTTCACCTTAAAGTAGTGTGTATTATAGGCATTAAGGATAATGATCTTGATATGTTTCCAAATTCCTGCAGGAGTTTAACTGTGGCCAGAAATGAAAAGTAATTTATTTGGCAATCTTCCCATATTGGATCTTGATTGATTCAGAAGAGCTTTATAAAAGAAAATTTAAATCTTAGAAAGGAAGTCTCAAAAGGCTTGAGGTGTGAGGTGAAGGAATAGAATCATAGAATCAACCAGGTTGGAAGAGACCTCCAAACTCATCCAGTCCAACCTAGCACCCAGCCCTATCCAACCAACTAGACCATGGCACTAAGTGCCTCATCCAGGCTTATCTTGAACACCTCCAGGGATGGTGCCTCCACCACCTCCCTGGGCAGCCCATTCCAATGCCAATCACTCTCTCTGCCAACAACTTCCTCCTAACATCCAGCCTATACTTCCCCCAGCACAACTTGAGACTGTCCCCCCTTGTTCTGTAGTTGGTTGCCTGGGAAAAGAGACCAACCCTCACCTGGCTGCAACCTCCCTTCAGGTAGTTGTAGACAGCAATGAGGTCACCCCTGAGCCTCCTCTTCTCCAGGCTAAACAACCCCAGCTCCCTCAGCCTATCCTCATAGGGTTTGTGTTCCAGGCCTCTAATCAGCTTTGTCGCCCTTCTTTGGACACATTCCAGCACCTCAGCATCTCTCTTGAATTGAGGAGCCCAGAACTGGACACAGTACTCAATAGGGAAGAATCCATCACTAGCAGAGGCTCTGCTCATCTTTCATGGACTTGGATTATGTTATTGATAGGATAGTAATGATATAAATTATGTCGATATCTCAGTCACTAAGTACAACTAATTAACCACAACACAGTTCCAGACAGTTTAGAATAAGAATTTTTTACTTTTACCTTTGAGGGTCCCTTCCAACCCAATGCAATCTCTGAATTTGCTTGAAATGTGCATTCTTACATAATTGACATGATTACATCATTCACATTGTGCAGCATTAGGTGCCGTAATTGTACATGTTTCCACAGTAAATATTTCATTCTATAGGTACTACACTGTATGTCGTATACTGACCAGTATTGTTACCCAGTTGAGCTCTACATCTTGGAAGCTGTTTGAGATTTTGAAAGAATTTGGCTTTTTCAGATCCACTACAGGGGAAAAAAAAAAGCCTAGGTCTCTGAAAAAAAATAAAATAGTAACCTGAGGAGAAAATTAAAATTAAAAGCAAAAAATGATCTTCATAATTTCTGTTTTAACTAAAGTTACAAATAAGAATTTTAGAATAAAAAGAAAAAAATCAAGGGATTTAAAATATTATTTCCATAAATATATAGAAATGGATTTTTTTTGTGTGAAAAATATATTCCTTACTTTGATCTTCAGGTTTTCAGGGGAAAAAAATGTCTGAAAAATTCTGACTAGATCTTATTAATGTCTGGTTGTTAATAGCACTGCCAAATACAGGTGTTGCACACAAACTCTCTTGTGGAATGCATAACTAAACAAATAGACTTTCTTGAGTCCTGATTACAAATAATTTAAGCAAACTTTTCTTTACACAAATCATAGACATCAACTGTCACAAGCTAGCATAAGATTTATTTTGCTTGATTTGGTATTGCAAGTACTACTTTTTTCTTATGGATTCTGATTTCAGCTTCACTTACCACTTAGGTGAACCAGAGAGATCTTATCTGACTTTGGTTGGATACACAGAGTTAGGGGACTTGAACATCTCATCCATCAAAAGCTTTCTAAATCCTAGAACAACTCAATTGTGGGATAATTTCTTTAGGCTTTGTTTAGGCATCATTTTCACTTTCCTGGATTAACAACCTCAATGCCTGTTTCTGTCACATGTCCAAGTTACTGCAGCAGAAGTTACTTGCATTTTGGAAGTTTTCTAGGTTTACTATTGTTATAAAATTGTTTTGACTGTAGGAAGAGGGCAGTTGTGTGGTGTTCAACAAGGACAAGTGCCAGCTGCTGCACTTAGTACACATTAGGCTTGGGGAAGACTGTCTGGAAAGCTGATCGGTGGGAAAGAATCTGGGTGTGCTGATTGACAAAAGGCTGAACATGATCTGGAAGTGTGCTCAGGTGACCAAGAAGGCCAACAGCATCCTGGCCAGTGACAGTCTAGCCAGCAGGTGCTCTCAAGTTGTGCCAGGGGAGGATAGGCTGGATGTTAGGAGGAAGTTCTTCACAGAGACAGTGATTTGCCATTGGAATGGGCTGCCCAGAGAGGTAGTGGAGTCACTGCCCCTGGAAGTGTTCAAGAAAAGACTGGATGAGGCACTTAAGTGTCATGGTCTAGTTGATTGGACAGGGCTGGATGCTAGGTTGGACTGTCTTGGAGGTCTCTTCCAATCTGGTTGATTCAATGATTCTAAGAGTGAGATAGATAAATAAATAAAAATGTATAAGTATAAACATGGAAGCAGCCTTTACTCAGAAAACAGAAGGAAAATGCTTTTATAAAATGTTAGCTATGCTAGGTGCTGCAGAAAAAGGTCACTCTGGGATTAAAGCAAAGCTAATCTAAAGGAAGTATGTCCCTCCTTAATAATGTTGAGAAAAATCTCACCTTCTTCACCTGCACAAGTCTCTGATGTGTTCAGTTTATATGCAAAACCAGACTCAGTTGTAACAGGTATCCATGTAACAGAAAAAAAATATACTTTGAAGTCTATGTGATCTCCTTACAAGGCAATATACAGAAAGAGAAGAAAATATACTAATTCAGAGAGGGGAAGAGGATGGACTTTCAGCTATTCTGTTGGTCTCTTTGGCCCACACATAGGATCTGAGATTGCTCCTAACAGCCACATTTCACCTACCACCTGCATTTACCAATGGATGTATTCTTTTGGGTGCCAGTAGAGGTATATTTGTATTGAATGCTTTTATCATTATGGGCTCTATTTAGTGGCATGAATACATGTAAAATGGTTCAAAGAGAGGTGACAAAAATTATAAAAGGATAGGAGAGCATGACCTATGAAGACAGGTCTCAGGAACATGCTATATACAGCCTGCCTAAGGGAATGTAACTGGCAAATACTTGAGAAGAAACAGGAGAGGAGGAGGAGGAGGAATTATTTAAGGTGATCATGGGTGGTCTAACAGGAACTAATGACCTAAAGCTAAAGGCATGCTTTCTAACAGCAAGGTCAGTCAGATAATGTGAGCACTTGGCAAGGAAGGTCAGTTGAAGTATTGTCCTTCAGGATGTCCAAGAGTTCACCAGATAAAACACTTTGGTAACTTAATCTAGTAGTTTTTTGTGAAGTGGTTTGAAAGGTGTTCTAGATGACCCAGGACTTCTGAAGACACACCAGGAAACACTTGTTGGGTGATGCATTTAAACTTTGTACATGCTGTATGCAGTGCAGAGGAAGAGGAAAAAAAGATTCAGCAGTTCAGTTTTTCTCAGGTGTCCTATTGAAGATGTGCAGTAAGTCAGCTGTGGAGGTTTTGGGTGTTTTCTTCCCAGAACGCATATGGCTGGAGATATGTATTTTAATGAATTTTGTCTTTAAAAGTGTAGGTAATCTCAACTGCTTCACAGACTCCACCCATCCTACTCTTGAGTATTATTACCTTTGCTTTTGCAAACCAGTAAAATGGAGGCTGTAGCACAGTTGTGCGTGGGTATTAATTTGATAAGAGAAGGAATTATTTGCTTTATAAACCTTTAACTAAGTGTTACTTGGGGTTTGGCAGCCTCACTGAAATGCTAAATGTTTCTGTTTAGGTGCACTTCTGAAAATGGTGTGATTACTTGTGAGTCTGTCTTGCCTGTAAGCTCATAAGCCTACTGCATTAAGGTTGCTAGTATATATGCACATCACTGCAGCATACCAGCTGAAAGCAGAACTCTCTGCATCCTTAGTACAGTAAACAAGCAGGAAAAAAATGAGAGAGCAGATTAATTGCATTAAAAATTAATGCTAAAACCCCTGCATCATTGCAGCAGTTGTCTGAATAGCTGCAATTCCAGTTTGAGCTGGAGCTCTAAATTTCCAGAGCAATGCTAAGTTTGTTAAGCAGTGGTAATTTATCCCTGCCCTGTTTGTGTAGTCACCTCTGTGTCCTCACTGGAAAGTAAAGATTGTTCTCTGTTTCTCTTTTACCCTAGTTCATGTCAAATATTTTGTCTGCTTCTCTAAAGTAATAGAGATGTTCTATTTTTGGTTTAAGCTTTTATGATCATGTCACATTGACTTTTGGCCTTCCTTCATTCCTGGTCATTGAGGATGCTCATTGGCACTTGTATGTATGTGAACCATGCTCCAGACTTCTGTTTTTCCCTTCTGCAGTTGGTAACATACTATTACTTGGCTGGAGCTGTGGGAATTATGTGTGGCATTTGAACAGTTTACACCCACAAACAGTTGTAAAAGATGTTTTTGTCGTAGAATCAGATTGGAAGAGACCTCCAAGATTATCCAGTCCAACCTAGCACCCAGCCCTGGCCAAACAACTAGACCATGGCACTAAGTGCCTGAGCCACGCTTTTCTTTAACTTCCCAGGGATCGTGACTCCACCACCTCCCTGGGCAGCCCATTCCAATGCCAATCACTCTCTCTCTGACAACAACTTTCTTCTAACATCCAGCCGGGACCTCCCCTGGCACAACTTGAGACTCTGTCCCTTTGTTCTGTTGCTGGTTGCCTGGGAGAGGAGACCAACTTCTACCTGGCTACAGCCTCCCTTCAGGTAGTTGTAGACAGCAATGAGGTCACCCCTGAGCCTCCTCTTCTCCAGGCTAAACAACCCCCAGCTCCCTCAGCCTCTCCTCATAGGGTTTGTGCTCCAGTCCTCTCACCAGCTTTGTTGCCCTTCTCTGGACATGTTCCAGTACCTCAACATCTCTCTTTAATTGAAGAGCTCAGAACTGGACACAGTACTCAAGGTGTGTCCTGACCAGTGCTGAGTACAGGGGAAGAATAACCTCCCTCATCTTGCTAGCCACAGTGTTCCTGATGCAGGCCAGGATGCCACTGGCTCTCTTGGCCACCTGGGCACACTGCTGGCTCATTAAGTAGAGACCTCTGTTTTTCAGAATTTAACAGTAAATAGCTGAATACTATTTAGTGAGAAAACTTTAATATTAATTTTCTGGCATTTGATGTTGACATGAATCTCTCTTTTATGTTGCAAATGTTCAACATATTAGTATATAACTGTTTTATATGCACTATACAAACATTTTGAAATATTAGTGAATAGCTTTGGTAAAAACACAATTAATATGTACCTCTTCTGCTTTTAGAAGGCAATTTCTTTGTTTAAAGAGCTTGTGGTGATTTGTGAGTGCTCATAATGGAACTGTAGAAATAATATATGCTTCTTTCAATAGTTCAAGTTAAATTATACCCGCCTTATTTTTCCTAAATATTCCTCTGGTTTTCTGTTTCTTCCTCTAAGCTAAAATCTTGTCTGCTATTGTTGACATTTGCAATACAGTGAGACTCTTTGTGCTTAAAGAGATAATAATTATAACCAAGCAAACCTCATTAAGCTGCTGAAACCAAAATGAAAACAAAGCCTCCCATTTTGGGATAAATTGACTTAGAAGTCGGTTTCTTTCCAGTGGGCCAGGAAATAAAAATCAGAACACAAACTCTCCCACAGTTTGTTTCACTATGATTAATCCAAGCTATAGGATTACTGTGAGATTTACCATTGGAATGGGCTGCCCAGGGAGGTGGTAGAGTCACCATCCCTGGAGGTGTTCAAAAGAAGATTGGATGAGGTGCTTAGTGCCATGGTCTAGTTGACTGGATAGGTGATAGGGTGGACTGGATGATTGTGGAGGTCTCTTCCAACCTGGTTGGTTCTATGATATGTTTGGAACAATTATTTACCTATTTTGACACAGATTTGTAGGCATTGTAGAGTTAAAAAAATGCTGAGTAAATAACTTCAGGAGCTGTTTTACTTCTGCAGGCATATATAAGTGACATAGTGACTTTTTCTAACCTCAGTAGTAATGTTGGATTAGATTATGTACCTTAGGCTAGCAGTTTTACTAAAGTCTCTCAATGTTAGTAATATGTCTGGTTTGAAGGAACTCCTATTTTCAGCTCAGATTTTGAATCTGATGACTAGGCACATATGCATAGGGGTTCATTTATTTTTAAATGTCATTAAATCTGTATGTACAGGAACTGGGCATTCCTCTTGCTCCAAATACTTAATCCTCTGTACCTTTGGGTCCTTGCTTCACTGCAGGTGTTCTGTTGTTAAAATGTGACTCAATTCCTAGCAGTTTCAGTGTTGTCCACAAGTAAGTGTGGCAGGTCAGAAGGAAACTGTGCCAAACATCTGGCTGACAAATTGTTGAAGTATAAAATTTAATTTCCTTTTTCTGGGGGGTTATTTTTCATTTATTAAATTTCCTCTTTTTAATTTTCTTTGTTAGTTGTTTTTTTTAATCTTTCCTCAACCTCACTGTTAAACACGGAAGCTGAACACCACAGTGAAAGGTAAGAGGATTCACAGGGAGGACCCTGAAAAAGCTGGCATGTCTGTACAGCAGAAGGCAATGGCACTGACATTCATATCCTGGAAGGAGACACTGGCATTTCTGTACCACTGTGCTAAGGTTCTCCTTACAGGATAGCTCCATGTTAACACAGTCAGTTCCAAAAGCAGCCCTCTGCACAGATTTAACCTGGAAAGATTCTAGCTGTTAGGGAAGGATGTGCATATATGGAGTGCATATATGTAAATATATGTGTGTGTATGTATTTAGTTAGTTGTTTTTAAGGAGTTGGTGCTATTAATGACTTGGAAACACTTTGGTTTGTGTTGTACTGGACCACACACAGTTCATCTTCTTTGGAGCTGCTTTTCATAGCATCCAGTGTTGCCTTTTGAAAGAGCTGAGATAGGATAGCTCTAGTGAGTGCTAGAACTCCAAAGCTTCTAAATTCTACCCCCACCTCCATCTAGTCCTTTATGCCTGTTTTTATAAAATTATTTTGCTTCAGATTGTTCATATATTTATAATATATATATGTATATACACACATTCACAGGCAGGTAACCTCATCAGCTCTTTTTATGATCAGATTACCCACCTTGTGAACGTGGGGAAGGCTGTGCGTATAGTCTGGTTGGACTTCAGCAAAGTCTTTGACAGCATCTGCCACAAGCAGCTCCTGTCAGCTTGTGGCTTGAACAGATTCACACTAATGTGGGTCAAGAACTTCCTGGCAGGCTAACAGAGTGGTGGTGGATGGTGCCACATCCAGTTGGCAACTGTCACTAGTGGTGTGCCCCAAGGATCAGTGCTGGGCCCAGTCCTGTTCAATATTTTTATTGTTGATCTGGATGAGGGGATTGAGTCCAGCATCAGTAAGTTTGCAGATGACACCAAGCTAGGTGCAGATGTGGGTCTGCTGGAGGGTAGGAGAACCCTGCAGAGAGACCTTGACAGGCTGGATGGGTGGGCAGAGGCCAATGGGATGAGATTTAACAAGGCCAAGTGCAGGGTTCTGCACTTTGGCCACAACAACCACAAGCAGTGCTACAGGCTGGGGACAGAGTGGCTGGAGAGCATCCAGGCAGGAAGGGACCTGGAGGTACTGGTAGATAGTAGGCTGAAGATGAGCCAGCAGTGTGCCCAGGTGGCCAAGAGAGCCAGTGGCATCCTGGCCTGGATCAGGAAGTGTGGCCAGTAGGACAATGGAGGTTATTCTTCCCCTGTACTCAACATTGGTCAGACCACATCTTGAGTGCTGTGTCCAGTTCTGGGCTCCTTAATTCAAGGGAGATATTGAGATACTGGAAGGTCTCCAGAGAGGTGTGACAAAGCTGGTGAGGGACCTGGAACACAGCCCTGTAAGGAGAGGCTGAGGGAGCTGGGGGTGTGCAGCCTGGAGACGAGGAGGTGACCTCAGGGGTGACCTCATTGCTGTCTACATCTACCTGAAGGGAGGCTGTAGCCAGGTGGGGGTTGGTCTCTTCTCCCAGGCAACCAGCAACAGAACAAGGGGACACATTGTCAAATTGTGTCCAGGAAGGTCTAGGCTGGATGTTAGGAGTAAGTTCTTCCCAGAGAGTGTGATTGGCATTGGAATGGGCTGCCCAGGGAGGTGGTGGAGTCACCGTCCCTGGAGGTGTTGAAGAAAAGCCTGGATGAGGCACTTAGTGCCATGGTCTAGTTGTTTGGCCAGGGCTGGGTGCTAGGTTGGACTGGATGATCTTGGAGGTCTCTTCCAACCTGGTTGATTCTATGATTCTATTCTATATATAGATACACATGTGTACGTATTTGTAATGTAGTGGAAAGTTAAAAGAAATAGTCTGACATATCTATGGTTGTTATAATACCAGAGTACATGTGAAATGTTTCTCTAAAATACTGAATATCTTCAGATAACTTTATCACTGCTAGCAAGGATAATTTTCTGCACTTTAGATGTAATTTAGCAGGAAGCAGAAATTACTGATTAATTATGGATGATTAATTATATAATGTGTTCCTGCATTTGCATTTCATCATTATACCACTGTTTCCCTTTTGTAAGACACTAGCAGAAACAGTACAAGATACATAGGAAAATGTGTTTGCCCTGTAAAAATCAGGAGAAAGCAATGGCCCTACAAAAGCTATTTGCCACCTTCCAATTTTACTTTTTCATGTAACATCAGTTAATTGTTCAGCTTACTGTGCTAAGGCTGCTGGACTTTGAACACTCTAAAATACATACTGCAAATATTATATATTAGATTGGTGAACCTTCAACATCATAGGGTGGGCATGGGTGAACCATCAAAACCCTAGAGTGAGCTTTTTCCATGGATGAATCTGCAAGCATTTCTCAGCACAAGGATTGGCTTGGAGTAAAGGGCTCTCACAGTCAGCCAATCATCTTTCCCCTAATCTGTGCCTTTAGATCTGGTGTTCTGGATTAAGAAAATCACCAAGTCATTTCATTAGTTGCTTCAGGGGTTCTGGAAAGCAGCCATTTATCCTTAGAAGGGATGAGTAATAATAATACTTTGCACCTGCTTTGCATGTTTTCACTGGAGTTTTGTAATCACTTTTAGTAGGTGAAATACAATTATATAGACCTATGACTTGTTTTTAATTTCGAAATAATCTGGAAAATTATTCAAACCTTCACTAATTGCTTACAGCATACAGTATAGTGCTGGCTGTGTGTGAGATAAAAGCTTGGGCGAGATATACCTCAGTTTGAGAAGACTAATCTGTAGCAAGTGTCCTGGAACTGACACCCTGTTTGTCTTAAGGTTACTTACATGTGGGGCAGGCAGCACACAGTGTAGGTGTGAGGGTTGATGTTCAAGCAATACTATCCAGTATGTAGGAGATAACACTGAGTGATATGCCCTTTTCTTCATAATTGTGCTAGGTTGAAGCAGGCTAAAATGTTTTGGTGAGAAGAACTAGATTACAGGCTGTGGAAAGAAAACAATGGTGATGTCTACTTCACTTACAGGCTTGCTGAGATGTATAGGAACAAATTAAAACACAGATAACCACTCTCACTGGGGCTGCTGGCTGAGCTGCATCTTACTCTCTAACCTCACCCTCCATTTTGGACTAATCCACTTTGCTTCCTAACCCCCTGGCTGAACCTCTATTCTTCCTTGGGACTGGGGTAAGGTTGAGAGGGGTAGGGGGAAGGTGAAGGGGTAGTAGAGAGCCCCTCCTGGGGACTCAGATTTCTGGGAGGGCAGTTGTGTTTCTGTATTATCTTGTCTATTTCTGTATATAACTGTATATATACTGTAAATATCTGCTTGTATATCATGCTAGTTGTAAATATAAGCTTCATTCATATGAAATCGGTTGAGTCTAGTCTGGGTGATTTCTAAAGTGTGGTGGAGCAGGGAACACCCAAACCATCACAACAGTTCAAAGTGCAGAGCTCTTAAAAAAATAGAGGCTCATGGGAACTCTCTGGAAATGTGAGGGAAGAAATATTTGGAACCTTGTTCATCAAGGACAAGCAGTTAGATTTGATCAAATTAAGCTTATAACTTCAGACAGTGTGGTAACTGTGCAATAAGACTGTCTTTTTCCTCAGGCAAAGAGTGTTCTGTGTCAAACGAATACAGCAGTCTATCATCAGCATAAAGCACGAAGTGTCACTTCCTTCATTTACCTTTGTACATTGTTTGGGTGGCAAACACCTTAAAAACTGGCTGAAGTTGGAGTTGTTTTGGAAAGGAATTATAGACCTATGCTGGTAATTATTTTTCTTGCTCCTACTGTTAGTGCTGCTGGAGTCGCTATAAGCAGTTTGTTTATTGTACCTGAGTGCTTTATCTTGAGTTGGGGTGTAATTTTACTCAGTGCTGTACAAACTTGTGTTCCAAAGTGATATTTATAATGTGCAAGACATGACAGGTAGACATGTCTAGGGTGCGAAAGCATTGATGCTGGGCTGCATCAGGAGAAGTGTGATCAAGGAAGATGATTCTCCCCCTCTATTCCACTCTGGTGAGACCCCACCTGGAGCACTATATCCAGTTCTGGAGCCCCCATTACAAGAATGATGTGGACATGCTGGAGTGTGTCCAGAGAAGGGCCACTGGGTTGATCAGAGGGCTGGAGCAGCTCTCCTATGAGCACAGACTGAAAGAGTTGAGGCTGTTCAGTCAGGAGAAGAGGAGGCTCCCAGGTGACCTTCTTGTAGCCTTTCCGTATCTGAAGGAGACCTACAAAAAAACTGGGGAGTGACTTTTCAGGATATCAGGGAGTGGCAGGACTAGGGGGAATGAAGCGAAGCTGGAGATGGGTAGGTTCAGCTGGATGTGAGGAGGAAGTTGTTGAGCATGAGAGTGGTGAGAGCCTGGAATGGGTTGCCCAGGGAGGTGGTTGAGGCCCTGTCCCTGGAGGTGTTTAAGGCCAGCATGGATGAGGCTGTGGCCAGCCTGCTCTAGGGTAGGGTGTCCCTGGTCATAGCAGGGGGATTGGAACTAGATGATCCTTGTGGTCCCTTCCAACCCTGACTGATTCTATGATTCTGTGTTCAATGACAGAATTAGCATCTTCATTACAGGATCTTTGGAAAAAAAAAAAAAAAGAAAGAAAAACAAAAGATTTAAATATATTTGTGGATTTTTAAAAGATTATAAATAGGTGTAGGTGAAGATAATTCACACCAAGGTCAGAATATTGATGATGAATTAGAGGTAACCTGGAAGAATGGAATAAAAAATACATGGTGTTGGAAGTTAAACTAGTTAGCATATCTTTGATGTGACAGGTAGCAAAGGAGCTATCGAAGCAGTGTGAAGAGATGAATGAAAAGATCAAAGCAAGGAGTTAAAGATTGTCTTTGCATCAGAAGTTTCAGTGAGATAGGAGAGGAGCTTCCAGTTCTTTAGGTCACAAAGATGAACATTGTAGTAATCAATATGTAATGTTATCAGAGCTGAGAAAGGAGTTTCAGTATTACAGATGGGTAAAAAGAGCTGTTTATTACAAAGGTTATGTTTAATGAATCTACAAGACTTTGCTTTTATGCTGGATGAGAGGCTTCAAAAGAATTAAGAGTCAAAGATGACACTTACATTGTAGTCCAAAGTGGCAGATCTGATGTTTTGGCTGTCCGTTTTGACTGGGAAAAAGGATTTCATTTTTTTTTGAAGAGAGAGAGAGTTGAGAAATCTCATTATCCATATAAAGCTCACAGAATATCTGGAAAGCAGACTAACAACTTAGACTGAACAGAATGTGAAAAACTGTCACAGAGAAGTAGATCAAGACTCATCAGCATGTGCATGGCAGTGGATTTTTCACTAGTTTGCTGCTGGATTCAGCATAGAGAGAGGAGATTAGAGAGTGAATGTGTGTGGGGCACCAGTTCACAATTTAAGGAGTGGCATAGCAGGAAACTCAGGAGGGAAGTGCTGGGAAGAGGAGTTTTGTCAACAAGAAATGCCATCATCTGTATTAAAAAATGTCTGGCAGAGTAAAAATTTTAGAGTTTTACTAAGAAAAAGTGAGTCAGTAGGAACAATTTCAGTTAAGTGCAAAAGATATAAACTAGAATGAAGAGAAATTTAACCAAGATCAGAAGAGAAGGTCTAAGGCAGTGTGTGTGAATCATGTGTTAAAGGGTCTTCAGGTAGAAGGGAGAGGAAGGAAGAATAGAGTGAATATGTATAGAGCCTGGACTCAACACTGGTCAGGCCACACTTTGAGTCCTGTGTCTGCTTCTGGGATCCTCAATTCAAGAGAGATGTTGAGGTGCTGGAACATCAGGAACACAAACCCTATGAGGAGAGGCTGAGGGAGCTGGGGTTGTTTAGCCTGGAGAAGAGGAGGTGACCCTGGGGTGACCTCATTGCTGTCTACAACTACCTGAAGGGAGGCTGTAGCCAGGTGGGGGTTGGTCTCTTCTCCCAGGCAACCAACTACAGAACAAGGGGGGACAGTCTCAAGTTGTGCTGGAGGAAGTATAGGCTGGATGTTAGGAGGAAGTTGTTGGCAGAGAGAGTGATTGGCATTGGAATGGGCTACCCAGGGAGGTGGTGGAATCGCCTGTCCCTGGAGGTGTTGAAGAAAAGCCTGGCTGAGGCACTTAGTGCTGTGATCTGGTTGACTGGATAGGGCTGAGTGATAGGTTGGACTGGATGATCTTGGAGATCTCTTCCAACCTGGTTGATTCTATGATTCTTTGCAGTTCCTATCGGATATGTAGTTTGCTTGGTTTACTCTCCTTCAGCCATCAGAAAACTGCATATGGCCAGGCAGTAGAGATTTTATTCTCTGTTCATGTTGCTGGTTGTTTGTTTTAATGAAGCAAACAGCAGAATTTCTTCCAATTCACCTTACTGAAAAAGTGGATGGTTTTCTAGGTTTTTGGATCATTGCCTTTGCAATGTTAAGTGCTAAAGGAATAAAAGTAGTTCTGAAAGCATCATCTGTGGGAAAGAACATAAGCTCTGTGTCATAAGGACAATTTCTCACTGTGGTTTTTTTTTTTTTTTTGTGATGTCTTTTCATTGGAAAAGTGTTCATGCTGCAGGTTTCATCAATGGAAATATAATCAGGTTTCCCTACACAGATTTTCTGTGTTTGCTGTTGGTTTTTGTTCAGGGTTTTGTTAAGAGATAACTTCATAGCTGTTTTTTTCAAGTATCGCTTTCCAAGGGTGATCTCTTTCTGTTGATGAGGGTACCTGATGATTATCCCTACAGCCCATAAAATGTGGAGATAAAGGATTATTAGTCCCTTTTTTCCAGCTTGGGCATAAGGGTACAGAGAAAATAGGCAATTTACTTCAGCACACCTGAAAAGGGGACTGAACTTCTAAATGTCAAACCAAGAACCTACCCAAAAGGTTATCCTTTCATTTGATACTGCCAGCTATGTCTGTGCCACCATTGACCCCTAGATGTTTCATTTGACAAAACTGATATTCCTGTCACTCCAGTGATCCTTTTGTCAGACATGCAGCCTTTAACCCATACACACTGTGTCACACATTAAAACTCTTATATAAAGTGCATGTTGGCTTTAGTTTCAAATAAATAATGCAACTCACATGTACAGTCCTGCAGAGCATTTAAAGAGATGCTCAGGTAGCTTCAAAAATCTGGGTTTTTGTTTTTTGTTTGTTTTTTTTTGTTTGTTTTTTGTTTATTGCATTGAACTCTTTCATTGTAATGGAGTTATAGTTTCCTATAGACCATGCTCTTTGAATGAAATCAATTTGTTTGGTGCTGACCCATCCATTCAACTTGAAGCAATCAGATTTAAAAGCTTTAAGCTTTATTAATGTGTGTGCAAATAGCAATTGGATTCCAAGGACACTCTTTAGGAAAGAACCTTGAGTGATTTTCTTGATATATTTTATTATATTCTGCCTCCAACTTTCCAAAGGGGAAAAAAAAAAGTTACAATTATTTTTAGATAATACTGAAAAGGAAAAAAAGAAAACAAAAAATCCCCAAACACCCAAGCCTTGACTGTTTTTAATGAAAGCATATTGACTTGAAAATATTACAAGCTCCTCAACATACTTTCCCATAAAATTGTTGATGAGTATAGAGAATATTTTGAGATATCTCCAAGTACATAAAGAACCAAACCTCATAACACCATAGTGTTCCTTTTCTAAACTACCAACATTCAAGATATTTTAAGAATCTATGTCAGTTCTTAATGCATCTTGATTTAAAGTCAGAACAATCTAGCAAATACAGTGCTTCAGCCTGGACACAGTTATGAATGTTTAATAAGTGTATGAGGTTCAAGTCAGACTCATCCCTGCTAGCACTCGTGACCAAAAGGCACCCTAACACTGGACGTGCTGCTGTGCAAGTAGCATAGAATCATATCAGTGTTGAGTACGAGGGAAGTGTAACCTCCCTTGTCCTACTGGCCACACTGTTCCTAATACAGGCCAGGATGCCAGTGGCTCTCTTGGCCACCTGGGCACACTGCTGCCTCATCTTCAGCCTACTATCTACCAGTACCTCCAGGTCCCTTTCTGCCTGGCTGCTCTCCAGCTACTCTGTCCCCAGCCTGTAGTGCTGCTTGTGGTTGTTGTGGCCAAAGCATAGAACCCTGCACTTGGCCTTGTTAAATCTCATCCCACTGGCCTCTGCCCACCCATCCAGCCTGTCAAGGTCCCTCTGCAGGGCTCTCCAACATATCAACACCTGCTCCTAGCTAGGTGTCATCTGCAAACTTACTGAACTCAATCCCCTCATCCAGATCAATAATAAATATATTGAACAGGACTGGGCCCAGCACTGATCCTTGGGGCACACCACTAGTGACAGTTGCCAACTGGATGTGGCACCATTCACCACCACTCTCTGGGCATAGCCCTCCAGCCAGTTCTTGACCCATACCAAGCCACGAGCTGCCAGCTTTGCCAACAGCTTGTTGTTGCAGAAAGTGTCAAAGGCCTTGCTGAAGTCCAGGTAGACTACATCCGCAGCCTTCTCCACATTCACCATACAAAACATATTTACGTGTACTTATAATTATATACAATTTAGAAATAATACAGAAATCCAACCCTCCCCCCAAGACAAAATAAAGCCCAGAAGGGGCCAGCATCACCACCTTCTCTCCCCCAGGTAGAAAACCAGCAAGGCTTCATGTGTTATCAACAAAAGCTTACTACACAGTGTGCAGGACTCTGGCAAAGGAACAGCAAAAGAGCCCAGAGCCCAAGAGAGCTTTTTATACCAATTAGCAAACCAATGAATGCTATAGACTTTATCATTATTATTCTTTTACATCCAATGCTCTAATTTATTTTATGGTTAGAGTGACAGAGCACTGGAACAAGCTGTCCAAAGAGGTTGTGGAGTCTCCTTCTCTGGAGATTTTCAAAACCCTCCTGGATGCATTTCTGTGTAGTCTGTTCTGGGTGAGCCTGCTTTGGCAGGGGAGGTTGGACTCAATGATATCTGAAGGTCTCTTCCAACCCCTAACATTCTGTGATGAAAAAAATAGTTAATTATTTAATAAATTTAATTATGGAAAAAAATATTTAAAGGCAAATATGTCTGAGTAAAATATATGCTTATGCAATATAGAATATAGAAAAATATGTATGCATTTTATGTGCTCTATATACACAGAGACACAACTTGCATACTCAGGTCAGATAGGCAGGAAAGAATTTACATGTCCCTAAATATAGAAGGACAGGGCAAAAGTTTGTGTTTTGTGCAGCTGGAAAAGGAAAATAAAGATACTGGGGCAGAAATGAACTAAGAAGTACAAGTTCCTCAGTTGTTCTGTTTCAGCTCATTGAGAACATTCTCATTTCTGATGTACTTCATTTGTAAGTAGTGTCAACATCTTTCAGAGTAAACTAAGTGGGGAAGATTATTTTTGAAAGCCTATTGGAGTGAGTTTTTTTTCATGCAGGGGACTTGCAACACTGATCAAATGGAACGGAGACAGTATAGAAAATCCACTTCCCTCAGGCTCATTGGCGTTGAATTTTCTGTGGTTGATAAAGAAACAAAGAGTAAAATGTGAAAAGGTCAAAGCCTGATCACAAGAGTGAGCAGGAGAAAGCTGTTTCATAGCTGACATCCTCTCGAAGTGCAGAGGGCACTTAGGGAATGTGTGGAGTGCTTTAGTGCAAGTGATACTGAGGCCTCAGTCCCAAAACACTCCATAATCTAATGGTAATCTGTGATTTCTAAATTAAACTGGTGGAATGTTGGAATCCCAGATGAAAAGGGAAACAAATCTGAACAAAATGGCTGAGTGGGAGCATCAGAGTGTCAACAAATTTGTGAATAACCTGAGCCTGGAGTGTCAGTTTTGCCATTTTGAGGCTCATCCTCCTGATGTGTGCAGAAGAGAGACCCTGTAAGCTACTTGTGTTTAGTGGTTAATGAGAATATGAAAGGGAGCCTTAAGGGAGTCTTAAGCTCTGTAGTCAAGAACATGTTTATATCAACCTGGCAATACTGGACAGCTGACAATGCTGCTGATGGCTGCCTTTATATGTCAAGAGAGTAGCAGTCACACTAATGTTCCCACAACATGGTGTACATAATCTTTATCTCTGTCCTGGTTTTACTACTTTGAGAAATGAAATTCAACTTTTCTAGGCAGAGAATTTGTCATACTCTTGTTCTCCTTGTTTCACTCCCCTTTCAAAAGCTTCTCTTTGTGATAAATTTAACTCACTACTTCTGCAGGCACTTAATGAGATATGCTTGCACTATCACAATTACTAATCTAAAATTAGAACTAAGAGTACATATAATTGTTTACAGGGAAGTAATGACTCAGTTAAATGATTGTGATACCGAGGTGCTTTGCTTATCTATAAAGCTGAAGACTTTTTTTTTTTCAACTTGATCAAAATTTGTGAAAAACAGCAAAAAACAACCAAAGAAGCAATTCTCCCTAAACTACTGAAACTTTCTTGTGGACTGCTGTAATTAAAAGTGAATATTTTTGTCTCATCTGTTTTACCACATCACTGAAGCTCTAGATGCTGTCAGTGCCTGTGAGTGAAGAGTTAAGTCACAAGGTTAGTGGCCTGCTCTAGAGGATAAAGGCAATCCCCAATTTCCTGCTCAGCTCATTGATATTGATTTTCAAATTAATCTGCTTGCTTGTTTATTGGAATCTCCATTGCTTCAGCAAAAAGTTCCAGCCAAAACACAGCAGCTTTCTAATGGCTCTGGATTTCATTGTTTATCACTGTCACTTGCTTTGGGAAGAACCTGGAAAACTAGCAGTAGGCACTTGTGTTAACAAAAAAATCCCAACTGACCAGACAAACAAAAAGAGTTGGAAAACTACTTTGATACTGAAGTTTTAAAAACAAGTAGATGTTGCTTAAAGAATAAGAGTGCAGCAATATTTCATCTGTGTTTTTATAAAGGCAAGGTAGTGTGGGAAATCATTGCCTATATCTCACTGCTTTCCATAATGCTTGTTATTTACTTGTTAATATAAGGAGTTATACTAGATCAAGATTAGAGAGATGGAGACTCTAATTTCAATAGATATAACTATAAGGCTATTTCAGGGATAACTCCTTGCTCTCACAACAAAAATGTGAGGATGTAATCCAGTAACACTAAGAAGATACCAGACAGCAAAGTAACAAGACAAGCTAAGTGGATGGATAATTTAGATGACTTGGGCAAGTCAGATGTTTATTGGGAGTTACATCAGTGTCTTGGTTTTGAAATATACATATAACAAGTATTTGAGAGTACTTTGAAAATGTTTTGTTTATTAATGAACACATTGGTTTGTTATCAAGAACAACCAATTTTCATACAGTGCGTTAATGTTAGGAGGGCAATGAATGATTCTGAAGCACTGCCCTTCTCCTGGACCTACCTATTTGGTGTGCATTTTTTTTCTCATTTTTGCACTATTTCCCTTGGTCCTGTGCAAGAATGAGGAGAGGGGAATAGATTTTGTCTCTTTAAATGCTGGACAAACTAGCATCAGCTCTATGTGAGATGGGAAAGAGAGATAATGAAATAGTAGGGTGCAGATTTGTCTTGTCCTCGTTCCAGTAGTGACATTTCCATTCATCAGCTGAGTCTTCTAAAGAATGTCAAAATGTTGTTCAAGAAAAACCCATGCAAACTCCCTCTAGCTCTTTGTTGCTTTTGACAAGAGTACATGAAGTCCTTGTATGTGTGAGAGAACTCTATCAAAATGTGCATTTCCTGCTGCTGTTTATTGGCAGGATACCTTAGAGTCTATTCATCCAGAATTCTGGCAGCAAAAGTAGCCAGAGATTTGGTGCCAGTCCCCTCATTTGAGCTTGACCTGGCTTCCCTCTTAGTGCTCCATGCATACGCTGCCTCTGTAAAACTCTGCTGTTCCAACACTAGAAATATTTTTGGTGAGAATCCTGGCTTTAACTGAGTTTGTAGGAGAGCTCATGAACATCTGCAATTCTGTGCTTAACCTTTTTGGAAAGGGAGGCTGTAGCCACGTGAGAGTTGGTCTCTTCTCCCAGGCAGCCAGAAACAGAACAAGGGGACACAGTCTCAAGTTGTGCCCAGGGAGGTCTAGGCTGGATGTTAGGAGGAAGTTCTTGACAGGGAGAGTGATTTGCCATTTGAATGGGCTGCCCAGGGAGGTGGTGGAGTCACCATCCCTGGAGGTGTTCAGTAAAAGCCTGGCTGAGGCACTTAGTGCCGTGGCCTAGTTGGTTAGACGGGGCTGGGTGCTAGGTTGGACTGGATGAGTTTGGAGGTCTCTTCCAACCTGGTTGATTCTATGATTCTACGTTTTCTTGTCCTCCCTGGTGGTAAGGTCCTAGAATGGGTGATGTTACAGACGAGTTTTTATTTTCAAATAGATGAAGTTTGCAGATTATTTATAGAATAGTCTCTTGCACTTTCTTGACAGCAAGCAATGACTAGCTCCTGAGAAATATTTACTGTTTCCACTTTGGAATCAATCTTGAAAGCAACATATGTGAGTATACAACAGAGTAACACAAAATATCATTGTTTCACAGTAACTAAGAGGAAAAACCAATTGCAGTTTCTCTATGAAAATCTCAAGTCTTTCTCTTATGTTTGAGTCGTGTCATAATGGCATAAACTCAAACATCTGTTGAAATCAAGAAATTCAAATGAGGATATTTTTCCACTTTTGGTGCAAAGTAACTTAATCTCTTGGTTTGAAACTATGAGAAACATTAGAGTACTCATTTAAAACCAAAAAGAAAATTGCCTGGTTTTCCTTCTTGAAATAAACATCATGAGAGGCTTTCAAAACTTGTGATAAAATCCATACTTTCCTTTTGCATTGTATCCCATCCCAGATTCTATGGCAGACTCTATGGATGTTCAGAAAAGCAGGCTCTACCACAAGCTGCAGACTCCTCGTGTTAAGTGCCCCATTTACTCTGGGCAAGATGCAGATTTGCTATGGATTTCTCAGTGTATCTATGGAAAGTGGAAATTGCCACTTTTCTGCATGGTCTTTATTAGGCTTTTAAAGTGCTCTCCATTGCTCTTTTTCATGAGTGTTATCACTGTTACTTAATGGCAAAACAAGGTCTCTACAGACTGGAGTACAGGAGACAGTGTCTTCCTTCTCAAAAAGTCTTTAGTCAAAGGAGATTCTTAGAAGTCTATGTGAAAAACCTTCCAGTTGTGTATTTATTGAATTTCTCTTCAAAACAAGAGAGTAAGGAAGGAGTTGTTTTTCCTGCTATTTTCCAGATGCTTTTCCCAATCATTTGAGAGTAAGTAGTGGGGAAAAGCTGAATGTACATCAAAGATAAAATGAGACCTCATGGGATGGCAGCAGAAGAGAAAATATAAAGTAAAGATGATAATTGAGTGTGCTGCTGAGTGTGCTTGGTAGTGCCTAAAGAGTAAGATGAAAGCAGACAGAGGAGCATTAAGGAAGACTGCAAGGTCACAGGATTTTGTTAGAATTAGGAAAAGTGTTTATTGGGATCAAGAAACACTGCAGATTGATAAAGCTAATATGGAGGACACCTGAAGGATTAAGTGGGAGGCTAACTGCTTAAACAAGGAGGAATTTCACCCTTGAGACCTTAGAGCTCGATAGAAAGTCCTAAAATGTTGAAAGTGGAACTTTAGTGATACTTATTTTACACAGAAGTAAAATAAGTGTACATATAAAGGACTATTTGGCAAGATGCATTAAAAATATGTGTATTATAGAAGGAGAGGGTTCAGCAAACGTTTTGCGTTTTCTTAGCCTCTGTTTGCCCTAGTCTCTGTTTGTGTCTCTATGTTTGAATGTTTCTTGCACTATTGTTCTGCTCTTTTTGATATTTAGGTACCTATATATTAACCTAAACCATTTAGAAGGGATACTTTGGATGAAAAAGGAAAGCTCAGTTTGGAGAGCATGCAGGGGCTTGTATTTGCTGTCTGACATTTTTTTGCCTTGCCTTGCAAGAATACAGTTTCATTTTCATTTAAATATTTATGAACAAATAATGAATTTTAAATGGAATTTAGTGAGAAAGGTTTGAGTTAGCTGCTAATTCTACCAGTAAATAGTAAATGCCTTTTAAGGTTACTAAATGAATTATGATATGAGCTATTAAAAATACTACTGATAGAAATCAAGCTCATTTGCATATGTTGCTAAGGCTGCAAGTGAGTTTCCTCAGATTCATAACCGAGTTCTATATATGTGTATATGGAACTGAACATCTATTTTTGTATATTGGCTCTAGTTAAACAGTATGAGTGTAGGTATATAACTGAAGTGAGGTTGTAGCCAGGTGGGGTTGGTCTCTTCTCCCAGGTAACCAGCAACAGAACAAGGGGACACAGTCTCAAGTTGTGCCAGGGGAGGTACAGGCTGGATGTTAGGAGGAAATTGTTGCCAGAGATTTGCCATTGGAATGGGCTGCCCAGGGAGGTGGTGGAGTTGCCATCCCTGGAGGTGCTGAAGAAATGCCTGGCTGAAGCACTTAGTGCCATGGTCTGGTTGACTGGCTAGGGCTGGGTGCTAGGTTGAACTGGATAACTTGTAGGTCTCTTCCAACCTGGCTGATTGAATCTATGATTCTCTATAGTATGAATACTATGATTCTATATAGTATGAATTTGTAAGCACAGATCATAATGGTCTGTAATATTTATATTTTTTTAACACATAGCTACAACTGTACTCATAAATTTGTTACCAGACATGTAACTACACTGCATTTAGGTAGTTTATCAGTGTGGTTAGAAAGTTGTATTAACAGTATTTAAGATTTTTTAGTTCAATTTAAGGGGGAAAAAAAGCCTCTCTGTGTTTTGGGTTAAATGTCTTCTGTCAGTAGATAAGCCACATCTATGGACATCTTCAGTGCATGTCATCTTGCATGTCAAATGGAAAAAGAACAAACCCACTTCAATATTTGCCAGAGTCTAGGATTGCAAGGGATAGGATACAAGAGGAGAGTATTGACTAAGAAAGACAATGCTTTTATTGCATGGTTTGCCTGGGTACATGTCTGTTCTTATGTGGTGGTTCTACATATCCTCAGTCTTCAATGAGGGACCTCAATGTTTGTGTGTGTGTCATTTTTTGGTGTTTGTTTGGTTGGTTTGGTTGGTTATCTAACCTGAAAACTTCCCAAACTTGTCTCTCCCTGCTTGCACTTTCTTTGAGTTTTCTATGTCACCACATACTTTAAAGAAAATCTTTCACTTTAGAGTTTTGATAAAGAAATCAATAACTGCTTTCAGTAAAATGTTCTATCCAGTAAAACATATGGAGTTTGGTAATGGCACCATTTAATTTTGATTCCCTCTAAAATTTGGATCCTGCTCTACCTTGTTTAGTAACAGTTTTGCCCTCTCTGAAGTGATGCCAGCGGCCATCCTCGTTTCCTAGACTGTGCAGTTCTCAATAGTTCTTGTTTTGGAATAACACATTACCAGAGTCTAACAGAGATTTCTCTGGTTTGTTTTTTTATGGCATCCCGGAATTGGTTGGATGATCCTTGCTTATAGGATCAAGAATGTTTTTAGCTATGTAAATGCTAATTTTGAGATAAATAGACAGTTGAAAGGTTTTAGGACCTCTATTTAATGGCATGTCTCTCATAGCAAATTGAGAACAAGCATTAAAGTTGATATTAATTTATCATTGCCTTAAGTCATACTTAGGATCAGAGCATATGTTCTGCAATTAGATGTCAAAAAAAGCCACACAGTCAACATATAGTTGTCATATCTGTATTGAGTCACCTACAGCATGTGTGTGGAGATTGCTAGATGTATTTGACAGTTTTTATTTTACTACTTTACTGTAGTGTTTTATTACAAAGTGGTTTTTCTTAATGAGAAAGTTGGCAGATTACACTAAACTAAACTGATTTTACTGTTTTGCTTTACTATTTTATCATGAAATGTTTCTTTCTTAATGAGCATATTGATAGCTAGATCGTACTAACCTAACTAATCTCTGATTTAACCTTATGGCTTGTTATTTCAGCTTCTTCCATGACTCATTAGTTGTCCTTCCTGTCCACAGTAGCTTGGCTAGGTCTCAAGAGAAGCAGATCAATAAAAATATACTTAGATGCACAGTCATGTGTGGATACAGATGTCTCGTGTATGTGCAGTTTCGAACATTAGTATCTGTCTTCTCTATAACTTGTTTGGTTTATAGCAGTGCTACTGTTATTTCACATTCTTTCCATGAAGACACACAATGTGGCCCAGGAAAGCTGGTCAATGTTCAAAAAGGCCCAGGAGGCCCAAAACAATCCCCCACCCAACCAGTTCCTTGAAGGAAGCGAGGCATGGTGGAAACTCGGTCAAAGGTTACTTGTAAAACTGTTGGCACCCAAACAGAGCCCACCTGTAGGCATGCAAGCATTCAGGCAACTGACTGCGGTGACTGTTGGAGCCTGGCACTCGAAGATGAGTGTGGCAGAGACAACGCCTGCATTAGGTATGAACAGATCAGTGGTCTGCTTAACCTAGTGGCTGAACTGAAGGACAGAGTGGAAAGATTAAGGGCTGCAAGGGAATGTGAAAGGGAGTTGAATTTACGGCACCAGGCTCTGCAGTCCCCCTTGGCAGAGGGAGGTAGCCCAAGAAACAAGGGAGAGTGGGCATAGGTGCCTGTCAGAAGGGGCAAGTGAAAACCCTTCCTGCCCCCCTCACCTTCTCCTTTGCCTTTGCACAACAGATATAGGGCACTAGAGGTTGAGGGAGAGGTGGGTTTGGAGGCAGAAGCATCACCGTCTGGGTGCTTGACTCAAGTCAGAACTTGTAGCCAAAAGAAAAAAAGGAGGGTAATTGCTATTGTTAAATGTTATCCTTCTGAAAGGAACAGAGAGCCCCATATGCTGGCCTGACCCCTCCCACAGGGAAGTCTGCTGCCTCCTTGGGGCCTGGGTCGAGGATGTTACCAGAAAGCTGCCTACTGTAGTGCATCCCTCTGATTACTATCCCTTGTTGGTTATACAGGCGGGAAATAATGAGGTTGCTACCAGAGGTCTAAAAGCAATCAAAAAGGACTTCAAGGCACTGAGAAAAGCAGTTGAAGGATCAGGGGCACAGGTAATCTTTTCATCAATACGCTTAGTCAGATGTTGGAATGGTGAGAAGAATAGGAAATCATGCCTGATTAACAAGTGGCTCAGAGGCTGGTGTCACCAACAAAAGTTTGAATTCTTTGATCTTAGGGAACTTTATTTGGCTCCAAGTCTGCTAGCGACAGATGGGCTACAACTGACTCACAGGGGGAGAAAGATCCTGGCACGTGAGCTGGGGTAAAAGCAGCAGCCCAGCGTAGTGTATGTACACCAATGCACGCAGTATGGGTAACAAACAGGAGGTGCCGGAAGCCTTGGTACATGAGGAAAACTACGATGTTGTCACCATCAGAGAAATGTGGTGGGATGACTCACACAATTGGAGTGCTGTAATCAACAGACTCTTCAGGAGAAACAGGCAAGGGAGAAATGGTGGAGGAGTGTCCTTATATATTAGGGATGCTCTGGATGTCATGGAAGTAGAGATTAAGGATGATCACGTTGAGTCCTTATGAGTAAGAATTAGGGGGAAGGACAACAAGGCTGTCATCCTGTTTGGAGTCTGTTATAGACCACCCACCCAGGAAGAAGAGGTTGATTTATTATTCTTGAAGCAACTGGAGGCTGTCTCAAAATCACCTGCCCTTGTTCTTGTGGGTGACTTTAACATGCCAGGCATCGGCTGGGACTTTAACACTGTAGAGAAGAGGCAGTCTAGAAGGTTCCTAGAGCGTATGGAGGACAACTTCTTATCTCAGTTGTTATGTAACCAGGGGTGCAGCTCTGCTTGACCTGCTGTTCACAAACAGAGAGGGGCTAGTGTGAGATGTGGTGTCGGAGGCTGCCTGGGGTGCAGTGGCCATGAAATTAGAGCTTTCAATACATGGTGAAATCAGGAGGGGCAGCAACAAAACCTCCGCACCAGACTTCGGAAGGACAGACTTTGGCTTATTTAAGGAACTAACTCAGAAAATTCCTTGGGAAACAGCCCTTAAAAACAAAGGGGTCCAGGAAGGTTGGACCTACTTCTAGAAAGAACTCTTGTAGGTGCAAGAATGGGCTGTCCCAATGTGCTGGAAGATGAGCTGATGAGGGAGGCAGCTACGCTGGATGGGCAAGGAGCTTCTAAAGGAATTAAAGGAAAAAAAAAAAGAGGGTGTATCATCTTTGGAAAAAAGGGGAGGTATCCCAGGAAGAGTTCAAAGATGTTGCTAGGTCTTGTAGGAGAAAAAAAAATAGAGAGATCCTGCACCTGTATCAGTGCAATCCCAAGCACAAATCCAGGCTGGGTGGTGAATGGCTGGAGAGCAGCCCTGAGGAAAAGGACCTGGGGGTCTGGGTTGATGAAAAGCTCAACATGAGCCAGCAGTGTGCTCATGCAGCCCAGACAGCAACCAGCCAACATGGCCAGCAGGGCAAGGGAGGGGATTCTCCTCCTTTACTCTGCTCTCATCAGACCCCACCTGGAGTATTGTGTACAGGTCTGGAGCCTCCAACACAAGAACGACATTGAACTGTTTGAGCGAGTCCAGAGGAGGGCCAAAAGATGATCAGAGGGCTGGAGCACCTTTGCTATGAGAACAGACTATGAGAACAGAGCTGGGACTCTTCAGCCTAGAGAAGAGAAGGCTTTGAGGAGACCTTATAGTGGCCTTCCAGTATCTGAAAGAGGCCTACAGGAAAACTGGGGAGGCACTACTTACAAGGTCTTGTAATGACAGGATGAGGGGTAATGGGTTTAAACTGGAAGAGGGGAGATTCAAACTAGATGTTAGGAAGAAGTTCTTTACAGTGAGGGTGGTGAGACACTGGCACAGGTTGCCCAGGGAGGTTGTGGATGTTCCCTCCCCTGGAGGTGTTCAAGGACAGTTTGGATGAGACCTTGAGCAACCTGTTCTAGTGGGAGGTGTCTCTGCCTATGGCGGGGGGTTGAAACTGGATGATCTTTGAGGTACCCACCAACCTAAACCATTCTATGGTTCTAATTCAGATGTTTTATCTGTTTGCCAATCAATACCACAGACTTTGAACTGATTTTGCTGTTGCTGTGGAGAAATGGACTGTTGATTTAAGTCAAGAGGATTCTCTGGTTTACAACCAGCATCCCTGCTGGAGCTGTCGGCTAGCAAAGAGTATGTTTTGTAATGCAAAGAGATGTGATTATAGTGGAAGATAATTTAGGTGAAATGGGACCTTGTATTAATAAACCAGAAGATGATAGTTCAGTTACTTTAGTTTACCTTGTGGTGGTGGATTATTTTTCAGTGCTTTCCAGCACAAGCCTTTGTCATACATCAGTTAGCAGATTGGTTAGAGCTTGCTCCGTGGCATTTAAAATCAATTTGTTTGTTTGTCAGAGATAAATGCCATTGGAATGAAACTTAAATCTTAGAGGAGGGGAAATTCGGCCATAAGGCAACACTGGGATCTTGTATATCAAGGTAACAAAGACTTTCTTCTTGTCATGTGTAGAAAAGGAAAAATGGTTATAGGAGTGTGTATGGAGGATCTCCTAGCACTTATCCTGGAGTGGCATATGTTCTTAAGTAATGCTACTGATTTCTGTGATAAACAAAGCTTTTCCTCTTCTGGTACCAATGCATCCAGGAATTTAGATTCTAAAAATGTATGTCCAGAAAGGACTTGGGAATTCCCAGTGTCATGTTATTCTTTCAGTCTGACTGCAGGCTCGGGGGAGTGCTATATCATCTCTTACGCTTGGTTCACATACTGAAAGCTTAGATTTCATCACAACAGTAGAGCTAATTTTTTTTACTTCAACTGTAACACAGAGATGGATGCTCTTTGGCCTCTAGACCCTGGACACTGAAAAACTGAGGAGTTTCCACCTCTGTCAGGCCATAGAAAATTCTGATCCTCCATAATCTCAGATCTGTATTTTCACGTCTACATTAACTTAGGTCTAAGATTCTGCAACTTCCACTGTGTCAGACTACATTTGTTTCCCAGGACTCAGTTTTCATTCCTACGAAATGAGGTCAAACCGAGGCCATGAAAGTCCTCCTCTTAACTCTTTATTTCTCATCATTACTCTTAGGCTTCCTTGCTGTTGGCCTAAGTTCCCTCAGAAAGCAAATTCTTATCATCAGTGTGGCAGGGGCAGTGTCCCTTCTGTAACAGTGATCAAACAAGGTAACTGTTTCTTAGCAGTGTGCTTTTTTAGGCAAACACTTGCCAGACTGCTGCAAATAAGTTGGTATTGACCAAACGTAATTACCTCCTGAGAGATGTCTGGTATGGTGGCTGCCTGTATATCTGAAATCATCCTCACATTTCCTGCAGGGCATGCAACAATTGATAAGACTAAAGAAATTAATCATTGTGATCTCACTCATCCCTTCCTGATGGCCTCAGGTGTCCTGGGATGGGTGAACTGACACATTTGGTTCTGAAGCTCTGGCAGTGTGGCAGTGACCTGGCCATGCCAAATGAAAGCTCTGGAGTAGGTAAACCCACATGTTGAAACAGCTGATATTCTGAGAGAGAACCCATAACAGAAGGTTTGCAATTGTTTACAAAATACTAATTATAACTAATTTTCTTAATCCTGCATATATTTTATGCCCATTTTAGTGTCAGTTATTTTTAAAGGTTGATGAATTCTTGGTCTCTGTAATAAATTTTTAATTTACTTATGTCGTTTGAGAAAAATGTTCCTTTACTGTGCTATGAGGCAAAAGTGTCACAACTCAAAGGCTGATATCTGTAGGTCATCTGTTGCTCAGTGTATTTTTATTACATCTCCTTTTAACCATCGTTTTGCTAAATATATTTAATCATTTAAATTCTTCTTGCTACTAATTTTCTTTGGCTTTTAAGAATTCTTATAACTTTGAAGTCTTCAAGTTGTTTTACCTAATACAGAAGTACTGGCCTGGATCAGGAACAGTGTGGCCAGCAGGACAAGGGAGGTTATTCTTCCCCTGTACTCAGCACTGCTCAGGACACACCTTGAGTACTGTGTCCAGTTCTAGGCCCCTCAATTCAAGAGAGATGTTGAGGTGCTGGAACGTGTCCAGAGAAGGGCAACAAAGCTGGCGAAGGGCCTGGAGCGCAAACCCTATGAGGAGAGGCTGAGGGAGCTGGGGTTGTTTAGCCTGGAGAAGAGGAGGTGACCTCAGGGGTGACCTCATTGCTGTCTACAACTACCTGAAGGGAGGTTATAGCCAGGTGGGGGTTGGTCTCTTCTCCCAGGCAACCAACTACAGAACAAGGGGGGACAGTCTCAAGTTGTGCTGGAGGAAGTATAGGCTGGATGTTAGGAGGAAGTTGTTGGCAGAGAGAGTGATTGGCATTGGAATGGGCTGCCCAGGGAGGTAGTGGAGTCACCATCCCTGGAGATATTCAAGAAAAGCCTGGCTGAGTCACTTAGTGCCATGGTCTAGTTGATTGGAGAGGGCTGGGTGCTAGACTGGACTGGCTGATCTTGGAGGTCTCTTCCAACCTGGTTGATTCTATGATTCTACTGTGACTGTCTATCTGTGCTGTCCTGCAAACTGACACCATTGTCAAGCTCTAAAAATCCACTTATTTCTTCTTTTAAATATACCAAGAAATTGAATAAAGGAAGCATAAAGAATCTTGCATAAAGCATCTTATTTAATCCTTAAGGTGGTGAAGCAAAGTGGTTAACAGTACAAAAGAATCACTGGATGCAAATTATCTGATGGAAAATAGTGTAGTACAGAAATTACCTTAGCTCAACTTAAGCTGTTGTCTGATTTGGACTGGGAACAGAATCTGTTAACCAATCAAAGGCAAATTCAAGCTTTTATTAAACACCGTGACTTTGTTTTAAAAGAGGTCTGTAAAGATTAATGGATTCATTCAGATGTACTATTTGTCTTTGTGGCTTCTATCAATGAATAAATGTCCTCTATTTGACTGGCTGACACATATTTAATTTGGTGTAATATATGATACATGGAAAATGCCTTTCAGTTTGGAACATTCGTGACTTATAGTTACCATCATTCAAGTCCCTCCTGTAACAATGCAGGTTTTTCTCTCTACTCATCAAGTTTACTAATAATGATTAAATATTTTCTTAGTTGCATTGTCTTTGACAGCACTTGGTCAACTTGTGGTATGGAACAGTTCCTTCCTGTCCATCATTGATCTTTCTTTCCAGTTACACCTAAGGAGGAGCAAGGTTATTCAGCACATTTGAATGAGTTATTGACAAATAGACATCAGTTAACCTAATAAAATATATGTTTTAAAAGTGGTAATCGAGGCAATGATATTTCATAATTATGAGGAGATTGATATTAAGTTGGAAGTCAGATACTCACAGTTAAGAAAAATAATGTATTACATTGTTAATATATAATACAGTGCCAGTATGTGGGTTTCAAATAACTTAAAGATGCACTTCATTTGTAGTTGTGTGCTAGTTTGAGCCCAGCTAGAATGTTTTGGTGAGAAGAACTAGATTATAGGCTGTGGAAGGAAAACAAGGCTGATGTCTACCTCACTGATTGGCTTGCTGAGATGTATAAGAATAAGAATCAAAACATAGATAAGGCACAACTTCTCCTGCTGGGGAGCTCTGAGCTGCATCTCTCTCTAGCCTCTTTGACTAATCCTCTTTGCTTCCTAAGCCCCTGGCCAAACCTCCATTCTTCCTTGGGACTGGGGTAAGGTTGAGAGGGGTAGGGGAAGGTGAAGGAGTGGATGGGAGGCCCTCCTGGGGACTCAGGTTTCTGGGAGGGCTGCTGTGTTTCTGTATTACCTTTTACTTTGTATATTTCTGTATATAACTGTATATTCTGTAAATATCTGTTTGTATATTGTGCTAGCTGTAAATATAAGCTTCACTCAATTTCCAGATCCAGCTGAGTCTAGTCTGGATGATTTCCAAAGTGTGTGTGGGGTGGGTAACAGCCAAACCATCACAAGTTGAAAACTTTGTGGTGAATTGTTCATCTTTTTGCTTAGAAGTCTCACCTTTTGTTGCTTTTGGTTTTGTGTTTTTCTTCGGATGTGTGTGGGGTTTCTTTGTTGCTTTTGTGCTTGGTTTTGGGGTTTTTTTTTTGTGAGAAGAGGAAAAAATGCTACTGTTCCTTAAATATAAGGTTTAGAAAACAAAATCACACATAAGCAAAACTTCAAAATGTTGAATATGACACATGCAACTGGTCTAGAGGTTTCCTTCAGTACTCCATGCCCCTAGTGTTTCCTGGTTTAGATGATAAGCACATGACTAGACTGAGCTGTCTTGGTTTAATTTCCTTGCTTGCTGCCCAACCTCGGACCTTGGCAAGCCATTACTATGATGCATGCTTTAGTTTCCAATAATGATATTGATCTCCTCCATGAAACATATTGAAGATCAAATATATTCTTATGAACAAGCATAAGCAGGCAGTTGGTCTTTGCACCTCTATTTAAACAAAGACCATACCTATTCATCCTCTTACGAGAAGAGTTTTCTGCCTGGTCACTGATACAGAAATTAGTGCTTTCTGTTCCAGGTTGTCACAGAAGATGTTAACTTCAGGAAATTAGTTTTTCTTGAAACTATTTTTCCTGTTCTCACCTGTCAAATAGAGATAATCACCTTCTTTTTTATAGTAGATCTCAACCTATAAGGAAAAAATGTTATACAAGACATACCATCTATGTGTGCTATGGTTTGGATTTTGTGCTCTAAATGGCTTGAGTATATCAGTATCTGGGGAGGTTTCATTAAGTGTTTCAGATGTAAAGGAGTAATTGGATACAAATATTCCTTCTTAACATTTGAATGAACTTCTGTCATGCACCACTTTTCCCTTATGTTTGGTGTTTTTTTTGTTTGTGTTTTTTTTTTTTTTTTTTGCCACTTCATAATGCTAAGTTTCAAAATCTTCCAATCTTCCTTCCAATCCATCATTAATACTTCTGGTTCAGTAGTTTCAGCCTGAGAAGTGTGGCTTTCTGGTTAATGATTTTTGTCCAGTTTCATGTCCTGGAAACTTATATTATTTTCATAAATATGCTTTCTGGCAGAGTTGAATAATAAATATGAAAAGTTTCAGAATTATGTATCTTAAGTAATAATCTGCCTAATGCATTTGGATATGATCTCTCATATTTTCATATTTTCTTGCAGATATTTGGACCCTATTTTTGTGTGTGATTGAAGATGATATTATGTGTTATATTATTAAATGTAGCATTTTCTTATTAAATATACATAACACACATATAACACATTCAACAATGTTTATTTCTCCATATATCTGTTGTGGAGGCAGGGAATTAATGTGGCTGAGTCAGGAATATATCTAAAAATAGAATTATTTTATTTTCCTGAAACCCCCCCCCCCCCCCCCCCCCAAAACTATATACAGAAATTAATTTAGTTTTAATTAGCAGATTCAGTTTGATTGAGAAGATCTTACAAGGATACCATAGATAAATTTGACTATTTCAGAAGTCAGGAGTTGGAAAAGGCTAAGCTACTAAACATAGCATTCCCCACTATTAATCAGGCTGAGACAAAAGTTTACTCACAGGTGAGTCAGGCTGTCTGAGATATAAGGCAGTCCAGATGCTTGTCCCCTTGCTCTCTTTCAAAAGACATCCAAGGCTCGTTAGGCCTATCAAGCTGCATAAAGTGGGTGCTTACAATGGGAAGCCATCCAAAGCAGGGACGGTCCTGTCCCTCAGGAGCTTGTCCTTTGGAGTGCCAGGGGACTCTTTCTGCAGGAACTATCCAGGCAGGAGAGAACCCCAAGGCGGGAAGAGCCCAAATATTTATGCTCTTCCCAGACAAAGAGTTGAGTTACCACTGCCTAGGCGTGAAGACCACAGCCAATCCCCAGCCTGATTCCAGCGCGGGCATCTGCACAGGGCACCCCTCGTGCCAGGAGGGCCCTTTGCTTCCCCCCTTCACACCTGCAGGGCAGGGTAGGGAAACAGGTTTTTCATGTCTTTCCTCTCCCATTTAAGCCATGGAGGGAGAGGAATTTTGGGGTATACCAGACTCCAGGACAACAACCACTTAATTCTATATTAAAAACATATATTTAAAAGAGTTGTAACAGTGCGAATTCTAGAATCTTTTGGTGGAAACAGGTAAAGATTAGCAAGCACACCTGTATATCACTACTACTGTAGATGTACATTCATGGTAATCATTCAGCAATCTTTGTTCTTTCTACTTACCTTGACTAATTTAACAGAGAGAGCGCCTGTGTCATAGTAGTCATGTTGGTGCATTCCATGAGTTTATGTATTTGTCAGATGAGCACATCTTGATAGTAGCTGTAGAAACATTCTCTTTGCCTCAAGCAGATCTTCAAGCTTCAATTCAGAAATTCACTCTATCCTTTTCCTAGGAATTAACCAGATCATCTTAAATTAGTAAAGTAGACTATAGCTGCCATCCCTGGAGATGTTCACAGAAAGTGTGGCTGAGGCACTTAGTGCCATGGTCTAGTTGACTAGATAGGGCTGCATGCTAAGTTAGACTGGATGATCTTGGAGGTCTCTTCCAACCTGGTCGATACTATGATTCTATATGATTATGTCTTTCTTTTCTATCATTGTTACCCGGTTCCTTGATCTCATGTGTATTTCTATCATGCAAGGCTTCATACAGATCAATCTGTTTTCAGAGTATTTGTCTCTTTGGTAGCTAAGTGTCAGGCTAGTCCCTGCATTAACTGCTGACTTTCATGTTTCACCTGTATTTCTGACTTTGATTATATAGTATTTCATATGATATGTAGATATTTCAGCTATTTTTTTCATATTAATGGAATCATACCAGCTTTAATGCTTGTTCCTTGCAATATGACTGCTGTAATATCTTTAGAAATGTGTTACTTGTTCATATTCTAGAACAAAGTGCAAGTCCTGAGTTAATACAGCCTGCTCTTGCAAGCCCCTGCATCTCCCCACACAGATGGGATGGAAAGTAACACAAAAACCCCCTCGGGGTTGAGATAAAGAGTTTTACTGAAAATATTTTAGTGCAAATGATAGAATGCTCAATTACCTTAGCCTATTTGCCAAAAAGCACAGAAAAATACAGCATCCTCCAATCCACAGCCCATGCAGTGGAAAAGAACAATAACCAAACCCAGAAACTGCAAACAGGAAACCTCTCATGTTACAATCTGAAATCCAAGCACCATGATAGTTAACTCTAGCCAGCACTTTCATTTCAAAGCTGATGGACAGCATTGTATTGAATCTCAGCAGCAGGTTCAGCTCAACCACTAACAGCTGTCATTTATGTGGATCTTTATTTCAAACTTTGCATGGACATGAAAGTAGAAGTTTATTAAGGTGCAATGTTCTGAATTTACTTCACACACAATGCAATGTCTCCAACTTTAAATTATTCTTATTTTGGTTTTCTTTTATCAGCTGTCCTTCCTGTACATAGTTTGTCACAGCAGAGTATGCTCAGGTAGAAGAAGTGGGAATGGAGAAAAGCTGGAGGTGGGTAGGTTCAGGCTGAATGTGAGGAGGAAGTTGTTGAGCATGAGTGTGGTGAGAGCCTGCAATGGGTTGCTGTCGTGGAGGGATTCATCTGAGTTTTGGGGGACTGAAATATGAGGCCGAATTCTTTAAGGATTTAAATAATTTAATATTATATGCACAAGGAATCCCTCCTCCCCAAACTTATTTACAGCTACCCCACACAAGTTCTTTGTATGTGGTTCCGAGATTATATTACAGAATGTCTATGTACAGCAAATTGGGAATTTAGCAAAGGTTTGAAAGGATTTAGGAAGAGAGTCTGTGACATGAAAGTGCCACTGGTAAGCTGTTGAGAGTTTATGCTTGAATCGAGTTTGCTCAGTTACTCACTGGCTGGAGTCAGTTTTGATGGCCCCAAATAGCGTGGGTTTGAATAGCTTAGCTCAGGGGTTATTGGGGTGCGCTGTCTGGAGCTTCCACGGGCACGGCCAAGCTGGGAATGGCAGCTGGAGCAGCAGCTGGCCGGGAGCGCCTCAGTCAGTGTCCCTGGGCTGGTGCTGTGGGCTGGAGTCATGCAGCGGCAGTGGTCCCCAAAAGTGGCTGGAACCGGCTAGGAGCAGCAGATGAGTGGTAAAGGGTGGCAAGGAGCGAGAGGCAAGATGCGAGGTAGAGAGGTAGGCAGCAGGGACACTGTATTGGCCCTTTTATGAGTTTTGACCCTGCGATTGATGGTCCTTGGCCACAATTCTGTCCAATGAGGGCTTGGCAACAGGCCAAAACATACCAAATAAAGTGAAGTCCGAGGGTCTGGTACCCCCAAATATGGAGAGAGCTCAGGTGGGTTCCCCACCCTAGGCACCTGAGCTTATGTAACGTGTTTACTTCAACCTTCGAGGAGCAACCCAGACTGGAAGGCACCAAGGCTATTGTGTCCCATTATCCCCCTTAACTTGTTTACCCCAAGTTTAGGCAGGGCAACACCCTCTGGGGGGACAACATGTCTGGGCATGAATAGATTTGTAAACATAGTTATTTGAGGCCTGTGCAACCCTCCACCACAGTTGCCCAGGGAGGTGGTTGAGGCCCCATGCATGGAGGTGTTTAAGGCCAGGATGACTGAGGCTGTGGCCAGCCTGATCTAGGGTAGGGTGTCCCTGCCTATGGCAGGGGGATTGGAACTAGATGATCCTCGTGGTCCCTTCCAACCTGGACTGATTCTATGATTCTAAGAGTGATGCTTTAGCCACTAAAGTGACCTTTCCTTTGAAGAGGGAAAATGGCTCATCATGATGAGACAGAATAACAAAATTAGTATGAAGTACTTGTAAATGAAAAAGAAAACAATCTGTGGAGTCGAAAGGAAAAGCTTACTAGAAGTTAGAAGAAAAGCTGCATATGGAAATAAATGGGGTAAAATGAATGACTGAGCTTAAAAATATCATTTTTCAGGAAAATAATGGTGGTAATAGCTTACATCCTGCTGGGCCAAACCAAAATTTCCCAGCATCATCAGCACTCTGATGGTGACAGGAGGAGACATTAGTCAGGGACAGTAGGAAAACTTGGCTACCTTGTCCTGTCTATCATCTCACCTGCATCCACATTTGTTGGATTAGGAGTATAAAAGTGAATGGGCAGAGATTTCTGTGACTCTTTTTAATATTTAATGGTTTGAACCTATTGGAAAAAAATTGCCTCTGTAGGCTCCTGTGGAAACTAATTCCAGTTCATGACCCAAGATGAAAAGTTTCTATGGGCAAGAAAGGGCATGTTGGAACATATAAGTGTATGATCTTACCTGTTTGATCCTGTTATGAAGAAAGCTACAACTTTTAAAAGTGTATGTCTAACTCAAGATGATGAAAGGTAGAGAGACTGATGGGTAGAGAAAGGATTTGGCATTTGAAATCTTGGTCCCTGTAAGAAGATTTTGAAATGTGATCTTAGATGAATGAAGATGCAAATTATCATCCCTAAGGTAATTAACAAAACTCTCTGAGAAAATAGTGTCCCTCCACCCCTCAAACTGTGCTTGGCCATTGATTATGTGATCAGTCTGAGAACAGCTCTTCTATTGATTTATAGGAAGAATTGACTTAGATTTTATTCATCCTTGTATGCTGCTTTAAAACACATTTTTTAGGGAGGAGTTCACAGCATGCACCTCCTGTTGTGCAGCAAAAGTAAATCTTATTGTACAGCTCAGCCTTCTGCCATGGGTAAACCATAGGACATTTCCTACTTTAATCCTTAATTTGTCTTTACTAACCTTTTCATGGAGCTCTTTTTATGTTGTTTAATTATTTATTTTTTTTACTTGTTGGCACTTCTGAGGCATGAAATTTTTGTAAAATAGGATGATGCATGTCAGCTAATTAGCCTAGCAGTACCCTTATGTAGAGAAAAGGAGAGAACAAAGAGGGTGTAGCTGGAGACTCCTTTCCTTTGCTATTAAGAGGCTTTGGGGAAAACAGATGTTCGTCTGAAGAACTGCTAAGAAAAAGACAAATGTTTTGAATTCAGCTTTAAAGTGGGAGAAATACTTGGCCAAATTAAAATAAAGGATAAATTTATCATCTGAAACAAAGGCAATATTTTCATTATATGCAAGTGCATTTCCCAACACTAGTAAGGCATTTAGATAATTTGTTCTTATTGTCATGTCTTCTTACAGCCGATGCCTAGAATTAAGAAATGTGGGCTTTTTGGTTTTGTTGGGTTTTTTTTTAATCAGTTTCCTTATAAATCTGTGTTCTCTCCAGCAAACTCTTGAAATAAGAACAATGAATAAGAGCAACAGTGGTTGATAAGCTACTCACTTTTTGCACATAAACATATTTCAGGACTGGGACCTTACTGCTCTTATCTGTATTTTAGCTCTAACTCAATGCTTAACTCACTGATTTGTAAAGTACCTACCTTAAGTAGGAATGACTGTAGTGAAAAGAAGAAAAGACAGTGGCCATCTGTCTATCTTCTCTCTGAAGAATGAAGAAAATATTTGGTCTATGGGGCTATTTCTATGTGCTGTGCTCTAGTACAGGTGAGGTATGGAGGTCTGATTAAGTGGCATAGTAATTAAATGAAGTTTAGTTCTTGCTTCTAGTCCACCTGTAATTTTTGTGTAAAATTCTTCCAAAAATACTAAGTGGACCAGAACCAGTGCAGACCATTCAGAGCCCTTCCTCATTCGAAATGTACAGGCTTATTCATCATTTTCCCTTTTGCACAATAAATGCAGTTTAAAAGGAACTCAAGCACTGGAATTAATTAGTTTTGTGTAAGGATGCAGTAACAGGTTTCTCCATCAGTGAGGGATGTTGCTTGGGACTTTATCCACAGCAGCAATGAAACAAAAAGGCACATTATTTTTCAGGCCATAAACCTCCTTATTGCTGTTTCTACATTTCAGCTGCAGGCTCTTCACCAAACAGTGTAAAAAGGATTGTTTGGGCTTGTTTTTTTTTAGCCCTAAGTGTCATGAAAAATGAACCAAGGCTCATTTTGGTGGGTGTGATGGATTTTGCAAAATTAATAATCTGTATTAATTTTGCTATCCAGGTGATGATTGTTAATAACTATGAAGACTGTTTATTAACTTTAAAACTCAACAGAAAACTTATTCACAGGTTCAAAAATGCACAGGTTGGAAATTTATACACGCAGGGCACAGACAAAACTAGATCACTTCTCTCTTAAAGTGCAAATGCAAGTATTATACTGGAAGAGGCTTTTAAGTATTTACTCACAAAGTATAAATCAGACAGTAACCAAACGCCTTCGGGGAACTCTGTCATCTTGGCTGCTGAGACTTGATTCTTCCCAGACTTCTGGGGAAAGGAGGCAGACAGTCTCTAACCTTGTCTTCTGGCTCCTCTGGATGATCTGTGTATCTCCAGGACTTCTTGTCTTGGCAGGAGACTCTCAGGTGCAGGCAGGATGTCTTGCAATGTGCAGTCTCAGCACAATGTCATGCTAGCTGAGCAGGCTGATTGCATGCAGGCATTTAGAGCCTGTCCCTGGTAAGCTCTCCAGGCAAATTCAGGATGCAAAATGAGGCAGCAGCAGCCCCCCTGCTACCTGCTCATCCCTTTTATCAATATCTAGCCCAAGACTAATTGGGCATTGGACATAGATTAGCCAATCAAAATGGCACTTAGCCAGGCCTCATCGTATTAGGTGAAGCCAGGGCTTTCGCCCTCCTCTCCCATGGTTGCCTCCCCCAGCACAGAAGTAGAGGGAGCAGGGGAACATGCCTGAGCAAGCAAACATGGATAAGTCTGTGTTTGCCCTATCAGGCCTATCACCACAGTGGGGTATAAATGAACTGTTTGAAGTGCAGTTAGTTGTCCAGTTGTAAGCACTGGGTTCAGCTGGGCCTGGAAAAAGCTCAGCCAAATGTTAGGTCGGGGCTGTGTACAGCAGAATATCATGTAGGTGTATGAAAGTGTTTATATATGTATTTAAAGTGATAATGATGATGGGAGAATGGATGATGTCAGCAGCCTCACAATGAACACGTTCTAGTTTTCCAAATACAGATTTATTTTTTTTCCCTTCAGTGGTGTGTTTCTGCTCCAGAATGGAAGTTTTAGATAGTCTGGAAGGACATGAGAAAAAAATACTGTTCTAAAAGCCACAGGAACTCATAGGTGGACACAGGCCTGTGTCTCAAACTGTCATTATTAGCTTTATTCCTTCTATGCCAGGAAATTTAGAGAAGATTGCAGTGAGTTGCCCAAGGCCATTTGCTTGATTAGTGGCAGAGTCAAAGAATCAGCTCTCAGCTGTTTCATCACAGTCCAATGCAGTAACTGCTAGATTGCCTTGCCTTGTCAAAGAAACACTTACTAATTATATTAGAGCTCTTGACAGACTTCAAGGATTTGATAACAATGATTTGTTGACTCCTTCCTAGAAGGGGTTACCATGGCTTTCAGTGAGTTTGTTTCTTTTCCTGACAGGTCATGAAAGCTGCTAGACAGATACTATTCTGTGAGCACCAATGTGTGTTCTTTTAAGTCCTGTTGATACTGACAACAGACTAATCATCTCTGTTTCTGTTATAACTACCCTCTGAAAAACTACTCTGTTCTCAGGAGACTCTTGTCAGTGGTATTTTACATTTTCCTGCTGGAAAGTAAACAAAGTGTACAGACAAGGTTGAAAGATACAGAAATCCACAGTACATTAAATAACTCAGTCATTTCAAATCATGCAAGGCTGAGATCTATGCACTGGAGTAAAAACGTTGGTTGTTAAATACTGTCTTTTCCTGCAGACTCTGCAGAGGCATCATAACTTTTACTGTATTTAACTGTGACACTGTCCTACTGTGCACTATATGTATGGGTGTTTTTGTTGCAGACTCACTTGTGTGTTAGTTTTTGGCTTTGCAAGGTCTAAAGTTTCATGGAGTTTGCTCAAAGACTGAAATAAATAGATAGGGAAAATAGTAAACATAGTTCGGGTTTGCAATGAAAAATTGCTACAGGGATTCACCTGAATGATCTTTACTCCTGTGAAATGTAATGTGTGGGTCCTTGCTTTTAATATCAATAATTTGTTTGATGCATGCTGAGCTTTTGAGAGACTGCCTTTGATATTCAGTGGTAGCTGTGTCTAGTGTGACCCTTGATTTTTCTTCATGGGCAGAGAAAATGTTGGTTGTGAAAATGTGGACAAAATCCCATTTAAGTTCATATGTTTCTATTGAGTTTTATTGTCCTTCTGCATGTGGTTGGTTGTGTTAAGAGAACAGCCGCCCAAGAAAGCTGGCTGTATTTGCATTTCTTTCTTTCTTTTGTGAATTCTTGACTCTTTCAGCTTGCTTTGGTCTCCTTTTTACACTTAGCTACCCAGCAGCAGCTTTTTGAGGCTTCATCAATTGATATCAATAAACTTTAAGGTTTTGAGGACATCAAAGATTTTAAGAATCAATTTTGTATTATTGAAGTAAACTTGCATTTTGTGTTGACCTCAGGAGATGTATATTCCTACCTGAAGACAGCAAAATTTGCAACATGGCATGAAGCCTTGAATGAGGAAAGGGAAAGTAGTTTTCATCTATATGCCATGCTATTAGATTAATATTTTTAAATGAAGCTATAAATTAGACATTTATTAGTATTAAGGTTTCCTGGGTAACAAATTTGTGTCGAAGCATGTTGAACAATGCTGACACTGTTGCCGTATGTTGTACAAACATAGTATTACCAATAGTTGCAATTTCAGCTTTGCAATGAGGTAGCCACAGGCAGCAAAGGCTCTCCCTCCTCTCTCTTCAGCATGCATTCCATTTCAGTATGTCCTTGTAAAGATTATTTTCTTGTGACAAAAAGCAAAATACAAAGCCCCAAAGCTCAGTGTCAGTGGCAATCCTTTTAATTCCAAAGTGTACATCATTTAAGTGAATGCACATGTAAATGGTTCCCATTCTTTCAGACAGTACTGAGGGAAATAAAACTAGCTACATGAGAGACATCTAGAGAAGCTGACTGGGGGGGGGGGAACAAACAAACAAACATGCCCCACAGCCCTTCCCCTCCTCAAAAAAAACTAACAGTAGACAAATGAAACAAAACAAAACCACCAAAAATAAATCCTGACTATTACTTTATGGATTTGTAGCAGAACAGCAGAAAGCAGCCAGTAGAAAACTGTGCATTTGTTCACTTTTAGATTGAAAGGTTGACAACCCTATGCCACAGCATTCACAAGCTGTATTTTGGAGTGTTGAAAATGGAAAATAAACTTCATAACTTCAGACTTGGACATCTTTAGGAGATCAGACAGTACCTGGTTGAGCTTATCAGGAGCAAGACGTTGGACAAACAGCTGTTGAGTTCACTTAAAAGTTCTTTGCACTTTCTTTGTCTTGGTGGTTTGTTTGTGTTTACTGTTGTTCACAAGTTTTTACGTGTGGTGTCCTTTACTGCAAAGGTTGGGCTACAGCAGAGTTTAGCTAAACATATTTATTTAATACAACTACCTTTATTTACAACCACCTGAAGAGAGGTTATAGCCAGGTGGGGGTTGGTCTCTTCTCCCAGGCAGCCAGCAACTGAACAAGGCGGGACAGTCTCAAATTGTGCCAGGGGAAGTCTAGGTTGGATGTTAGGAAGAAGTTCTTCACAGAGAGAGTGATTTCCCATTGGAATGGGCTGCCCAGGGAGGTGGTGGAGTCACCGTCCCCAGGGAGGTGGTGGAGTCACCGTCCCTGGAGGTGTTCCAGAAAAGCCTGGATGAGGCACTTAGTGCCATGGTCTAGTTGACTGGATAGGGCTGGGTGCTAAGTTGGACTGGATGATCTTGGAGGTCTCTTTCAACCTGGTTGATTCTATGATAATGGCAAATTTATTATCTTCAGGCTTGAAATGCTATATTATTTTAAATACACATTAAAAGAATGTGCATTTAAAGGATGGACATTATAGATTATTTTCTTCCTTCTAGGTGGAATTGAGACTGTGGTGACATAGTAAAATTGTTTTGATGCCACCGATGCATCAGTCACCATCACTAACAGTGATGTGGAAACTGACTTGTGCAGAGTGTATTTTACTAAGGAACTAGTCTGAATCCCACCCTACAGACTGCAAATTTGGATGTTTATATGAAGGAGACTTAACAGGGAGAAATCAGGTACTGTTAGGTAGCTGTATTTGACATGGGACTGAGAAGAGACCTGCTGCACTGACCTGTCTGGTATATCATGTGAAAATTTTCCATGTGGCTTTTCCTACAAACATTAAGACTTCAGACAGACATGTTGGCAAAGTTCCAGTGAGGAACCCTTCGGCCCTAGCACTATTCCTTCTGGTGTTAGTTTGTGTTTGTTTTTATCTTCAGTAATTGTTCAGATGGTAGAAATTCTTCTGTAACACCAAAACTCCAGAGAATATTAATTTCTCTGTCACAGGATTGAGTTGTTAAAGTGTTATTTGTAAATACTTGTGTCCAGAGAGGAGGTTGTCACAGAGCCCTTCAGTGCTGCAGCAGTCAGTTACACCTAGGCTGGCCCATAAGTTCATGAATAAGGCTAGAGCAAGGTACGCACCTGAGCCACAATACTGTGTGGCTTGACATAGCTGAGGCACTCAAAAGCGCAATATGGGCTACACGTCCTCAAAGAAGGATTTCATATCCAAGACAAAGTTTTTGCTTCTATATCCTCAACTTTTTTACGTGACACTTGAAAAACTTTGGTGCTGAGGTCCATGCAGTCCTATCGACAAGCAAGCTCAGGGAGGAGATATCCAGTGAGGTGTGGGAGGGGATGTGGAACAAACAGCATGTGCTTTAGGGAATAATTAACATCTCCAAGTCAATGCTTTTTGTCCTAGATGGTCTTGAATTGTTTCCATCTTCTCTTGTGAGATACAGGAACGTACAAGTTCTTGATAGAGTAGCAGATTGCATGTGGTTTAAACAGATGCCATTTTTGTCCTGGGAAAATAGCAGTGGAAATATGTGAATAGTGGCTGGAAGCAATTTCCAATACACTCTGAACAATGAACTGAAACAAACCTCCCCTGCAAAACAAATAGAAAATGAAAAGAGCATGCATTAAAAAACTCAGTAAAAATTTAGAGGAAAATGAAGCCAGCCACATGTAAAATACCATCCCAAGAGACAGAGAAGTGGTTCATTGCAACTGTCTGAGCCAAGTTCAGGGGACAGATGTAAAGTGAGCCTAGGACACGAGCATAGGATTTGAAAACCTGAAGGATTTAAAGACACCCTTGTTACTTTTCCTTGTTTGAGTCAGTTAGTTTAGACATCTTTATTCAGGTGCAGAGAATATCTGCAGTGAGGATATATTTGGATGCCCTCCAGTGTACACACAACTAGATCTGTAAGTGAATTATATCTATGTCCAATAAATATCTTGATATACTTTTTAAAGTTTTCTGTTCTCAGTCTGGGAACAAGGAGCAGAATTAGAGGTCTTAACAGAGGACTGATTTTTAATGAGAAAAAGACAAAAAATAGTACCTGCATTGAAAAGACAATGAATGCTTCTAGAGCAGCACACTTACACAGGCTGGGGATGCCCTCAGGTGGAGGTAAATACAGAGCTAAGTAACTGTTGGCTCTATTTGAAAGTTAGTCTTTTTGATAAACATTTTCCTATTGCTTTTTCTGAACAGCTTATACCATGTTTATTATCATTATAGTGGGGTGAAAATATTACTCATATTAAGTTACATAGCTCATTTTTCTTGTACTGGGCTGTATTTGAGTAGGTGAAAATGCTTGTGTTTACATTTATATCTTGTTCAACATCTTTGTCGGTGACATAGGCAGAGGCATTGAGTACACTCTCAGCAAGTTTGCTGACAACACCAAGCTATGTGGTGCAGCAGACAGGCTGGAGGGAAGGGATGCCAGCCAGAGAGACCTAGACAGGATGGAGAGGTGGGCACAAGCCAACCTCATGAGCTTCAACAAGACCAGGTCCTGCATCTTGGTCAAGGTAATGCCAAGCACAAATATAGGCTGGGCAGTGACTGGCTAGAGAGCAGCCCTGAGAAAAGGGCCTTGTGGGTGCTGGTGGATGAGAAGCTCAACATGAGCCAGCAGTGTGCACTTGCAGCCTGGAGGGCCAACCAGAGCCTGGGCTGCATCAGGAGAAGTGTGGACAGCAGGTTGAGGGAGGTGATTCTCCCCCTTTACTCCGCTCTGGTGAGACCCCACCTGGAGTACTGCATACAGTTCTGGAGCTCCTATTACAAGAGGGATGTGGGGATGTTGGAGTGTGTCCAGAGAAAGGCCACGAGGATGCTCAGAGGGCTGGAGCACCTCTCCTATGAGGACAGACTGAGGGAGTTGGGGCTGTTGAGTCTGGAGAAGAGAAGGCTCCCAGGTGACCTTCTTGTGGCCTTCCAGCATCTGAAGGGGGCCTACAAAAAAGCTGGGGAGACACTTTTTAGGCTGTCAGGGAGTGACAGGACTAGGGGGAATGAAGCAAAGCTGGAGGTGGGCAGGTTCAGACTGGACGTGAGGAGCAAGTTCTTCACTGTGAGAGTGGTGAAAGCCTGGAGTGGTTTGCCCAGGAAGGTGGTTGAGGCCCCATGGCTGGAGGTGTTTAAGGCCAGTCTGGATGAGGCTCTGGCCAGCCTGATCTAGGGTAGGGTGTCCCTGCCCATGGCAAGGGGATTGGAAGTAGATGATCCTTGTGGTTCCTTCCAACCCTGACTGATTCTATGATTATATGATCTGAAGCTTATCCAGGATGAAACCTTAGTGCAAAACAAAAACATTCCTAACATGAGACTTGTTTATCCTTATTAACTGGAAAGAAACTTGTGTATAATGTGAACTCAGATGCTTGCTACTATTACAAATCACTCCAGAAGAAAAAAATACAGGCATAATTATCTAAGGAAATAATGAAGCTAGAAGTTTGGGTAATTTATCAGGTAAATGAATCTCAACATGGACTGTATGAACGTGGAATGACAGCATATTTGTCAGAAAGCTGCTACCTATTGAGGAGGACGACTGCTCCATTGCTCTGTTTCACTTTGCTTCTGTGCCTGGCTTTCTCTCATGCTCCTTCTCATCCAAAACAGGTATCTTGAAGTAGACAGTAAAACTCTGACCATTCAATGGCAGGTGTAAAATACTCAGGAGCTTGGCAAAATAAATACTGCTGAAGAGCAAAACTCAAAGCCTAACAGCCTTGCAAATGCTCTGCTTCTAACTGCTGAAGAGGATGATGTGGCCAAAGTATAATAGTTTAATCTTCTTCTTGATGAAGTATGCTCATTAGCAGGTGTCTCAAAAGAAAATGCTGAATCTCACCTAAATACAGTTGGTTGCAGCTTTATTTCTGGTTCAACATGGAGTTGAACAGATGAGAGACAACTTCTTGTTCTGTAGCCTGAAACAGACAGAGTCAGTTCAGGTTGAATAAAAACACATTTTCTTGCTTTTTTTGAAAGAAAAAGGTCAATCCAAATAAATAGATGTGGTTTGCCCAAAAGAAATTGTGTTCAGCTAAGGTAATTACACCTTTCTATTTAACATTTTAAACAATAGCATCTCCATGGTTTTTTTTTAATGCTAACCAATCAAAAGGAAGTGACACTGTGTGATGATAATACATGTGATTTGTTGGTCTAGAAATATAATCTTGTCAACCTGGTTTAGCCAGATTTGATGTGCAGGTAGAAACTTCAGAGCTGTTGCTTTCCAACATGTCTTCTGGAAGGGAGGCAGGGGGGATCAGGGGCATTAGCGGTGTTGCTAGAAGTGAGCCTTCACTTTCAAAGTTAAAGCCAGAACAAGTATATAGCTTAAATTAGAAAGAATTAACTTGCAGGAAAAATGAACAAATCATTCTAGTGATGAGCCTAGGGAAACATAATGCACTTCCTCTTAATAGAACACTGAATGAGATGAATCAAAACCTTCATTTTGGATGAATCAAATTATATTGGCTTAAAAATGTAAATTGTTCGTTTATAACAACCTCCTGGTTTCCAGAAATTCAGTCTCTGGGAAATAACATCATCATGTCAGTTAAGCTGCTCAGAAACAGACTTAAATCTGAGTTTGAGTGAGTTCTTGTTATTTACCTTTCATGTAAGTTATAATGTAAATATTAAAAGGTTAATTTGATATGCTCATGTCAGCACATGCATGCTCACACACGTGCAACCTGTGTTCTTCAGTGTCCCTAAACACTGGTTTCAATGAATGCTGTGAAAGGGTATCTATAAGAGCATGCTAGGGTTTTTTTTCATGCTGTTATGCTGTGCCTTCTTAGGATATATTTTCATGCTATTCTTTGTCAATCAGTTTCTTTCCAACAGAGCAAAGGTTGCCCGTGTTGAACTCCTAATTGTGTGCACTGCTGTTGCTCTGCTTGTAAACAGCCATCGCACTTTCCTCTCATTTCCCTAATAGTGGAATAAATGTGTGTGTACATGCCTTTGCAAGCAGAAAGATGTGGGTTGGAAATAAAAGAGGCTGGGATGAGTGCTTAGAACTGGGGTTCCAAATATTTTGTAATTAAAAAGGATATATACACCATTTCTCAATTTCCCAACACCTCACTGGGGCAAGTCTTAGGAAGGCATTAATTTAGTGGAGCAGGAATGGTGTGTAGAGAGAGACATACAGCACTGTTTCTTGTGGAGATTGACAAGAATGAGAAGATTTTTGCAGAACAGAAGATTGTAAGTCTGGGTAAGTGTATAATGGGATACTTTGTTTTACATGATACCCATTACTGGAAATAATGTTTCCAGTTTTTGACTTCCACAAATATATTTGTTAAGATCAAATGGCAGGGTTAAACAAATACTAGAATAAAATTATGTGTGCAGTTGTATTAGTGGGTGTTTATTACCTGTTAAATAGAATCAACCAGGTTGGAAGAGACCTCCAAGATCAGTCAGTCCAATCTAGCACCCAGCCCTATCCAGTCAACTAGACCATGGCACTAAGTGCCTCAGCCAGGCTTTTTTTTTTAACACTTCCAGGAACGGCAACTCCACCACCTCCCTGGGCAGCCTATTCCAATGCCAATCACTCTCTTCTAAATAACTTATGATACAAGTCATACTGTGTGTAACTTCTTTCAGTAGCCTGTAGACAGGCATCAGTGGGAAAAATGAAAAGTAGTGAAAGAATCTCATATCATTAATGGAACTAATAAGCTAACTATTTAAGATCATTCCTTAACAAAGAACAAAACAAAGTAATGAAAACCAAAACAAGCACAAACAAACAAGCCAACAAAACCAGAAAACAAAATCAGGGGAGAATCAGAACTGGGAAAAGAGAACAATTTTCAGACTGGTATTGTTAATTAGTGGGACTTGGAAGTCTAGTAGAATAAGGATAGGAAGGAGAACACACTAAAAAAAAAGAGAGAGAGAGAGAGAAACTGTTGCAAAAGAAAAAAAATTGGGATGAATGCACCTGGGGATTGAAATATTTTGAAACTTAAAAGGGTTTATTTTCTTTTGAGGTTACTCTAAACTGTTTCCAGTGCATTATAAAATGACATTGCTAATTGTTTCTCCCACAATGCATGACAGTCAAATAGACTTTTAAATATGCTTTCCAATTACTGCCACAACCCCCTTTTTATTCTATCAGTACAAACAGTTTTTATTGCAGCTTGTTGCTAGCAAATAATGTATACTGCATTACATACTTACTGTGTTCTACCATTGGGAGACCTTAGGTCACTTAGTGAAATAATATTTCATATAAGCTGACAGCCTGCCTTCAGATAACTTGGTGACTTTTGAAGTCTTAGTCCTGCAGTGGCTCTAGGATGTACTGGTGAAGACAACATAGCAGTGATCACTTGAGGATAAGGAGGAAAGTATCAGCATACCTTTATGTACTCTCTTTCTTTTCTCCCCTCATGTGAAGGCAGGAGTATTTCAGGCACAGTGTAGGTTTGACTGTAGGCCATTTCAGCTGCTGCCCTTGAGTTAGCTTTCTCTGAAATAGAGTTTTCTCATTATAAATGTTATGGGAAATTGCTGGCCTGGAATTCCTAGGGAAGCATCGTGCTGTGTGATGGGTCAGTGCTATAGGGAGCAATGAGGGAACGGAGACCCAAAGGAGCAAGCGCAGCCAAAAGATGTGATCTGTGTTTCAGATCTTTCTTAATATAACATTGTGACAATGTGATGAAGATGCAAAAATGAAACAAATAAGTTAATGACAATGTGGTAAAATAATTAAGCCTCATTTAATTGTACATCCCCAGGAGGAGACCATGAAGCTACCGGTCAACTGTGACATCGAATCTGCTCTGTTAAAAAATAAAGACATCTAATATTTACTTTGTCCTCTGCTGAATTCAGAGCAGCCCCAAAAATTGGTGTTCAGGAAGGATATTGATTAGATTTTGATTTAGCTTTCGTTTTACTCTTATGATGAGGAAGGGCAGGAGCAGCTGTCAGTTCAGATTTCCTATCTGATTTTATCACCAGTTCATTGCACAGGCATCTGACACTTAGTGCAAGGTATTCTTTTACAGTTTTTATGATATATTGCAAGAAATGTCTCAAGTACAGGATTAAATGAGGTAGAGCACATTTGAGTGAGCACTTGGAGTATAAGTGAAGCTCGTGAATTGCTGTATAAAAGCAACTGAAGTCTCTCCTGTGGTTGCCAAAAACAGTGAGTGAAAATAGACCATCCTGAGGCTAATATTGCATGTGAAAACAGAAAATATGGAATGCTCTACATCATGTATCCCATGATATAGGATGCTCTAAATATCTCTAAAATCATCTGAAACCGGTTCCTTCCTCTCATCTTTCATTTTACATTAACAAATGCTATTTTTATCTGATATGAGTATAATGCAATGGAATAATGTGCAAGATGCCATGCAAGGGATAGCTGTTGTTGCCTAGTACATGCTAACATCTGTTTATCCCATATGGAAAGCTTTAGAGCAGTCTATATAGAAACAGTTCTGCTAACTGAACATATTTTGTTTCTCCTGATTAATTATTTAATTAAAAATAACTTCTGTTGGTATAGTAGCTCCTTCTTTCTCAAGAGCTTCTTCACTTGCTGTCATTAATATTTGTCTATATTTTATTTTAATTTGTGAGCTGTTCTTTTCCTACAGAAGTTTACCTCTAATGTGCTAGAGAATGGGACCTTTAGATGATCAGGCGGTGGAAATAATTGAGCTTCTGATCATGAATGGCTAATTGTGGGAATGCAGAATGCAGAAGAGTTGTGGAGTGCAGGTGCAGGAGAGCCATGGGAAAGAATGTGAAGTGACAACAGGCAGATCCTTGTAATAACAGACCTTGGTTCTCACAAGCAGCTGGCCACCTTATCTCAGAAGGGGTAGATAATGGACCTTCGCTAGAGAGAATAACAAGGCATGTACTTATGCAGATGTGGTGGGTTGTCCCTGATTGATTATGCTAATGTGTAGGTGTGTGCTCTACTGGCTGAGTGTATAAATTTGGGCTGTTATGATCAATAAACTGGCTTCAGCATAATTCATATTGAATTGTTTCTGAAGACGCTCATGATGAGTTGAGACCATACTGGTCTATAGACTTGTTTACCATGGCCTGCCGGCAAGCAGTGATAGCAGGCAGCGTGGCCTGCAACAGCTAATGGCATGAGGCCATTCCAAGAGCTGGTTTGGAGGCAGGTTGTGCAGGCAATGCAAGAGCTGTTGTGGAAACTAAGATTTTACTTTGCATCACCTGTCACAGCACCACGCTTGGATGTAATGGTGATAAGGTTATTATAAAACTTGGTGCTGCTAGACCTTGCTTATGAAAAAATTCACCCCTAACAAGGTCTTACACTTAAAATAGTGGATTAATAGAAGGATAGTAGCATGGAGAGGATTTTGTTCCAAGCCTGATCATGTTTGGTGTAAGACATTTGTCAACATAAAGTCTATGTTGACAAAAAAGCCTAAAAACTCTGCTGGAAAAAAACAGAAGAGAAGTCTCCAGCAGGTGCCTGGTGTTGCTCTGTTTGGGCACAAAACACTTAGATTTGTTGCATCTCAAACCATCTGCCTGGCATGTTCATGTGCCTGCTTCAAGCTGCAGTTGAGGGCCCTGCAGCCAACAACAGCAACTACTTATTGTGTGGGTGCAGAGTTGCATAAGGCCAAGGCTCCTTGCAGGCTGGGTTGACTGTGGCCAGGGTGCTTCAGGTGTTGTGGGGACATGCAGGCTCTGCCACGTGTGAGAACCCTGCTCTTGCTGTCACTGCTGTGCTGTTGGCTAATATTTATGGACAGGTATTGTGATGGTTTGGGCATTACCTGCCCCCCAACACTTTGGAAATCACCCAGACTACACTCAGCCAGCTCTGGAAATATGAATGAAGCTTATATTTACAGCTAGCACAATATACAAACAGATATTTACAGTATATACAGTTACAGACAGAAATATACAAGGTAAAAGTTAATACAGAAACACAACTCCCCTCCCAGAAACCTGAGTCCTCAGGAGGGGCTCCCAACCACCCTTCCACTTTTTCCTATCCCTCTCAACCTTACCCCAGTCCCAAGGAAGAATGGAGGTTTGGCCAGGGGGCTAGGAAGCAAAGTGGATTAATTGGAGAATTGGCAGAGAGGCCAGAAAGAAAAAAAATGCCGCTCAGGCAATGCCCCAAGAAGAAGAAGTTCCTTATCTATGTTTGGATTCTTGTTCTTATACCTCTCAGCAAGCCTATGAGTGAATAGACATCACCCTTGTTTTCCTTTCACAGCCTGTAATCTAATCTTTCTCACCAGAACATTCCAGCTAGCTTCAAACTAGCAAACTAGCACAGGTATATTTCTCCTTCGTTCAGTCCCACATTTTGTATCTGCACATTAAGACATGATGCTCCTTAACCCAGCTGTAGTAATTTTCCACACATTCATCCAGCTGAATGTTCATCTTTATCATTTATCTTTTGTAAAGTCCTTTTCTGTATATTTTCATGCAGGAGCAAACTTTGTAACAAGAAATTCTGTGAGTTCATTGAATGCCTTATCCTTTCACTTAAAAAATGATAGCCAACTTGTGCTAGTTTGAAGCTAGCTAGAATATTTTGGTGAGAAGAATTAGATTATAGGCTGTGAAAAGGAGACAATGATGGTGTCTACTTCACTCATAGGCTTGCTGAGATGTATAAGAACAAGAACGTAAATATAGATTACAGAGTTGCTCTCTGTCTGGGCTTTGGGGTTGAACTTCTCTCTCTAACCTAACCTGCCATCTATGTGACTAATCCATCTCCTTCCTACCCCCCCTGTCTGACCCTCCAAACTACCTTAAACATAAGGCAAGATGTAGGGTAAGGTTGAGGGGTGGGAGGAAGGTGGAAGGGTGGTTGGGAGCCCCTCCTGGGGACTTAGGTTTCTGGGAGGGCTGTTGTGTTCCTGTATCACTTTTTAAACTTGTATACTTCTGTATATACTGTAAATATCTGCTTGTACATTGTGCTAAGCTGTAAATATAAGCTTCATTCAATTTCCAGAGCCACTGAGTCTAGTCTGGGTGATTTTCCAAAGTGTGGAGAGGCAGGTAACACCCAAACCATCACACAAATATATTTTGCTTTGGAAAGGAAATTTTTGTTAACCTTTGGCAATTTTTTGTCAGCCTTTGTTCTCACTTATAGCATGAAGCTTCTACTTACATACAAAGGATGCTCTTGTAATCTCTAAACATTTTGCATAAGCATTAGAAAATGCTGACCTTGAAGTGGTGACTACCATATTTGTGAATGGAAAAAAGATGGCTCAAAAAACCCACCCCACTGACACTCCATAACATGCAAACACTGATCTTTTAAGCTTTGCTAATGAAAGAGAAAGCAAAAGATTGCATGGTTCAAAAAAATGTACCCAGAACATAATATAGAAAATGTAAAATATTCTGGGTCAAAGTGAGTCATTTTATAATGAAGAGTCAATTGAAACTCTTTTACAGTGTGTTGTTTATATTTCAATTAAGTTGCTCCTTGATAGAATATTCTTTTTTGTAAGAATAATTTAAGATATAACCAAGCATATCTCAAACCTTTAGCTGAGTAATTATGTACATTTTTATTTTATCTCCAGGGATGTTTTAGGACTGCTCTTTGGCAAATATTTTTTTTTTTTTCCAATTTGAATGCCTGAAAACATCACGATGTCAATGACAAAGCAATAGAAAATGAAGGAAAACAAGAAATGTCAGCTCTTTTTCAAAAGGTCATTCTGCCCCTGTACTCTGCACTGGTTAGACCACACCTTGAGTACTGCATTCAGTTCTGGGCCCCCCAGTTTAGGAGGGACGTTGAGATGCTTGAGCATGTCCAGAGAAGGGCAATGAGGCTGGTGAGAGGCCTCGAGCACAGCCCTACGAGGAGAGGCTGAGGGAGCTGGAGGTGTTTAGCCTGGAGAAGAGGAGGCTCAGGGGAGACCTTATTGCTGTCTACAACTACCTGAAGGGTGGTTGTGGCCAGGAGGAGGTTGCTCTCTTCTCTCAGGTGGCCAGCACCAGAACGAGAGGACACAGCCTCAGGCTGCACCAGGGGAAATTTAGGCTCGAGGTGAGGAGAAAGTTCTTCACTGAGAGAGTCATTGGACACTGGAATGGGCTGCCCGGGGAGGTGGTGGAGTCACCGTCCCTGGGGCTGTTCAAGGCAAGGTTGGACGTGGCACTTGGTGCCATGGTCTAGCCTTGAGAATTGTGGTAAAGGGTTGGACTTGATGATCTATGAGGTCTCTTCCAACCTTGATGATACTGTGATACTGTGAAAAGACTAGGTGTGCTAGTTTGAGCCTAAGTGGCATGTTTTGGTGAGAGGAATTAGATTACAGGATGTGAAAAGGAAACAGTGGTGATGCCTACTTCACTCATAGGCTTGCCGGGATGTGTAAGAACAAGAACACAAACATACATAATGCAGTTTGCTCTCTGCCTCTGGGCTGCACTTCTCTCTCTCTAACCTGCCATCTGCGTGGCTAATCCTTCTGCTTCCTAACCACCCTGCCCAACTCTCCAAACTCACCATGAACATGAGGCAAAGTCTGGGGTAAGGTAGAGGGGTTGGAAGAAGGTGGGAGGGTGGTTGGGAGCCCCTCCTGGGGACTCTGGTTTCTGGGAGGACTGTTGTGTTTCTGTGTTGCTTTTTAACTTGTATATTTCTGCCTATAGCTGCATATATATATAGTAAATATCTGCTTGTATATTGAGCTAAGCTGTAAATATAAAGCTTCATTCTTTTAATTTCCAGAGGCTGAGTCTAGTCTGGGTGATTTTTTTTTTTCTTCAGTGTTGGGAGGTGGGTAACACACCAAAATAGGAAGATACTGCAAAGAATGAATAGAAGAGCTTTGTTTTTGTGTGACCTGTGTAGAGGAGTGAACTTGAGGACATTTTTAGTAGAGGTGCACACTAGAAGGTGCCAGTATTTAGCGTCTTTACTATCATTTTGATGCTTTCACTCTTAGGCAATAATCATGGGGTCCTAAAAAGTTTCCTACTCAGTGTGTGATTAAACTTTGAAATGTCTGTCCAGAGTTTGCTATGTTGTTCTTGCAGTATGTTTACATTTTGGAGTTCAGTGGAGTATTTCGGGTTGTGTTTGTTAGATATTTTTGTCATGACTTGTTCAAGGCCTTTCCCTATCTTAGAGTAATAGACTTGGCTTGAATTTCAGTGTGCTAGTTTGAAGCTAGCTAGAATGTTTTGGTGAGAAGAACTAGATCATAGGCTGTGAAAAGAAAACAATGATGATGTCTGCTTCCCTCATAGGCTTGCTGACATGTATAAAAACATAAGTCAAAACATAGATAACTCACTTGGCATCACTCTTGCTTGGGCTGCTGGCTGAGCTACATCTCTCTAACCTCACCCTCCATTTTGGACTAACCCACTTTGCCTCCTAACCCCCTGGCCAAACCTCCGTTTTTCCTTAGGACTGGGGTAAGGTTGAGAGGGATGGGAGAAAGTGGAAGGGTGGTTGGGAGCCCCTCCTGGGGACTGAGGTTTCTGGGAGGGGAGTTGTGTTTCTGTGTTACCTTTTTACCTTGTATGTAACTGTATGTACTGTAAATATCTGCTTGTATATTGTGCTAGCTGTAAATATAAGCTTCATTCATATTTCCAGAGCCAGATGTATCTAGTTTGGGTGATTTCTAAAGTGTGGGGGGGTGGGGAACACCCAAACAATCACATTGAATTTTATTAGCTTGCATATTTATAATATTTCCCTTGCATATTTATAGTATTTCTTCTAACTTACTCCACATTGATTTTAGTGAAATGTGTGTCCTCTGGCTTTTATTGCCTAGCATTAAGAAAAACAGGGGGTAAAATGTGTTTGTCTCAGTCTTAGGAGTATGGAGGTTATAGCACAAGATTTTGACTTTGTTTACTGCCCTTCTCTGCATTTACTCTTTCTTTTCCTATTCTTTTTGCTTATAATTTAATCTGTGAGCTTGCTCACCTAGTCTGACACCTTACCTCGGAACCTCTGTCTTTAACTTCTCCCTTTGAAGGTTGCACTGATCAATTCTGACATATCAGAGAATGTTCTTAGCACTTCTGGCCAGAAATATTTTGCTATGGTGAAATATCAGAATCTCAGCCTAGAGAAAACTTGCAACTTACCTCATAGCAGTTGTAAAACACATTCACATTTGTCTTTAGAGCAAAGTCTTTTTTTTTTTTTGTGGCAGCAAGTCATGTCCTTCACCTTAACAGCAGTTCTGCTTTAGTTCATGCCATAGATAGAAGACAGAAGAACAAAAGCTCTTGTGTGCATCTACCTTTGGGGAATTTGACTGGTACTGATCTGACCTGGGGGACAGTGTCCATCATGATCAGGATAGACCCTGCTTACTGCGTAATGTGTGGGAGTGACTGAAGTGTGGAAGGGAGTGCACAGAGCCCCTGGAGAAAAGAAGTGATCATTATCATGGGTGAGGTTTGGGAAGGAGGGAAGGGGTGGCACAAAGAAGATGGGCATACTTACAGAAAGCTTCTGAGGGGTAGCTAGGCAACCTTAGGTGATGGAGGAAGGGAAGACTCAAGCTCACATAGGAACTGGAATTGAGAGGAAAGGGACAACACAAGCCCTGCTGAAGTATATTTAAAGAAACTTGCATTTTGAAGGAAGGTTGACTGATAGTGATGGCAAGTGACAGGTCAGTGCAGGACCTGTGATTGCAAGGATCAGGAAAAAGAAAAATAGTAATTACAGATTCTGGACACTATAGGATGTTGGAGGTCACACCTTTCAGAAAAGGGGCAAGTAGATGCTACAAGAACCAGTAGAATGGGATGTGTGACACATGACAGATCTGGTCTGTGACACAGATTGTGGCCTCTTTTGTTCTTTTTTTGTGTTTTCCCTGCCTTTGCCTTGCTTCACTCCTCTCCATCTTTCCCAATATATTTTTGTCCTGCAAGACTCACCATGCACACTTGACTGCTGGTGGGTTGTTGGCCTCTGCTGCCTTTAGAGGAACCCTTGCTCTTGTACCACTTTGTAAATCATGTGCACCCATCACAGGACAGCACAGCAGAGAGTGGCCCAGAAGCCCAGTGCTAAATGATCTCTCTGACACAGCTTCCGGTGAGTGAGGTAGCTCAATTTTTTTCTCCTTTCCATTTGGCTTCAGTCATTTGCTGTCTAATTACTGAGCACCTCATGTAGGGAACTGTGGAACTGCCCTTTTCAGTCAGCTTGTAATTCAGTTGATGAATCACGATATCCTTTTCCTGATGTATTTATGAGCTAGCTATGTTGTTCCTGAGATAGCTAAAGCTATAAAATAACTTGAACTTCAAAGCTGATGTGAAATTTTAACTTCTCAGTTATTTTCTTGTGTTTTCTGCAAAGATAAGGAACATCTGTGATTCATCTTCCTTCTACTTTGTCATGATAGTATTGTATATGTACCTGTTTGTCTTCTGTTTTGAGGCAAATCTGAGCTTTAAAATGTGCTATTGTGCTAGTTTGAAGCTAGCTAGAATGTTTTGGTGAGAAGGACTAGATTACAGGCTGTGAAAGAAAAACAATGGTGATGTCTACTTCACTCATAGGCTTGCTGAGATGTTTAGGAACAAGAAATAAAACCATAGATAACCACTCTTGCTTCTGCTGGGCTGCTGGCTGAGCTGCATCTTGCTCTCTAACCTCACCCTCCATTTTGGACTAACCCACTTTGCTTCCTAACCTCCTGGTCGAAACTCCATTCTTCCTTGGGACTGGGGTACAGTTGAGAGGGGTAGGGAGAAGGTGAAGGGGCAGTAGAGAGCCCCTCCTGGGGACTCAGGTTTCTGGGAGGGGAGTTGTGTTTCTGTATTACTTTTTACCTTGTATATATCTGTGTATACTGTAAATATCTGCTTGTATATTGTGCCAGCTGTAAATACAAGCTTAATTCATATTTCCAGAGCTGGCTGAGTCTAGTCTGGGTGATTTCTAAAGGGTTGGGGGTGTGGGTAATGCCCAAACCATCGCAGCTATGTACGTGAAGATCTAAGAAGGTAGAATATACGAGGAAGCAGTATAGCAAAGCAGCACCTGTCAGCATTTAGCATGCAGGTGAAAGTGTCAACTTTCAGTGTTAGATACCATGCAATGCAAGATCCACAAACTCAGCAGTGTAAGTGCTAAACTCCTAAGTGTCAATTATCCTACTTGGTTTCAGAACAACGCTAATTTTAGTCAGGATATTGCCTAAAAATGTGTCTTCTCCTCACTGTGGGTGCTATATATAAACATTTTTCTCCTCTGTATCAAACCTTGAGGTTGTTCATTCACAATTCCTCTTCTTGATCTCAGTGCCTGTCACTAATGAACGTCACGGGCAATTGAAAAGCTCTGTCCATTTAGAAGTCTCTTTCACCTAATTACAAGGACAAATAATATAGTGCTTTAAAAATCCATCTCTTTTATTCAACCCAGTAGTCAAAAAGTTAGAGCTTTCTCGTTGAAGAACATTCAGACTGTATTTAAACCAACATTTATGCTGTTTGCAGTCACCTAATGCTAATGACCTTCAGCTTCTAATGGGAGCAGACTCATTTTTTTTTCTGCAAATCTTGCTTCCCTCTATAACTGTTGTAAAAATACTTCTAATCTGCTTCTTGCTTTTGCCCTGTTAGAAGATAAAGTACAATTTTGTGCTGTACTGACTAGAGCAATATGTATTATAAAAGCATCATTCACTATCGTCAGCCTTTTACTTAGAACACAGATTTTCACTTACGTGGAAGCAAAGACTCGAGAGTTTGCTGGTGAGTTGTGGAGCATCACATAGATATTCCTGACTTTCAGAAGATCTCACAAAATAGGCATCTTTGGAGTGAGGGGGAGGGAGAAATCCTCTGAAACCAGAAGACTACTTCAATTACCCTAGGTATCATAGGTATCATAGAATCAACCAGGTTGGAAGAGACTCCAAGCTCATCCAGTCCAATCTAGCACCCAGCCCTAGCCAGGCAACTAGACCATGGCACTAAGTGCCTCAGCCAGGCTTTTCTTGAACACTTCCAGGGACAGTGACTTCACCACCTCCCTGGGCAGCCCATTCCAATGCCAATCACTCTCTCTGCCAACAACTTCCTCCTAACATCCAGCCTATACTTCCCCCAGCACAACTTGAGACTGTGTCCCCTTGTTCTATTGCTGGTTGCCTGGGAGGAGAGACCAACCCCCACCTGGCTACAGCTTCCCTTCAGGTAGTTGTAGACTGAGATTACCCTTGAGCCTTCTCTTCTCCAGGCTAAACAACCCCAGCTCCCTCAGCCTCTTCTCACAGGGCTGTGTTCCAGGCCCCTCACCAGCTTTCTATAACCCAAAACCACACAGAACTGGAAAAAAAAAACAACCAGATTACTTGCATTTGAATCCACAAAGCTTGACAAAAATAATGCAAACAATTACTTGGATTTGAACCCACAGCATTTTACTTACAAAAAAATATTTTGTTGTCTGTGAAGAACATATATACTGACAAAAATGAGGACTATTTTACAAGTATGCATGTAATCTTGCTTTGAACTTTAAACAGAACACACTTGCAAAACAGCAGTGCTGCTGATAAAATCTTTCACTTACTGTAAACCACAAGGAACCTAAGCATTTTTAATTGTCACCATATGAATACATAAAACCTTTCTCTTCAAGACTAAGCTTTTGTGTCACTTCCAAATCCTACCCTTGAAAAAATGCTGAGAAAGGTATAGTAAATAACTTGAAGTCCAAGATGCTCCCCTGATTTATTAACTTATGATTATTGTTTTCCTTCTAACAACAGATATCCCCATCATTTGTATTCCCTCCTTCAGTCCCAGTGTTAGCCTGCGATTAAATTGATTGTGCTCTTCTTTCTTGAGCTTTGACAACCAAAAAATTCTCTCCCTGGTGAATTCAACAGTGCAAGGTTGGGTGCTTCGTTATTTAATATCTAGCAATTGATCAAAAGGGTTGGGTTTGTTTGTTTGTTTTTATTTTTAAGAACATAAAATAACTTTAAAATATGTTTAAGTGAATGTACTCAGAAATTAAATGCATGCCATTATTGTATTAATGGTGTTTGCTGTGCATTGGGCTCCACAGGAGAAAAATGAGAGGCAGTTGCATACCGTACCACATCAGATGATGCTCTCTAACTTTTTGTCACAGCATCCATCCCTTTTTCCCATAGGCATCTGTGATTCCCACCTACATAGTGTTTTCCCTTTTGGAGAGCAGGCACAGCATTCTGTTCTGGTACAGAATACACGTGGCACTGCTGAGTTTTTGGGTTAAGTGCCAGGAGCTGCACATACTTAGTGCTCTAAGCACTGAGGTGATTTTCATTAGCTGCCTTAAGAATTTCTACATGGCATCTTTCTCTGTGTAAGGCTATCCTCTAAGCACCATGCCTAGTAGTGATTCTTTTCACTTCTTGATTTTAATGGGAGTCTCTTCCTTCTCCTGTTGACTACAGGGCTTTCTCTGACAGGTGTTCAGACACTTTTGGTATATATGCATGTGCTCTAGTCCACACTGCAACCACTGATGTTACCATGTCATGGAGGGGGACTCTGCCACCTATGCCAATTGTGGTGGAGGGGAGAAATTAATTAATGTGAGAGGATATTTATAAAAATATATATATTTATTCATTTCCAATATTTCAACTCTCACCACCCTCAACCAGTGAACTTTAATATTAATATTTGTTCTACACAGTTATGAAGACATGGGAATATATATATCAAACATTAACTATTATAACAACTAGCAGACATTCAAACTATTAACAGAGAGAGTTTTCCCTGTGCCTTAATGCCGCTTGGGGTCATATACTACTTGCCCAGCAAGGGTGGGCTGAAAGCTGTTTTCTGCTTTATGGCAGAGGTCATAGAAATTACCGAGGCATTCGAGTATTTACTCACAATTCAGATTAATCAATAATCACCCTCCAGAGCTAAGTCACAGCCTGTACGAACGTCCAATTCTCCAGGGTCTCTGCCTGTGGACTTAGAGGCTGGAATCCTCTGGCGTCAGGGGAAATGGCAGCCTCTGACCTTGTGCTGCTGATTTGTTCTGGATGCTCTCTCCAGGGGTACGTAGGCAGGATCTCAGGTGCAGAGGCAGGATTCCATGCAGTCTGAGCACAGGTCTAATGCTGACTACTCAGGCCAATCGAATGCAGACAAGTGGGTCTGCTCCTGGCAACTTGTGGCAGTGGCACACAGCAGGTAATCATAGAAAGGCAGGCATAGGTGAGCTCTGCAAGGAAGTACGCAGGCAGGCCAGCAAGCAATGTGGGGAAGGCTGCACGTGAGCCTGTGCACCCCTATTTATTAAATGTGGGCCACTCGAATGACCAATCAAGTTGGCAGTCAGCCAAACCTTACCATACTAGGCAAAAGCCACAGGCCGGGACTCCACATATGGGAATCACGTGGGACTAGCACTAGGCAGGCACAAGCTGGGCGTGTGGGGACTTACACAGTCAGGCAACTGACTTCATGGCCCCAGTCTGTTGTGCCCCTTTGTGCTATTTTACCCCTGGTGCAGGCAGAGAGACATGTCCAGGCAGAGCAGGCATAAATAAGCCTATTTTCAGGCCTACAGGCCCTCCACAACATACCGCAGACTGGGGACTGTCTGTTACAGGATGCAACGAAAGGGTTTGTGTTAGTTGTAAACTGTAAGTCTTGTAAGCATGCTTCTTGTAGCTTACAATGATAATTCAAGATTCAAGACTCTCAACCTAATTCAAGAATGTCTCTAGGACAAGGAGTCCAAATATGTCCCCACTGGCATTAAGGTCTGAGAGCACAAATTAGTTGGACTTTTCTATGAGCAGAGAGGTGTGGTAACAGTAGCTATTTGCCCTTTAGGTTTCTGGACATAAAAGGAGGAGACAACACATTACCAGCCCTTTTAGAGCATTTCCAGGCTGCTGGTGATTTCAAAAGGTTGATGTGACTGGCAAAAGTGAGCGGCAAACTACACTGGGAATGCAGGTCAGCTTGGTCAGTTGCTAGAAGTTAACTGCTGTAATAGTTACTACTTGTACTGCAGTTTGCAAGCTGGTGAAAAGGTACTTTGAAGGAAACTGAATTGCATCCAAGGGAAGCAATATGGAGAGCTTCACAGCCCTCTTGGTCTTTCAGTTTTTTGTTTTCTTCCTTCTTGTACTTCTAATGATGTTTCGTTAGGGCAGAATTGAAGGTAGTGGGGTTTTTTTTTTGTCTCAGGCTCTGCTATGGTCCTGATGGAGTTTGTTGATGCTCATAAAATATCTGAGGGCAGCTGTTTGTCAGTTGCATGCTCTCATAGCAACACTTGAAGAGCAGAGGAAATAGCAAAGTGTGGATCATGGTTCACCTGAGGACATGAAAATGGCTGTGCTAGAGTACACAGGTGTTAGTCCTTGAACATATAAACACAAGTTTTGGGTTGTATGAAGAGATTTGTGAGCTTGGAGAGCTCATAATAATCATACCTGATGGTTTCAATGGTTCACTCCCTGAATCTTACATGGTGTAGTGAAAGAAATGTAATGTTCTAGCATTAGACTTAGAGAATACTGTGAGTGCTGCTGGATATGACCTGCTGGCTGTCCATTTGATTTTTTACTGACAGAGGTTAGGAGGAAGTTCTTCCCAGAGAGAGAGTGATTTGCCATTGGAATGGGCTGCCCAGGGAGGTGGTGCAGTCACTGTCCCTGGAGGTGTTCCAGAAAAGCCTGGATGAGGCACTTAGTGCCATGGTCTAGATGACTGGCTAGGGCTAGGAGCTAGGTTGGACTGGATGATCTCGGAGGTCTCTTCCAACCTGGCTGATTCTATGATTCTATACACATAAAAAATTCTTTATAAAATATTCTGAAAACTATAATGAAAATAAATAGAACAGTTTGAAGTCATAAAATGTATTTTATTTCCTATTTCCAAAGTGTATACTGTGACTCACTCCATTTACTGCCTAATATTATATTGTCTACTAATTTATTGTTGGGTTTTTTGTTTGTTTGGGGTTTGTTTTTTTTTAAGATGTGTGGTATCTGATCCTGTGTGCTAGTTTGAGCCTAGCTAGAATGTTTTTGGTGAGAAGAATTAAATTATAGATGTGAAAAGGAAGCAATGGTGATGTCTACTCCACTCATAGGCTTGCTGAGATGTATAAGAACAGAACATAGAGATAGCAGAGACTCTCTCTGTCTCTGAGGCTTCATGAACTTCTTTCTAACCATCTGTGTGACTAATCCTTCTGCTTCCTAACTTCCCCCCCAGCCAACCCTCCAAACTCACCTTGAGCATAAGGCAAAGTCTGGGATAAGGCAGAGGGGTGGGGAGAAGGCGGAAGAGTGATTGTGAGCCCCTCCTGGGGACTCAGGTTTCTGGGAGGGCTGTTGTGTTTCTGTATTACTTTTTTAACTTGTACATTTCTGTCTGTAGCTGCATATATTGTAAGTATCTGCTTGTATATTGTGCTAAGCTGTAAGTAGAAAGCTTTATTCAAATTTCCAGTGGCTGAACGTAGTCTGGGTGATTTTCTTAAGCACAGGGAGGGGGTGGTTAACACCCAAACCATCACATCCTACTTATCTTCTTTTAGGGCTAAGAGAGGATAATAAAGTTGTAATGCAAAACAACAGAAATGCTTAATTCTTCACAACCACCATTTTTCGTGTTTCGCAATGAATATAGTAGATTAATGCAATAAATTAAGTGAGCCCAAATGGTTGTAATTCTTCACTTTTCATTTAATCATAACAACTGTAATATTCTTAGCTTATTTAAGACTTCCCATTAAAATGGAGATTTTCCCCACTAAGGCATACTAAACTGTTCAGAAAAGAACCTCTAATAATACTCCTTAAGTGATCAATTAATAGTGTTCACACTCTAAGCCTTTTAAAATCAGTCATTCCTCACAGTGCTTCTGGGACACGTGTGGGTAAATATATTAAGTATATGTAATTATTACAAGATACCTTTAATTGGAGCTGAATGCATGGGGAAAAAAAAGTTTAATTTTCTATTTTGTTTTATTTCTTTCCTTGTAATTTTTAAAAGCCAAAGTTTAAAACCATTCTTTGGGTCCAAAAATAGAAAAAAAATATTCAAGACAACATTTCCTGAAGTCCCAATTATGTTTTTCAAATGGGATTTTAAGCTAACTTTTTTCCTTCTCCTGTTTTCCCATGATTACAATTGGTGTGAAATAGCAAATTACCAGTCCCCCAAACAAGAGACAATAATGCTGATTCAGGTGGGCATGCTAGTATAGAAGCATGTTAAGATAGTCTATTTATAGACCTACATATTCACCTGGTTGTATTTTCTGTCTTCTTTTTTTTTTTAATGATGTGTTGTATAAATGTAGGAAGAGAGGCTGAGGGAGCTGGGGTTGTTTAGCCTGGAGAAGAGGAGGCTCAGGGGTGACCTCATTGCTGTCTACAACTACCTGAAGGGAGGCTGTAGCCAGGTGGGGGTTGGGCTCTTCTCCCAGACAACCAGTAATAGAACAAGGGGACACATTGTCAAATTGTGTCCAGGGGAGGTCTAGGCTGGATGTTAGGAGGAAGTTTTTCACAGAGTGATTGACATTGGAATGGGCTGCCCAGGGAGGTGGTGGAGTCACTGTCCCTGGAGGTGTTGAAGAAAAGCCAGGCTGAGGCACTTAGTGCCATGGTCTAGTTGACTGGCTAGGGCTGGGTGCTAGGTTGGACTGGATGATCTTGGAGGTCTCTTCCAACTTGGTTGATTCTATGATTCTAAGATTTTATGATTTGCCTGAATAATGTCCAAATTATTTTCGTCTGTTAAAGCCCTCATGTGAGCAAACAGCCAAGCAAAGGAAAAGAGAGGCTCATTCACATTAGGATTTCCTGCTGTAACACATGAAATGTTGCATGGAATACTTAACATTTGATCTAGCTTATATCAAACTGTCAGCACAAACTCTCTTGGCCAATGCAGACAAGATGCTGAGGACCACTTGCTAGGCAAATTATGATGTCTTGACTTTGATTTCTTTCAGAAGACTCATTAATACCTAATCAATCTAATCCATGTATATTTCTCTATGTGTTTTCACAATTGATTTGGAATCTGTAGACATAGTTGTACACATACCAAATATTTTCCTGATTGTCATCTTTCTACCTATAGATTTCCTCCTTTTCTTTAAGCTGGATGACTGCTTAAGCAAATCTTTGTCAGAACATTGACAGAAGATTATAATTGCCTCTATGTGATTCATGGCACAAGGAATGTCTGGCTTCTTGCTTTGTATTGCTCTTGGGGGATGTGTGGTTTTATGTTTTCATGTTTTGTTTTGTTTTGTTTTTCTCAAGAGCAGGAGATAAGTGTAGTTAGTGAGGTAACAAGACATTAGAGGAACCTGTAGACCTGTCCACGATCCTGGCTGGGACTCAAAAGAACCCCTTCCTTCGCGGTCCCTTTGGCTCCTTGCAGCAGAAGGCCCTGTTCTACTCCAGAATACATAGAAATGGGAACAAGCCCTTTTCTTGTCTTTTTTAATCACTGGTTGCAAGAAACATCTCATTTAAATAAAAAATAAATATATGAAATTGTTAAAAAATCAGTCCTGAAGAAAAGAATCTTTAAGGAGTGAGAGTTGTAGTTTATCTTTGAGAGGGGGCAGGCAGCAGGTACAGTTGCTTTCCACAGTGTCAATATAGCTGTGATAAATCTGAAGTCAGATTACTTTTTCCCTTTGCCCATTCTAATGTGTGTATTTACACATATTGCTGTCCAGGTGACTTTTAGCTGGAAGCAGACTTTCTGTAGAGGAAGGAAATTTTAGGCCTTTCAAAAATTTGTTTTATAGAAGATTTTTTGATAAAGTTAAGTGTAGAGATGGAATGGGGTTTAAATAGAAAATACAAGGAACTAGAGCACTTGGAGTGGAATATTCCAGTCTACCTCTTCTGTCACTTAAATGATTGATCTCTAAGAGTCTGCAGACAATGGATATTAAATCAGGTGATGCACCTCACTTTGCTTCTGTTGGCTGCGTCCCTTTAGTATGGAGAACTATTCTTCCCCAATGGTAGGTTCAGCAGAAAGCTGAAGTGATAAATTGTCAGTTGTATTGAATTATCTTTGCACTGAGAAGAGGCTGTGTGTGATGGTTTGGGTGTTCCCCGTGCCCCCCTACACTTTGCAAATCACCAGACTAGACTCAAATGGCTCTGGAAATTGAATGAAGCTTGTTATTTACAGCTTAGCTCAATATACAAGCAGATATTTACAGTATATACAGTTATATACAGAAATATACAAGGTAAAAGGTAATACAGAAACACAACAGCCTTCCCAGAAACCTGAGTCCCCAGGAGGGGCTCCCAACAACCCTTCCACCTTCTCCCACCCCTCTCTACCTTACCCCAGACATTGACTTGTGCCCAAGGAAGAATGGAGGTTTGGCCAGGGAGGTTAGGAAGCAGGTGGATTAATCAAAGAGATGCCAGGTTAGGTTAGAGAGAGAAATGCAGCCCACAGCCCAGACACAGAGCATCTGCCTTATCTATATTTACGCTCTAGATCTTATACCTCTCAGCAAGCCTATGAGTGAAGCAGACATCACCATTGTTTCTCTTTCACAGCCTGTAATCTATTTTTTCTCACCAAAACACTTTAGCTAGCTTCAAACTAGCACACTGTGTTTTATCATTGTGGAATAATACTGGGAGGGAAGTAATAAGGAAATGAAAAGCAAAAAGTGATAGGAGATTTGTTTTATTAGTGTTATCTTTGGTACTATAAAATGGTATTGAGAGTTCTTTCTTTCATACTACCTTTACAAATACTAAATTCCCTTCTAAATAGTGTGAGTGTTCCCTCACTGAGCCTTTGTATGCTGAGTTTCTGCTCAAGAGTACAGTTTTATGATTGTTAGAAGTCCTCAATAAAAAAGTTTCTGCAAGAGCTGCTGTCAGAGATTAAACTCGAGCATCATGAATAAAGTTGCAAAGGAAAGTATGTTGAACAGAAAATCAGTGCTATGAAGCTTGCATTGTGTTTAATAGTTCTCCCAATGTTTCTATGGAAATCATAAAATCAAGCAGATTGGAAGAGACCTCCAAGATCATCCAGTCCAACCTAGCACCAAGCCTTATCCAATCAACTAGACCATGGCACTAAGTGCCTCATCCAGGCTTTTCTTCAACACCTCCAGGGACGGTGACTGCACCACCTCCCTGGGCAGCCCATTCCAATGCCAATCACTCTCTCTGGGAAGAACTTCCTCCTAACATCCAGCCTAGACCTCCCCCGGCATAACTTGAGACTGTGTCCCCTTCTTCTGTTGCTGCTTGCCTGGCAGAAGAGACCAACTCCCACCTGGCTACAGCCTCCCTTCAGGTAGTTGTAGACAGCAATGAGATCAACCCTGAGCCTCCTCTTCTCCAGGCTAAACAACCCCAGCTCCCTCAGCCTCTCCTCATAGGGTTTGTGTTCCAGGCCTCTCACCAACTTTGTCACCCTTCTCTGGACAGGTTCCAGTATCTCAACATCTCTCTTTAATTGAGGAGCCCAGAACTGGACACTATTATAATAATTACATAAAGCCCAGTGCCTCATTTAAAACAAACAAACAAAAATCATGATTTGCTTGACAGCTGGAAGACAAAGGTGGGTTGATGCTAATTATATTCCTCCTAGCACCCATAATCCATATCGCTGATAAGATTTAGCATCAGCTGCATCCTGCTTAGGATGCAATTCACATTCCTCTGCCACATTCTGCAGCCATTGCATTAGCTGCAGAGGCAGGAGTTGACTACAAACAGTATCAGAATGGAGTAGTCCAGTGATTGACCTGGGAGATGACAGCTGTTTGCTGAAATTATTCAAAGGAAAAAATTGCTCCCCCACCAAGCATCTCCTCTCAATACACATATTTGGCTGGTTTCTACCCCCTTCTGTAGGAAATCACCACTGATGGTTCATAGCGGAGTTTGTGAGGATATGTTACATCATCTATATTTCTGTTGCACTCTTTGGAATGAAGGGTGAGTAAATCTGGTCCTTATGGTCCAAAAGTGTAACAAGTAATGATTTGCTATACAGGCATGACATAAAAGGGTGCTCTGTTCAGATTCATTTGCATAAAAGTAGTTGACAATTGCTAAGTCTTTCATGATTAAGGCAGACTCACTTGTGTTGCAGTTATTAATGCTGTGTCTGATTTGCTGAGTTCCACTTTATTGATTTTATTTTGATTAGAGTAAGACTGACTGCCACCTTGGAAAACAAAGTTGTCCTTGAATGAGACTATTTAAGTATTACATTACTCTAAACTGTCATTAAGCCTCATGCTTTAATTAAACTTAAGTGTCACCGATAAGTATTAGAGGTCCTAAAACAGAAGAAGCAAAAACCAGGTGAATGTGAGAGCTTTGTCCCTCTAATGAAAAAAAGTCTAAATTGCTGTTGAAGAAAGAAGTGAGGGTTTTGAGAGATCAGCTGCATTAAAATATTACTCTTTTTCCCTATGCATTGTGTTAAGGAAACACTCTGGAGGGAAAATTTTATGAATGCATACCATACTCTGTGAAAGCTAATGAACTTCGGGCAAAATGAGGAAGTCAGTCTGATAAGCTCCTGTTCTACATCCGTAGGGTCTAGATTCTCTTTCTATTACTTACCTGATAGGCTCCTGTTCTAGATTCATAAGGCCTAGATTCTCTTTCTATTACCTGCTGCATGATTTTAGACAGATAACCTCTGTTCTTATGTTTTCTCTCCTGCCCATTTTACTGCTGCCTTAGTTTCTTTTTAAAGAGAACCTTTGCCAGGTTTAAATTTATGTGTTGTTTTCTTCCTTGTTGTTTGTACAGTACTCTGTTGTTTGTTTTCTGCGACATCTCAAATTCACTTCTCTAATGGTTTTGGCATGTCCCACATACCTCTGTCAATCACCACATTGCTGCTTCTTACTCATCAGTGAAGATTCCCTTCTCTTCACTCTGTCATTCTGCTGTCGTCCAATATTCAGCTCATGTGCAGAAAGAGCTAAAAATATTTCCTTTTTGTGTGTGGAACTTTTTATCTGTAGATCTGGAGCTGCTTAGCAGTTCACATTTCTGTTTCCCAGTGTCATTACAGCAGCACTGAGAACACAGACTGACTTCCCAGGTCACATAGCTAAGTTAAGAGCAGCATAAAATGCTGGAAGCAGTCATATAGCTTGTCCTGCTGGCAAAAAACTCTTTGCAGAGGCAGGTACTCGATGATTTACACAGCTCATGTTCCCTAGGATGAACAGGGCTATCTATTAACAATGCATGTACTTCTGTCTTTGCACGTATATCACCATTTAAGAGCATTTAGCTAGTATTTTCTGTCTGACACATCTGTGCCTATTTAGGAGACTATTCTACAACAAAATAGCTGTGGTTGAGTCAGCAGTTTCTTAATGTGATGTACTAATAATGAATGTAAGGGATTTTGGCAAAAAGAATTTGCTTAGTGTATGCTGTTTTATGATGAGGGGTGGCACCTGGGCTTTCAGGTGAAGTGCTTGGAGGATTTAGATAATAAAATAGTAGCTTTTGTGCAATTTTGTCTCCTTAAAAGTGACACATATGTGTTAGAAATGCAATAGAGATCTTAAACAACTACAAATTTGCTTTGGTCCAGTGAAGCCTGGAAAAAATAAGGAGATTCTATTTCTTGCCCTTTTTAACTTACCATTGCTTACTCAGGTGAGCAGACTCAAACACTGCACTTTCAGTGGTTTAATTTACCAACATTGCTATTTGTATAAAATGTAGCAATATAATGAGACAGCCATAATCAGAATTTGCTAAGGTTTATTAACACCTCATCAGAGCTCTGGAAGGCTCAGCACATTTTCACTCTTTTTTAGCATCATCTCATTTTGAGAAATTTGAAAACTGCCTAAGCCAAGGTGCTCTCCACGACTCATGGAGCAGGAAGAAGCAGACAGGAAGAAAAGGACCTATGGGTAGTGGTAGATAGTAGGCTGGAGATGAGCCAGCAGTGTGCCCAGGTGGCCAAGAGAGCCAGTGGCATCCTGGCCTGGATCAGGAACAGTGTGGCCAGTAGGACAAGAGAGGTTATTCTGCCCCTGTACTCAACACTGGTCAGGCCACACCTTGAGTACTGTGTCCAGTTCTGGGCTCCTCAATTCAAGAGAGACGTTGAGGTACTGGAAGGTTTCCAGAGAAGGGTGACAAATCTGGTGAAGGTTCTAGAACACATCCCTGTGAGGAGAGGCTGAGGGATCTGGGGGTGTTTAGCCTGGAGAAGAGGAGACTCAGGGCAGAACTCATTGCTGTCTACAACTACCTGAAGGGAGGCTGTAGCCAGGTGGGAGTTGGTCTCTTCTGCCAGGCAAGCAGCAACAGAAGAAGGGGACACAGTCTCAAGTTGTGTCAGGGGAGGTCTAGGCTGGATGTTAAGAGGAAGTTCTTGCCAGAGAGAGTGATTGGCATTGGAATGGGCTGCCCAGGGAGGTGGTGGAATCACCATCCCTGGAGGTGTTGAAGAAAAGCCTGGATGAGGCACTTAGTGCCATGGTCTAGTTGTTTGGCTAGGGCTGGGTGCTAGGTTGGACTGGATGATCTTGGAGGTCTCTTGCAACCTTGTTGATTCTATGAGTTTGGAAATTTAGTAGAGATGGAACAGTTTCCCCTTGTGGAAAATGATGTGTTTCTTTGTGATATCTGGAGGACACTAGTGCTTTGTTGAGTAGCACTTGATGAACTCTCATCAGATCTGATGTGCGACTTCAGCACTGTGTCAGAGGGAAGATACAACCTTGAGTTTGCCACCAAATACTCTGAAATTTATGTCCATTCTGTTATCCTCTGTAGTATAATGAAACTGTTATTCCATTCTCTCTTCTCCTTTCATCTGAAGTAAAACTGAATTGTCTACAGCTGCCTGAAGGGAGGTTGTAACCAGGTGGGGTTGGTCTCTTCTCCCAGGCAACTAGCAACAGAACAAGGGGACACAGTCTCAAGTTGTACCGGGGGAGGTATAGGCTGGATGTTAGGAGGAAGTTCTTGCCAGAGAGAGTGATTTCCCATTGGAATGGGCTGCCCAGGGAGGTGGTGGAGTCACCGTCCCTGGAGGTGTTCCAGAAAAGCCTGGCTGAGGCACTTAGTGCCATGGTCTAGTTGTTTGGCCAGGGCTGGGTGCTAGGTTGGGCTGGATGATGTTGGAGGTCTCTTCCAACCTGGTTGATTCTAAGATTTTAAGATTCTATGCTTTGAAGGTTGGAAGTAGCTGAATGCATTTTCTGCAAACTTTCAAAATAAATTTTACCTGTAAGCAACCTAAATAATGAAAAAAAAAAGATATACAGCAAAAATTCTTTCTGGGGACTACAATGAGTTTTCAGATGTAGGCTTTTCTGATGAAAGTTACTTTCCAGCAATTTGTCTAATGCTATGATGATTTTTGAGGATATCAGTAAAATTAGAAGGCTTTGGCTCTGCCTTTTGGCTTCTGTTTAACATAGTTGCTTAACCCTTTGATCTTTAAAATACCCTTTTGCTTATTGCTGCTGTTAAATGCTTATGTCTTACAAAAAAAAAGAATAGATTATTTAGTTTTTTATTACCAAATTCAGGTGTCCATCATTTAGCAGCTTTCAGAAAATGTAAAAAGGATGTCATTCTGTGAAGATAGCGAAGATAAATACAGGCATGGGTAGATGCTTTGGTGTTCTCAGCTTTGAGTGCTCTCCTCTCTGCCTTCTCCCACACTGAGGCTGAATGTTTTACAAGGCATGCTTCTGTGCTTGGTCCATTTCTGCATGGTCTTTAAAGATACCAGGCTAGTGGTCAAATGTAGTGCTGCCTTTCACAAATCACAAGCTACCCAACCTTCTGTTTTGTAACTCTAAGAGGTGACATTATGATTATGTAAGCTATTAATTCTGTAAAGTTATGGTGACAATGGCTGAATCAGCACTTACCAAGTTAATAGTTAATGGGACTGTCTGCATAAAACACTAGTGGTTATTAAAAAGTAAACTGTTTTGTATGTGAAATAATTCTGCACTAATATAGAAGACATGCCTTTTCCTTGCTACACTGGGAGCTTACACTGAGCTTGCAGGACTATTTGTATTCACTTACATGTACTGCAGGCTGTGGAATTTGAAATGTAATTTAGATTTTTTTGACCCGAGACTTAGCACAGTCTTTGTGTTTGGTAGACAGAAGAAAGGCAATAGGAACTTTTGAAGAGTGAGAGCTAGCAGACTATAAAATAAAAAGTGAAGTTTGCTAGGCTGAAATAAATTATGGCTGCAACATCTATGCTATGAGGACAAGCTGAGGGAGCTGGGATTGTTCAGCCTAGAGAACAGAAGACTCTGGGTTATCTTATAGCTGCCTTCAAATACCTGAAGGAAGGCTGGAGAGAGACTTTTGATGAGGGTGTCTAGCAGCAGAACAAGGGAGAAGAGTTGAAAGCTGAGGGAGAGTAGATTTAGACTGGATCTTAGAAAGTTCTTCAATATGAGGGTGGTAAGACTGTCTTGGTTCTAATTTAAATTTCCAGAGACTCAAATAGAATCAGACTCATAGAATCAACCAGGTTGGAAGAGACCTCCAAGATCATCCAGTCCAGCCTATCAAATAATTTTGATAGAACCAAATAACAATTTATAGTGTCCTCCCCTCTTCCCCTTTCTTTCCCAAAAGAAAGGAATTAGATGTAGAGAGAGGAAAATAAACAAATCTCACTCGATTTGGAAGTTAAAAGGAAAAGTTTAACAATAAATTGAAAAGGTATCTGAGGTAGGGAAGTTACAAAGGTATAGGTAAGGGAAGACAAATACAAAATGAGTAGATACAACCCGATTTTGACGGGAATGGCTTTGTCCACCTCATGGGTGATGGCCACGTGGCAAAACAAAAGAGAACCAGGAACAGGATGGTGATGCTGGCAAGCAGGGAGGCAGGGAGTGCAGAGACAGCCAAACAGCAAGTCCTCCTGCTTTTATGGATCTTTAGACAGGAAGAGAGAGTGAGCTACCCATCATCTGGGAGTGTTCAGACCCACACCTGGGGAGGGGGCAAGACCACTCAGGGTCAGGTTCAAAATCACCTGGAGGGTTAAACCTGTACATAAGACCCTGGAATAGGCTGCCCAGGGAGGTTGTGGATGCCTTCTCCCTTGGGGTGTTCAAAGCCAGGTTGGATAAGGCCTTGAGCAGGCATGTTTAGTTGAAAAGCATCCCTGCCCATGGCATGGAGCTTGGAGTAGATGATCTTTAGGGTCCCTGCCAATCTAAGCCGTTCTATGACACCAGCAGGACTGGAAAAGCATATTCACTGCAAAGGGAGAATTAAGAAACCTCTACTCATTCTTTTCTATTTTCTTAATTTTAAGTTTTGAGCATTTGAAAATTTAGAGGGTAGGTTGGAGTTGGTTAAAAAACATTTTGAATGACAATTTTTAATAAATGCCAGTGAGTCCATTTATAAATTGTAATTTGCATTATAAAAATGGAAGTATTGGAAAGCTGATGAGACTAAGAAGAGATTTTAGAAATGTAATGTAACTCAAGAGTCTTAATTAATGTCCAGACTGTATGCACTGCCCTTGTAGCAGCAAGTGTTTTTAAATTCATTCTTCAAAAGAAGCAATTCTATACTATTCTATTCTGTTCTATTTTTCAGGGCTGTTGCAATAATGTAACAAAGGGCCAAAATCATTAACCATCATAATGCTGCATTAGTGATTTCAAGCTTGTGTTTTTATGGTGCATGTTCAGCTCATTGAATATGAACCACTACACATATTTCTGTATGCTTGTATAGTAACATATCTGCATGTTGATTTAGAGTTGCTACCATTAGTGTGTCCAGATACCATGATGGCAGAGCTCTTGACATTTCAAGGTATTTATCTGCACCCAGAAAGTTCTTTGTTTGATAAATCAATTTTGCATGTTACCTCTCCAACAGAAAATGTTCCTGTGTATTTCACAGATAAGTTGTGATTGAGACTAAGTAGCTTCAGTCAATCACTTGTTCTGAAACTGAAAGTTTTGGAATCCAAGTCATAGAATCATAGAATCAACCAGGTTGGAAGAGATCTCCAAGACCATCCAGTCCAACCTAGCACCCAGCCCTGTCTAATCAACTAGACCATGGCACTAAGTGCCTCATCCAGGCTTTGCTTGAACACCTCCAGGGACAGCGACTCCACCTCCTCCCTGGGCAGCCCATTCCAATGCCAATCACTCTCTCTGTGAGCAACTTCCTCCTAACATCCAGCCTAGACCTTCCCTGGCACAACTGGAGACTGTGTCCTGGTTGCCTAAGTTAATGTGACTAAGTTAATGTGACTGTGGTTAACAAAAGTGGCTGAGAGCATTACTCATAGTTCTAATATTCAGTGTAAGTGTAGGAACATTTGTTGCTAATTTGTTTTCAGGCAAATACTGGTGTGTGTTTTTTCTTCCCAGAAACAGAAAATGAACTTCCAAACACCCAAAAAGAATCTTTTATGAAGACAACAGAGTTTAAAATAACTTGTTTGTAATTATTCATATATTCAAATTATATGTAAAAATACCCAAATAACAAAAAAAGCAGCCTGTTGGATTTTTAATCTAAGCACATGGGAAAATGCAGTTTGAATGCTGTGCAGATTCTCTCCTTGCAGTGTGAATATGAAACTCTGAAATGCAGTTGCAGTGCATTTTTACCCTTATGGCTTTCTCTGATGTCTTTTCTTTCTTCACATCTGCTGCTCAACTTTCAATATTGATTAAATGGAAACACTTCTTTGCTGTGATAAAATTATTCAGTGAGTCCTGCTAAAGTGAAGTAAAAATAATTAAATAAGCTAAACCAGGTTTTTAATGAAAGCTATTAAATTAATGATCAAACAGATGATGGCATGGTGAACACCATATTGATCAGTGCAAGAGTAAGGAGCAGAACTTGCAAGATTGCAATCCAGGATTTCAATTGTATTCCTAAATAAGGGTGAATATACCATGCAACTCCTTAAAGAAATACAGAGAATGTATTATTTCTTTGTGTGCATATGTATTTTTTTGTTTGCTTGTTTTATTTTGTTTTCCTCATGGCTAGCTAGTGAATATAAGCAGATAATAATCATAGAATCAACCAGGTTGGAAGAGACCTCCAAGATCATCCAGTCCAACCTAGCACCCAGCCCTACCCAGTCAACTAGACCATGGCACTAAGTGCCTCATCCAGGCTTTGCTTCAACACCTCCAGGAATGGTGACTCCACCACCTCTTTGGGCAGCCCATTCCAATGCCAATCACTCTCTCTGGGAAGAACTTCCTCCTAACATCCAGCCTATACTTCCCCTGGCATAACTTGAAACTGTGTCCCCTTGTTCTGTTGCTGGTTGCCTGGGAGAAGGGACTAACCCCCAGCTGGCTACAGCCTCCCTTCAGGTAGTTGTAGACAGCAATGAGTTCTGCCCTGAGCCTCCTCTTCTCCAGGCTAAACAACCCCAGCTCCCTCAGCCTCTCCTCATAGGGTTTGTGTTCCAGGTCTCTCACCAACTTTGTCACCCTTCTCTGGACACGTTCCAGTACCTCAACATATCTCTTGAATTGAGGAGCCCAGAACTCTCTGGTTGAGGAAGCATTCTCTCTCTTTTAAAAAGGGAACTGAAGTGGAAGTTAAATAATTTTCCTCATTTTATATGGATAGTTGTACTGACAGATTTAAGTCAATTCATTACTGTCTTTAAATGTAAATAATGGGATTTGTCCCTCCAAGGCTAAATTTAGATGCATTTTTCTCACTTTATATGTTTGAACTGTATCTGTGCTGGTGATTTATCTTTGATAGTGCAGTTTATTGTATTATCCTTTTTCTCACTTAGCTTTGTTCTATTGGCTCATGATTTTTGAATATTGAAGGTTGTTTTGTGTCAGGATGTGTTTAAATGTAAGCACATGTAGAGCTGTGTTGAGGGCAGAGAGCTATTCCCATAGGATGAAAGCAAGCAAGAGAGAAATTAAACTGTATGGCAAAAAAAATCATGGCAAAGACATATTAGGTTGCAGAAAGTAATTTTAGGGAAATATTAGAAACCCGTTCACTTGAGACTTTCATAACTAGAATTGACAAAACACTGGAAAATAGTCTGTAGAGTGAAAGTTGTGCGGCACAGAGAGCTAAATGAAACAGGATAATGGAGCTTTTCAATCCTGAAATTCAATGATTTTGGAATAGTGAGACAAATCACACATCTGTGGTATATATTTCAGTCTTCCATGTATTATCCTCACCTATCTAAATATTGACCTATTTAGGCACCAAACATCTAACTTGCTTTTCTTGTTTTCCCTTGATAGTTAGCTTGGAATAAATGGTTTGGATAATGATAGTCTACTATTTACAACACATAGAATCAAAATCATAGAATTAATCAGGTTGGAAGAGACCTCCAAGATCATCCAGTCCAACCTAGCACCCAGCCCTATCCAACCAACTAGACCATGGCACTAAGTGCCTCAGCCAGTCTTGTCTTGAATACCTCCAGGGACGGTGACTCCACCACCTCCCTGGGCAGCCCATTCCAATGCCAATCACTCTCTCTGGCAAGAACTTCCTCCTAACATCCAGCCTAGACCTCCCCTGACACAACTTGAGACTGTGTCCCCTTGTTCTGTTGCTGGTTGCCTGGCAGAAGAGACCAACTCCCACCTGGCTGCAACCTCCCTTCAGGTAGTTGTAGATAGCAATGAGGTCCCCCCTGAGCCTCCTCTTCTCCAGGCTAAACAACCCAAGCTCCCTCAGCTTGTTCTCACGGGGCTGTGTTCCAGGCCTCTCACCAGCTTCATCACTTTTCTCTGGAGACATTCCAGTATCTCAAAATCTCTCTTGAATTGAGGAGCCAAGGACTCAAGGTGTGGCCTGATCAGTGTTGAGTACAAGAAATGTTAAAGAAAGATTTGTGAAGCAGAGTATCCAGGTATTGACAGACTTTGGGATTTTATTGTTCTTTTGTTGTTTCTATTTTTACTTTTTACAGTACTTCTAAACTGCCTATTACAGTTCTTTGTCTTGAAATCTCATTTTATGTCTACATATGAAAACTTGTTCAGTAGCTGGAATGTCTCAGCCTTAATGAGTTGCAGAGCCTTGCAGCCATATTTCTCTTAGAAGTTCAAGTTACACCACTAGATGGTTGACACTCCTTAACATGGTTTTGTCAACAGAACTATCTATAGTTCTGTAGCTATTTCATCTATAGAAAAACATAGCAGGATCATGGCCATTGATAAAACAAAAGAAAACCTTACTGCTGTGACTTAGTTGTTCAGATTATTCCTGTGGTGTTTGAGTTTGGTACTTTGGAGGGATTTGTCCTGTTTTGTTTTGCTTTAGTTTTTATTTGTTTGGTTACTGTTGTTGTTTGGTTGGGTTGTGGGTTTTTTCCTTTTTGTTTTCTGGGAGTATGGTTGTGAGCAGCAGGAGTAAGGAGATGATCATGCCCCTGTGCTCAGCACTTGTGAGACCACACCTCGAGTACTGTGTCCAGTTTTGGTCACCACAGTACAGAAGGGACATTGAGGTGCTGGAGCAGATGCAGAGAAGGGCAGTGACGCTGGGGAGAGGTCTGGCGAACATGATCTATGAGGAGTGGCTGAGGGAACTGGGGTTGTTTAGTCTGGAGGAGGCTTAGAGGGGACCTTATTACCCTCTGCAGCTACCTAAAAGGAGGTTGTAGTGAGGCTGGAGCTGGTCTCTTCTCCCAAATTTCTAATGACAGGACAAGAGGAAATGGCCTCAAATTGCATCAGGGGAGGTTTAGGTTGGATGTTGGGAGGAAGTTCTTTACTGAACAGGTGGTCAGGCACTGGAACAGGCTGCCCAGGGAGATGGTAGTGTCTTCATCGCTGGAGGTGTTTAAAAGGAGAGCAGATGTGGCACTTGAGGCTGTAGTCTAGTGATTAAGAATGTTGGGATGAAGGTTGGACTGCATGATTCTGGTGGTCCTTTCCAACCATAGCAGTTCATAGTGATTAGATGCTGTGCTGAGGGATTTGGTTTAGTCAAGGACTTGTCAATGTGAAACTAATGATTGAACTCGATGATTGTGAAGGTTTTTTCCAATCTAAGAAATTCTGTGATTATGTTGTTGTTGTTTGGGTTTTTCTGGGTGATTGGTTCATTCCATTTTGTTTGGGGTGAGTTTTTTGCTTATTTGTGTGTTTTTTTAAAGGAAAAAAGTGGGATTTTCCAGAAATGCACAATTTCATTACTCTTAAGAGCTACTGCAGCAGTGATCCAAACTCATTGCTATTTGCATGAATTTGATGAGTTTGCTGCAAAATGTACACAAAGGTTTTAGGAAACAGTTCTAGAAGTTGTGAAGGCTAAGGCTTGAAGCTAAATTGTAAGATATAAATGCTGTTAAGGCACTTAAAGCAAATTTGGCATGCACTATAAATGTTAGTCTGTAAAAGCCTTTAAAATAAGTATCCTGAAAAAAGCTCTGTTCAGTTGTGCTTTAGTTTTTAAGGCTGCTTTAACAAAAGCCTAAGTTAGAGCATGTGTGGATGTGAGGATCACAGGAAATTAGAGGTTGGAAAGGACCCAAAGAGATCATCGAGTCCAACCCCCCTGCCACAGCAGGACTGGTCTAACACAGATCACAGTGGAACACATCCAGACAGGCCTTGAAAGTCTCCAGAGAAAGAAACTCCACTCCACGACCTCTCTGGGGAAGCCTGTTCCAGTGCTCTGGGACCCTTACATTAAAGAAGTTCCCCCTTGTGTTGAGGCAGAATATCTTTTGCTGCAACTTACACCCATTGCTCCTTATCCTATCACAGGAAGCAAGTAAGCAGAGCCTGTCCCCACCTCCTGGCCAGCCCTCAGATATTTATAAACATTTATCAAATCCCCTCTAAGTTTTCTTTTCTCCAGACTAAAAAGCCCAGTGTCCCTCAGCCCCTTCCCATAAGCCATGCTCTCCAGTCCCCTCATCATCCTTGTAGCCCTCCACTGGACCCTCTCCAGCAGATCCCTGTCCCTATTAAACTGGGGAGCCCAAAACTGAACACAGTATTCAAGATGAGGTCTCAGCAGGGCAGAGTAGAGGGGGGGGAGAACCTCCCTTGATCTGCTGGACACACTCTTCCTAATACACCCCAGGATCTCATTGGCCTTCTTGGCCACAAGGGCACATTGCTGTCCCATGGTTAACTTGGTATCCACCAGGACCCCCAGGTCCCTCTCCACAGGACTGCTTTCCAGCAGATCACCTCCCAGCCTGTACTGGCGCCATTTATTATTCCTCCCCAGATGCAGGACTCTGCACTTGTCCTTGTTGAACTTCATCTGGTTCCTTTGTGCCCAGCTCTTCAGTCTGTCCAGGTCTCGCTGGATGGCCTCACAGCCTTCAGCTGTATCAGCCAAGCCTCCCAGCTTGGTGTTGTCAGCAAACTTGCTGAGCAGACACTCTGTGCCCTCATCAATATAATTGATAAAGATGTTGAACAGGACTGGTCCCAGCACTGATCCTTGGGACACACCACTAGTCACAGCTCTGCAGCTGGACCTGGCACCATTGATCACCACCCTCTGAACTCTGTCTTGCAACCAGTTCCTAAATCACCTCACTGTCCGCTCTTCCATCCCACACTTCCTCAGCTTGCTCACTAAAATGTTATGGGAGACAGTGTCAAAGGCCTTGCTAAGGTCAAGGGACTACATTCACTGGTTCCCCTGAATCTACCCATTCAGTTATGACATCATAAAATGCTGTCAGGTTAGTTAAGCATGATTTCCTCTTGGTAAATCCATGCTGACTACTCCTGATAACCTTCTTCTCTTCCAAGTGCCTTGAGATGCTCTCCAACAGAAGCCACTCTATCATTCTTCCAGGGATGGAGGTGAGGCTGCCTGGTCTATAGTTTTCTGGAACCTCTTTCTTGCCCTTTGTGAAGACTGGAGTGACAGTGGCTCTCCTCCAGTCCTCAGGCATCTCTCCTGTATGCCAAGATTTGGCAAAGATGATGGGGAGTGGTAGAGCAATAATATCAGCCAGTTCTCTCAGCAGCCTTGGGTGCACCCTTGATACTTTAGTACAAAAACCCTGGAATTTTGCCTTAAGTTAAAAATTGCAAGAAATAGGACTCGTTTGACTATTTGCTCTTCTTATATTTTCTTTTGATCCCTACAGACTTTTCTTGTGCAGAACTTTCATTTGCTGCTTAGAATTTTATCTACTTGAGATATGGGGTCAAGTTCTGATACTGTAAATCCAGAAATAATAGTGCAAGTGCAAGCCATGGTTATTCTGCTGGTACTGGGATAACTTAGTTAATTTGGCACCTGGAGTGCTTCTCAGGTTAAAATCAATGGGATTCTACCTGGTGGAATCAGAGGGACTGTGGCTAAATTCCCAGTGTTACTATGTAGCCTATTTTCCTTCATTTTGGGAAAGCAAATTATTTTCAGAATCAGACAGTTTTTATTTGGTGGATTAGAACTAAATCAAGGCTAAAGTCTGGATTTACATTCCTGCCTAGTGTTAGGAATCTCCTAATTTCCTATGACAGAGTTCAGTTAAAAGTTTTCAATGAGCCTTAATAATGAACATTTTCAACATTGGAAGGGAAAAAAAAACTCTTGGTAACTGAACTGTTATTTGCTGTTTCCTGACACTATTGTGTACATACTTCATATAAATCAATATGAGCTGTTGCTATTTCTGTATCATAGATTCATCATAGGATCAACCAGGTTGGAAGAGACCTCCAAGATCATCCAGGCCAACTTAGCACCCAGCCCTATCCAGTCAATTAGACCATGGCACTAAGTGCCTCAGACAGGCTTTTCTGGAACATCTCCAGGGATGGTGTCTCCACCACCTCCCTGGGCAACCCATTCCAATGGCAAATCACTCTCTCTGGGAAGAACTTCTTCCTAATATCCAGCCTATACCTCCCCCAGCACAACTTGAGACTGTCCCCCCTTGTTCTGTTGCTGGTTGCCTGGGAGAAGAGACCAACCCCACCTGGCTACAGCCTCCCTTCAGGTAGTTGTAGACAGCAATGAGGTCACCCCTGAGCCTCCTTTTCTCCAGGCTAAACAACCCCAGCTCCCTCAGAGAGGGATTTTTTTGTGCTTAAAACTTTCTTTAATGTTCTGCAGTAATTTTCATTCTTTGTCTGGTTCAGAAAACCAGTGATTCTGGGATAACAACCACCACAAAATCCTGAATTGTGTTGTAACCATGTCTGTATTGTTTACATTAGGAGTGCTTGTCATAGAAAAGCAAACCATTCTAGTTACTGATCCTCAAATGGCACTGCAAAATAATGAGTTCTTCAACTAGTGACTAATTGTAAGAAGTAATTTGTTACATGCATTCAGGTAGAAGACAATGTATATATATATATATGTATATACTCACTATTTAATTTCCTGAATGCACATCTGAATGTATTGCATCTTAGGAACATCAGAGTTAGTGGGAAATGGCTTGCAGAAAGGACTTCACTGCTGTTGTCGGAACAGTGGTTTATGTGCAAGTGTGCATCTGTGCACATACAAGCAGCAATTTCATGTTGATCTTTTCACTGTCTGAGCCTCTAAATCTTACAGTTATGTACAGTTCTGATTTAAAAGTTAGCCTGTAAGTTATGTGTGTTTCATATGTTGCCCTTGTTTAAATCATTCCCAGGACACTCTCCTGTAAATCTTTCTTCCACAGAAGGTTTTGAACTTGTTGGATTTTTCTGCTGCTATAATGCACAGTTGCCCTGTAGTTAAGGTTGATTTGACCTGTTGGAAGACAGCAAAGGGAAGAAGGATCTGGGGGTCCTAATGGGTGGGAGGTTGACCATGAGCCAGCAGTGTGCTCTGGTGGCCAGGAGGGCCAATGCCATCCTAGGGTGTATTGGAAGGGATGTGGCTAGTAGGTCAAGAGACGTACTCCTCCCTCTCTACTCTGCCCTGGTGAGGCCATATCTGGAGCACTGTGTCCAGTTCTGGGCCCCCCAGTTCAAGAAGGACGTAGAACTGCTCAACAGAGTCCAGCACAGAGCCACAAAGATGATTAAGGGAATGGAACATCTCTCTTATGAGGAGACACTGAGGGAGCTGGGGCTCTTTAGCTTGGAGAAGAGGAGACTGAGGGGTGACCTCATTAATGTTTATAAATATATAAAGGGTAAGTGCCAAGAGCATGGAGCCAGGCTCTGCTGGGTGATGGTCAATGACAGGACAAGGGGCAATGAGTGTAAGCTGAGGCACAGGAAGTTTCCTGTAAACATGAGGAGGAAGTTTTTCACTGTAAGGGTGACAGAACACTGGAACAGGCTGCCATGGGGGGTTGTGCAGTCTCCTTCTCTGGAGATATTCAAGACCCACCTGGATGTGTTCCTGTGTGATCTGGTATAGGAGATCCTGCTCTGGTGGGGGAGTTGGACTGGATGAGTTTGCAAAGTCCCTTCCAGCCCCTGACATTCTATGACTTTGTGTGGCTCTACCAAGGTAGTGAGACACAGAGATCTGGATTCCTATATAGTTAATTGCCTCCACTATTTGTATTAAAGCACATCGATGAATAATACAATTGAGATTAAACTGTCAGAGACTGAAAAGTTTGAGAGTTATTTAGTGTTATGTAATCTCAGTCAGACATCAAGTACCTTTTAAGAATGAGCACCCTGTAGGTAAAAATGATTACTTCTAGATTTGAATGGCAGAACTAATACTACACTGGCAGCATTTTGCATCTGTTCACAACTTTTGAAAGCAGCAGTTTGAAATGTGCCATCTGTAATCACCAACTGCTTAAAGAGGATAACAAACTGTTTGCTATAAGCTGTTAACTTGGATCAAGACATTTAAAAGATCTTGTGAGCCAAGCTATGTGACATTTCTTCATGTAATTTTCTACTCCTTTTGACCAGGAGCGAGCCATAGGTACTGCATCACCAGTTCCACATCTCAAATCTCTTCTTTTCTAGATTTTAAGTATAGTAGCATATGTCCCTGCCCATGGCAGGGGGGTTGGAAATAGATGATCCTTGTGGTCCCTTCCAACCCCGACTGATTCTATGATGTTTTTTTTCTTTGCTTTGAATGATCTGAGATCCTACTGGATCAATTGACACTCATTCTCCCATTTTTTGTCACCTCCTCCTATGTTTCTTGCTGGGATACTCATGCTCCTGATGGAGTTGCTCAGCACAGTTGTGTGCTCTCTGCCTATTTGACCTCTGGTTTGATTGCTGGGTAGCAACTCTGTCTTTGAACATCTTCTGCTTGTGGTGGTGTTAAATTGCTGTCTTAGCTGTATAGTTGGAAGCAGGTCAAAACAATTTCTCCATCACAGAAAATAAGAGTAATAAAGTGAAAACAAACATGGTCCATAGCTATAGGTTTCTCTAGAGGCTTAAATTTCCTTCTGTAATCAAGGAAGGTCTTCTGAGTTTTCTGGTGACGTGAACGTGAGTTTTACTACACATCAGACCTCCGTAGCTGAAGCTACATTTAGGTCTCCAAGTCATCTTTGTGATTTTAGCACTATATTTTTTCCATAGTAAACAAATGTATTGTCATTTTTTTTCCACTTGTGTACATTTTAATGAAAGGACAGTCTGTGATTTAGAGTTTAAAAATTAAGAAACTATTAAGTGGTTGCTGCAGTTACAGCAGTTCTGGGAAATGATCATTTTGACCTAATAAAGGCAGGATACCTTTTTAATTCTCTGACCATATATTAGACTTTATCTTAAAAAAAAATCATTTGTATGCAAATATTTTGGAATGTGAAGCATACATGGCCTGTCTTTGGCAAAATATAGTATCACAGAATCATAGAATCAGTCAGGGTTGGAAGAGACCACAAGGGTCATCTAGTTCCAAACTCCTGCCATGGACAGGGACACCCTACCCTGGATCAGGCTGGCCACAGTCTCATCCAGACTGCCCTTAAACACCTCCAGCCATGGGGCCTCAACCACCTCCCTGGGCAACCCATTCAGCCTCTCACCACTCCAATGCTGAACAGCTTCCTCCTCACCTCCAGTTTCAATCTCCCCACCTCCAGCTTTGCTCCATTCCCCCTAGTCCTGGCACTCCCTGACAGCCTAAAAAGTCCCTCCCCAGCTTTTTGGAGGCCCTCTTCAGATACTGGAAGGCCACAAGAAGGTCACCTGGAAGCCTCCTCTTCTCCAGACTGAGCAGCCCCAACTCTTTCAGTCCGTTCTCGTAGGAGAGGTGCCCCAGCCCTCTGAGCATCCTCTGTGGATGGGTTTCTTTCTCACAGAGGGCATGATTTGATAAACTTGAGCAACCTGTGCTGCGAAGAGTGCCCTTGAGCCCATCTCGGAGGCAGGAACTAAGGCGATGAAACAAACCCCCACGTCCAGCTGCAAGGGAGCAGGGTCTGCTGGCCGCAGGAGGCTGACCTTACAGCTGTTTTCTTTAAGCCTTAACCTATCTGTGCCTTTCACAAGTACCAATCCTACTTAGGCTAGCTGCATATGCCTCTTCTAAGTATGGCATAAAAGTTGCTGTATTGCTGCAATGGAGGGAGCACGACTTTAACCACATTGGTGTCTGGGTCCTGACTCTGGCTGTGATTTTCACCGACAATCTGTGCCACCCTTCTCTGGGTATATGTGAATCTCATGGCTAGCGGGGTTGGTTTGTTTATAACTTTAATTGCTACAAGAATTCATAGTAAGTTGAGAAAGAAATAGAACAAAAAAAGTGGATCAATGTGTCATAGGCAAGCTAAAAAAAAGGAATTTATTAGAAAAGTCTTTAAGGAGATCACTATTTGCATAACTTCTATTATAAATCTGCAAAAGTAAACCTGCATGGAAGTGAATTTTCATAGAAAACACTATGCTAAGTGTTTTCTACGAAAAGTCACTTCCATACAGGTTTGCTTCCATTTGGAGATTTATATCACAGAACTATGAGGACTTAAAACCAAGTTCCCAAAACATATTTTTGCTAGGAGGTCCTGTTTACAGGTACTTCCCTGATGCATGGTTGTACAGTGTAGGTAAGGGTGGTACACTTTCCTCTGGATTAATGACAATCATATAAAACACATCAGTATATGGGAGGTGGTGGAGGCACTGTCCCTGGAGGTGTTCAGGAAAAGCCTGGATGAGGCACTTAGTGCCATGGTCTAGTTGATTAGCCAGGGCTGGGTGCTAGGTTGGACTGGATGATCTTGGAGACCTCTTCCAACCTGGTTGATTCTATGATTCTTTATCTAAATAAAACTGCCTCAGTTGATCTTCTAGTGCAGCATAGTAATGTCTGTAGCATTGTCAAGGTCCAGAGAACAGAGACTAACAATATCTCTGTCCAGAGGAGCAAGATCTGTTCTTATGGATTTCTGTGTTGTGAAATTAAGGTGCAAACGAGACCATGTATCACCACGAAACTATTTATTAAAGGATAAGTTTAGACAAAACAGAGGGGGAGAGAGAGAAGGTGGGGAGAGAGATAAAGAGAATGACGAAGAAGAAAAGAAGCAGGGAAGGAAAAGAGCTGGGACCGTATTACCCTCAGCCACAGATTGGGGGGGGAGAGAGACGGGTGTGTGGCCCAGGGATGATCTGTGGAGTTTGTCAGGGGTTCTTCTGGTGGCAGTGCAGCTCTGGTAGTCTGGTGGAGGTCCACACGTGGTAGTGTGTTGGAGGTGCACTTGGTGGTCTGGTGGAGGTCTACACTTCTGGCAGGCATTGCTCCTGCCTTTTATACAGTTTTTTAGCTCAGTGTCCAGGTGCAGCTCCCCAGGGGATCTTCCTGTGTATCCTCATGCATTCGCAGGGGTCCGGCGCTGCCGGGGGGAGGGCCTCCACCCTCTCCCTGGCTGTACCTGCCCATACCCTGAATACACACAAGCCTTTTCTCTTTGTGGTAGTGGACATAAGATGTAGGCATCCTGGGCAGTCCAGCCAGGCTGAGGTCTGGGAACTTCCCAGGCATTGTCCATTGATGTGCATCCCTAAGCTTTCAGCCAAACGCCTAGTCTGAGTCCTGGAGGTTAACAAAGGCAATTTTTATCTTTGTTCATTAGGGAGAGACCATGCAATCTTTGCCTTTGTTGATGAACATGTGAGAGGATTTAGACTCTCACAAGCATGCAGTCAGGGTATGCATGGTAGTAAAAATGGACACCTGGACATGAGCAAAAGCAACAAGTTATACTATACAAAAATCAGGGAACTTTTAAAGATAATTGTGAAAGCAACTCCAGAGTAATGACATGAGGCTTTTTAATGACTAGGAGCAGCCTGGAAAAACAGTGCTGAAAGCCAATAAATTTCCCAGACTTGTCACTGAGTCTGAGCAGCATACTGCAATGTCTCTTCCTTTTGTAAACCATTGGTTTTTTTCCAGGATAGGATTTTTGGGTTCTTTTGGCTTAGTGGTTTTTTTTTTTTTTTTGTTGGTTTTTTTTTTGTTGTTGTTTTGTTTAATTTTTTAATGTGTTGGGGAATGTGATGGTTTGGGTGCTATCTGCCTCCCCCGCCCCCGACTTTGGAAATCACCCAGACTAGACTCAGCCAGCTCTGGAAATTGAATGAAGCTTATTATTTATAGCTTAGCACAATATACAAGCAGATATTTACAATCTATACAGCTATAGACAGAAATATACAAGTCAAAAAGTATTACAGAAACACAACAGCCCTCCCAGAAACATGAGTCCCCAGGAGGGGCTCCCAACCACCCTTCCACCTCCTTTCCACCCCTCTACCTAATCTCAGAATTTGCCTTACATTCAAGTTAAGTTAGGAGAATCGGCCAGGGAGTTTAGGGTGCAGAAGGATTAGACAGCAGGTTAGGGAGAAAAATGCAGGTAGCCAGAGACAGAAAGCAAATCTGTTATCTATGTTTGTGTTCTTGTTTTTATACATATCAGCAAGCCTATGAGTGAAGTAGACATCAACACTGTTTCCTTTTCACAGCCTACAATCTAATTATTCTCACTAAAATATCCCAGATAGCTTCAAACTAGCACAGGAGTATTAATAACAAGAAAAGACCTAGAGGAAATCAACATTGTTGCAAATGTTGATCATGATTCTGCTAGTTTGAAGCTAGCTAGAATGTTTTGGTGAGAAGAACTAGATTATAGGCTATAAAAGGGAAACAATGTTGATGTCTACTTCACTCATAGGCTTGCTGAGAGGTATAAGAACAAGAATGTAAATATAGGTAAGACATTCAGTCACTGCCTAGGCTTTGAGCTGCATTTCTCTCTCTCTAACCTAACCTGATTAATCCACCTGCTTCCTAACCCGCCTGGCCAAGCCTTTGTTCTTCCTTGGGCACAAGGCAACATCTGGGGTAAGGTAGAGAGGGGTGGGAGAAGGTGCAAGGGCAGTTGGGAGTCCCTCCTGGGGACTCAGGTTTCTGGGAGGGCTGCTGTGTTTCTGTATTACCTTTTACCTTGTATGTTTCTGTATATAACTGTATCTACTGTAAATATCTGCTTGTATATTGTGCTAAGCTGTCAATATAAGCTTCATTCAATTTCCAGAGCAGGCTGAGTCTACTCTGGGTGATTTCCAAAGTATGTGTGTGGGGGGGGGGGGGGGGGGGCAGGTAACACCCAAATCATCACATTGATCTAGGGTAGGGTGTCCCTGCCCATGGCAGGGGGGTTGGAACTAAATGATCCTTGTGGTTCCTTCCAACCCTGACTGATTCTATGATTCTAAATATCTAGTGATGGTTTGCAGAGTCTGCTGAGGGAACATGCATCAGATGAGAAAGTGTATATTAAAAATCTGCCATGTTCCACCTGGCTATTTTTAACACACTGCTGAAAATGTGACTGATTCTCCTATCTGCTCACACTTCTCTTTGAGCTATAAGTGTCATAATACTGTCACATGTACCACATTTTTTAATAGCCTGTCTCTTTTTCACCCTATGTCTCCTCTTATTACTCTATTATGATGATCATCAATATATGAAATTGGTCTCAAAATAGAACTACCCAGTCCTATTAACTTTGCTGACTACAAGTGCTATCTAAAGCTTTTCACTTTCATGTTGTCATTTTGAATTTGATTCCATATCATAGTTGGGTGTGGGGTTAATTTTAGTTTTGGTCATTTGAGGTTGGTTGTTTCCTTGTTTTCTAGTTCTGACTAGTTCTGTTACTTTCTGGTGAAAAATATTGACAAGCACAGAAATAAACTTGATTAGATTTGACTTTGCCTTTTTTTTTTATTATGGAAAATATATTCCTATTTTCTAAACTAACCCAGAGATGTAATCTGGGGTGATGTTTTGGTTTGTGGGGCAGGATTCTTTTGGTAAATCATATATGCAACAGACTTTTGGACAAGTAACAGCTGTTTTTATAAATGAAAGTTAGGTGGCTTCTGTTTATTATTATTTGTTGTGGAAAACAGAAAATATTTGCTTAAGTTATGAATAGTAAGTTCAAGTGTCCATTAGATAGATGTGGTGGTTTGGGTGTTACCTGCCCCCCCACACTTTGGAAATCACCCAGACTAGACTCAGCTGGCTCTGGAAATTTGAATGAAGCTTATATTGACAGCTTAGCAGAATGTACAAGCAGATATTTACAGTATATACAGTTATATACAGAAATACACAAGGTAAAAGGTAATACAGAAACACAACAGCCCTCTCAGAAACCTGAGTCCCCAGGAGGGACACCCAATTGCCCTTCCACCTTCTCCCACTCTTTTCTACCTTACCCCAGTCCCAAGGAAGAATGGAGGTTAGGCCAGGGGGTTAGGAAGCAAAGTGGGTTAATCAGAGAAATGGCAGAGAGGCTAGAGAGAGGGAAAAAAATGCAGCTTCGAGCTCTCCAGCAGAAGTGACTCTGTATCTATGTTTGGATTCTTGTTCTTATACGTCTCAGGAAGCCTATGAGTGAAGTAGACATCACCATTGTTTCTCTTTCACAGCCTGTAATCTAGTTCTTCTCACCAAAACATTCTAGCTAGCTTCAAACTAGCACAGTAGCTTCCTGTATTTAGACAAAACCACCTCTAATAGCTTTATTTATCATCATATGTGGACCAACAGTATCTGTTTTTTCAATTCCCCCCTCAATATGTTGTTGTTTTTTGCACAGCTGGTTTCATATTTCTTTGTTTGGTGGGATTTGTGATTCTTTTTTTTCTAATAAATGGTATCCAGAGAAGAACTAGTTCTCTTTTCACTATACTAATTAGCTGCTATTGATTAGTACAGCCTGCTGAAAATAGATAATGTGTCAAAATCTGAGCAAGTCCCATTTATCTCTATAAATACTGCTGTTTCTTTAATTTCCATCAAGATTCACATTCACTTGAAAAACACTATTATCTGGCTCAAGCTATGATACTCTATATCTGCAAAGACTTTTAAAGCAGATGATAGAAAGTTATTAATGCCACTGGAATGGTCTTTTCTGTTGTCTTTGACAAGATTAAGTTTAGTTACAGAATATTTTGAAAATACTGGGGAAAAAACCTCATTATAGCAAGATACTGAAGTCGATTGTGACCTGATCCTGTTCTGAAAATACAAAAGTGCTGCTCAGTGGAATGAAGAGTCATGATAGCAGAGATGCCAATTCCAAGACAAAGACCATTTCTGGATACAGTAATATTAAATGCAGTGATTTTATAGAGTTGTGTGTCTGTGGTATAGCTATTGGAATTTGAAATACTGAAAAACAAGTCATGGACAGGAGAGAGTTCAGGAAGTGCTGAGTTAGAGATAAGGATAGAGGGTTGGGTTGACCTTAGAGACTGGTGTGGCAAATGTAAAGAAGTGTAAGCCTGGAGTCTGTGGTTTTTGCCTATCTCTGCTGACTTAGAATTGCCAGACACAATATAGATGTTGTTGAGAGAATATGAGGAATGTCTATGCCAGGGTTGCCCAGGGAGGTGGTGGAGTTGCCATCCCTGGAAGTGTTCAAGAAAAGACTGGATGAGGCACTTAGTGCCATGGTCTAGTTGGTTGGATAGGGCTGGGTGATAGGTTGGACTGGATGATCTTGGAGGTCTCTTCCAACCTGGTTGATTCTATGATCAATCTTGGTGTAGAACATGTTTTTACTAACAGAGAGGTTACAATGCCCCTTCAGGTAGTTGTAGACAGTAATAAGATCACCCCTGAGCCTCTTCTTCTCCAGGCTAAACGACCCCAGCTCCCTCAGCCTCTCCTCATAGGGTTTATGTTCCAGGCCCCTCACCAGCTTTGTTGCCCTTCTCTGGACACGTTCCAGCACCTCAACATCTCTCTTGAATTGAGGGGCCCAGAACTGGACACAGTACTCAAGGTGTGTCCTGACCAGTGCTGAGTACAGGGGAAGAATAACCTCCCTTGTCCTACTGGCCACACTGTTCCCGATGCAGGCCAGGATGCCACTGGCTCTCTTAGCCACCTGGGCACACTGCTGGCTCATCTTCAGCCTACTATCTATCAGTACCCCTAGGTCCCTTTCCTCCTGACTGCTCTCCAGCCACTCAGTCCACAGCCTATAGCGCTGCTTGGGGTTGTTGTGGCCAAAAGTGCAGAACCCTGCACTTGGCCTTGTTAAATCTCATCCAATTGGCCTCTGCCCACCCATCCAGCCTGTCCAGGTCCCTCTGCAGGGCTCTCCTACCTTCCAACAGATCAACACCTGCTCCTAGCTTTGTGTCATCTGCAAACTTACTGATGCAGGACTCAATCCCCTCGTCCAGGTCATCAATAAAGATATTGAACAGGACTGGGCCCAGCACTGATCCTTAGGGCACACCACTAGTGGTAGCTGCCAACTGGATGTGGCACCATTCACCACCACTCTCTGAGCTCTGCCATCCAGCCAGTTCTTGATCCAGCACAGAGTGAATCTGTCCAAACCATGAGCTGCCAGCTTGGCTAGGAGCTTCTTGTGGCAAACAGTGTCAAAGGCTTTGCTGAAGTCCAAGTAGACTACATCCACAGCCTCCCCCACATTCACCAGGCAAGTAACCTGATCATAAAAGGAGATCAGGTTGGTGAGGCAAGATCAGGTTGGTGAGGCAATATTGTTAAATAAACATAATCTATGAAATGACAGAGAGCATGAGAATTATTTTGTCAGGACTTTCTTTTTTTAATCCTTTCAAAGAAAAATACATTCACCAGCTGAAGTAAGCAGGGACTTTTGTTAATTTAATGTGTATGAGGAACTCAGAAATATTTATTAATTTTAGAAAGTCTGACTAGAAGCCAATCATATTTTCTCAGACAATGTTCCTTGGCTCTGAATTAGATATTAAGCATTTTTACTTCCTTTTAAATCAAATTCAGTTAGACAATGATGGTTAAAAGCAATCAAGATTAAAGTAGCCATCCAGTGGAATTAATATGGTTGTCTTCTTTCACAATCATGTTACCCACCTGGTGAATGTGGGGCAGGCTGTGGATGTAGTCTAGCTGGACTTCAGCAAAGCCTTTGACACCATCTGCCACAACAAGATGCTGACAAAGCTGGCAGCTCATTGCATGGACAGATTCACTCTGGTATGGGTCAAGAACTGGCTGGAGGGCCAGGCCCAGAGAGTGGTGGTGAATGGTGCCACATCCAATTGGCAGCTGTCACTAGCAGTGTGCCCTAAGTATCAGTTCTGGGCCTAGTCCTGTTCAGTATTTTTTTGATGATCTGGAGCAGGGGATTGAGTCCAGCATCAGTAAGTTTGAGATGACACCAAGCTAGGAGCAGGTGTTGATCTATTGGAGCGTAGGAAAGCCTTTCAGAGGGACCCTGACCGGCTGGATGGGTGGGCAGAGGCCAATGGGATGAGATTTAAACAAGACCATGTGCAGAGTTTTATACTTTGGCCGCAACAACCCCAAACAGTGTTACAGGCTGGGGACAGAGTGGCTGGAAAGGAGCCAGGCAGAAAAGGGACCTGGGGGTACTGGCAGATAGTAGGCTGAAGATGAGCCAGCAGTGTGCTCAGGAGAGCCTGCATCAGGAACAGTGTGGCCAGTAGGACAAGGGAGGTTATTTGCTCCTCTACTCAGCACTGGTCAGGCCACACATTGAGTGCTGTGTCCAGTTCTGGGCTCCTCAATTCAGGAGAGACATTGAGATACTGGAATGTCTCTAGAGAAGGGTAAGGAAACTGGTGAGGGGCCTGGAACACAAACCCTATGAGGAGAGGCTGAGGGAGCTGGGGGTGTTTAGCCTGGAGAAGAGGAGGTGACCTGATTGCTGTCTACAGCTACCTGAAAGGAGGTTGTAGCCAGGTGGGGTTGGTCTCTTCTCCCAGGCAACCAACAACAGAACAAGGGGACACAGTCTCAAGTTGTGCTGGGGTAGGCATAGGCTGTGTTCTTCCCAGAGAGAGTGATTGGCATTGGAATGGGCTGCCCAGGGAGGTGGTGGAGTCACCGTCCCTGGAGGTATTCAAGACAAGACTGGCTGAGGCACTTAGTGCCATGGTCTAGTTGGTTGGATAGGGCTGGGTGCTAGGTTGGACTGGATGATCTTGGAGGTCTCTTCCAACCTGGTTGATTCTATGATCAATCTTGGTGTAGAACATGTTTTTACTAACAGAGAGGTTTGTATGGGTGAAAGCTCAGGGTCTGGTGATGAAGAGACAGGATTTGAGAGAAATGGGCCTGATATATGACAGTGGAGTTATTTCTGTGGCATTAATATAAATATGTTTCTATTTTGAATTGTTTTTTCACATTTCTCTGAAGATGCTGCCATCAACACCATCTCTTTATTGCTCATCTGTTGAATAAAATTCTGTAATTTAACAGCTCTGTACTAGGCAACTTTTATTAGGGATGGTTAAGTGACATTCAACTTTTGAGGAAGAGACTGTTTTATCCTTTTTCTTTACAAATCCCATTGTTTGATGTCAGTGTTAACTTTTCCTTGTGCATGTTGTTTTCTTGTACTTCTTTATTCTTGGCTGTAGGAGATTGAATGCATAAATAAAAATCCACTGTTCCTCTGCTGCTCTCCTGCCATTTAAATCCCTATTTATCTCACTTTAAGATGCCAAAGAGGAAATTTAATGTTGAGTATTGGTTCAATAAATGCCAGGGAGGCCAGGCAGTTTATATTCTCTTTTGCAATAAATATTTAGTTCTGATGAAGAAAGTGTCAGAATGCTGGGAGGCCTCTGGTCTAGTGGCCTCTGCTTCTTTAAAGCTGAAAATCTGCACTGATATTGGTGACTGTGTGCACAAAGCCTAATCTTCAGAACTGACTGATAGACTGTCAGAGATTCAAATGCTTTTCTGATAAAAGTAAGCATTTCTTGCTTAGGAAGTTGAACTTGGTCCTGACAAATGTCAGTGCAATTTTCTGCTCATCTGTAAGTTTTGTGTAGATTTAAATTTTCCATGAATGTAGTCTTGTTGCCTGTATCATTTTGTGTGTGCTTTGTTTGCATCACAATAAAAGATAATTACATCTGTTATGCTTCAGGTTAGGAAATGGTATGAGAACTGTTGAGCTAAACTTGCTTGTTTGTAGTCCAGCATGCATGTTAGTTAGGAATAGGCAGAAGTCCAGGCTTAGATTATAACATTACACAAGATGGAAAAATGATAGAGCAGCTCCTTCTGGAGGGCATCTCAAGGCACTTGGAAGAGAAGTAGGTTATCAGGAGTAGTCAGCATGGATTTACCAAGGGGAAGTCATACTTGACTAGCCTGATGGCATTCGAGGATGGCGTGACTGAACAGGTAGATTTAGGGACACCAGTGGGTGTAGTCTACTTTGACCTTAGCCAGGCCTTTGACACTGTCTCCCATGATATTTTGGTGAGCAAGCTCGGGAGGTGTGGGATGGAAGAGCAGGTCGTGAAGTGGATTAGGAACTGGTTACAAGATAGAGTTCAAAGAGTGGTGATCAATGGTGCTAGGTCCAGCTGCAGAGCTGTAACCAGTGGAGTCCTCCAGGGATTAGTTTTGGGTCCAGTCCTGTTCAACATCTTCATCGATGACATTGATGAGGGGACAGAGTCTGCTCAGCAAGTTTGCTGACAACACCAAGATGGGAGGCTTGGCTGATACAGCTGAAGGCTGTGGGACCATCCAGTGAGAGCTGAACAGACTGAAGAGCTGAGCACGGCCAAATGAGGTTCAAAAAGGACAACTGCAGAGTCCTGCACCTGGCAAGGAATAATAAACTCCACCAGTACAGGCTGGGAGGTGATCTGCTGGAAAGCAGTTCTGTGGGGAGGGACCTGGGGGTCCTGGTGGATAACAACTTAACTATGGGACAGCAATATGCCCTTGCGGCCAAGAAGGCCAATGGGATCCTGGGGTGTATTAGGAAGAGTGTGTCCAGCAGATCAAGGGAGGTTCTCCTCCCCCTCTACTGTGCCCTGCTGAGACCTCATCTTGAATACTGTGTTCAGTTTTGGGCTCCCCAGTTTAATAGGGACAGGGATCTGCTGGAGAGGGTCCAGTGGAGGGCTATGAGGATGATGAGGGGACTGGAGGGCATGGCTTATGAGGAGAGGCTGAGGGACATTGGGCTTTTTAGTCTGGAGAAGAGAAGACGTAGAGATTTGGTAAATGTTTATAAACACCTGAGGGCTGGCCAGGAGTGGGGGGACATGCTCTGCTCACTTGCTGCCTGGGATAGGACAAGAAGCAATGGGTGTAAGTTGCAGCACAAGAGGTTTCACCTCAACACAAGGGGTACTGTAAGGGTCCCAGAGCACTGGAATAGACTCCCCAGAGAGGTTGTGGAGTGTACTTCTCTGCATACTTTCAAGGCCTGTCTGTCTGCATGTGTTCTCCATGATCTGTGCTGGATTGTGTGGTGCTCCTCTGGCAGGGGGATTGGAGTCGATGATCTCCTTGGATCCCTTCCAACCCCTAATATCCTGTGATATCTAAGCGTTGTTACTATGACAAGTGAGTTAAGCTGACAAGTTAAGAACTTCCTATGCAATTTATTTATTTTATACACACATCTTTTGCTGTGTACAGTGAAGAAATTAAGGCACAAATGGAAAAGAAGGAATATTTTATATAACAAAATGTTCATCAGTTACAGGTACTGATGTTAAATCTCTTGAGTATGAGGTAATTGCCATATGTATCAAGATGTTCTTTCCCTTTTGCATTCATCATGAGACTTCAGAGTGACTAAGACTAATTTCCAAAGGACTTTCACTAAGGTGATGAGGTGGTGCCATTAAGAGACATAAAGACAGCCAAACAAAACTAGGTTGAGGTTTAAAACTAATCCTATATGGCTACAGACCTTCTGTGGTACACTGGACAAGTCTAAGATGCATAATTGTTTGCAAAGTCTTACAGCATTAAATATATAATATATTTTAACAAAATAAGTTCTGTGATAGTTGGAAAAATGTAATGGTAACACATTTACAATACTTTTAGAACCAACTCTGAACTGGCATCCATAATAATTGTAAAATATGTAATACATAGTAATATATACATATGCATTGTATGAGCATTTTGTGTTCATAATTTCCTGTATTTAGATATCTTATAGTGATTGCTTTTTCTGCACCTATGCCAGAGATATCAATGAGCTTTTCAAAATACATACAATTAAAAAGTATTCTTAGTCTTCAAATCTAATAATTCTTATCTTCACATGTTGCCATTACTGATGCTTTCAAGAACCATTTCTCTCTGAGCTTTTCTTATGACCTTTCTGCTTGTGTTTAAAAGCCGGAGAAAATCCCCTCAAAATTTAAGCCTGCAGTTTGAATAAATAGAATTAGAAATACACTTCAGAGATACTTTTATCTGTAAGAATAGAGAATTCTTTATGCTAAAGCTTCTCTGTTTTAAGGTGTGTTTCAGCTACTTGTTAATCAAACTACAACTGACTTAGCCAAGGAAGAATTTTAGTCCTTTTGTCCTTGATAAAATGCACAAGTGTAAGCAGATGGCTAACAATGTCTAAAACCATTGACAAAAAGGCACTTTCAGCCTAGAAGAAGCAAAGAAGGAGCAAGCAAAGAATTTGCAAAACCTGTCTAACCTTCTCCCAGGCACTTGAGAATGGGTGATTTCCCAGACCATCAGTTTATGTTTCTGATTTTGGCAAATACCTAAGCATTGGAGAGCTGAGAACTGGTGTGCGTAGGGCTGATATATCTCAATCTCCTTGTGCCTGTGTTTAAAAAGGCCAATAAAAAGTACTGAGACCAAGTGAATCATAGAATCATAGAATGTCAGGGGCTGGAACAGCCCTTGAAAGATCAGCTGGTCCAGCCCCTCTGCCAGAGCAGGATCACCTAGAGCAGATCACACTGGAATGCATGCAGACAGTTCTTGAATACCTCCAGAGAGGGAGACTCCACAACCTCCCTGGGCAGCCTGTTCCAGTGCTCTGTCACCCTCACAGTAAAAAAAATTTCTCTCCAGGTTCACATTGAACCTCCTATGCCTCAACTTTCACCCACTGCCCCTTGTCCTGTCACTGGGCATATGTTGCTAGATAGGTAACTGTCAGTGGGAAGAAATCTAATGTACTGTGTCACAAGCTGAAACATGTAGTCACTAGAGCAGAAGATGTTAGGCTAGGAATTATGGACGACACTATCTTGTGTAAGACTTGGTGAGCAACTGCCCGGTGTTGCTCAGCACTGGTGACACCTCAGCTAGGGCACTGCAATAACCCACTGCCTGGGCATGACCCTGAGGAGAGCAGAAAGAGTGGGCTCGTCTGGAGCTCACCACCCTTGAAGGAAAAATTGACTAAGCAGGATATATCAGCCTTCACACAGAAAGTCTGGAGAGGGACAAGGGCTATGGTGTACAGCATTTACGCATGTTGAATTCCTCTTGCAGGGAAAAAGGAGAGGAATTATGTGATTGTGCATTGACACAAAGCCAGGTGTGGCCATAATGCTGGCTGGGTTGTTGGGCTGGGTTAAGTGGTGTCTTATGGTGAGCACCTGGCAGATTTACACAGACAAAGAACAGTTTTCTGGAGCTGGATTTAGGTGAGGTAGGAACCATCCTGAACAGAGGAAGTGTTTTGAAGGACAGGGAAATATTAAGTCTGTGAAGTGTGGCTGCTGAGCATCCTAGGCCACTTCATGGTCAGTGTCAGGACTGTGCCTGCAGACTAACGTCTATCTTCTGTCTCTGCAGTGATCTGTATTCACTGAGTGTTCTTGAATCCAGCCTCAAGCTTTCAGGCAGCAAGACTGGTATCTTAAATGCAACAGTCCTGTTAAGTAACTATCATGCAAGCATGTCATTCAGGCTGTCAAGAATACAGAGACCAAGCATGATCATTTTTCCTCCACTTCCTCTTTCCCAGTTAAAAAGCTTACTACATCTTTTTGATAATTTAATCATTGAAAATTGTGGCCATGAGTTTTGACAGTATGCAAATCAGGGATGCCATCTGTTGATCAGTGCTGCAAACTCTCCAAGCCCAGCACAGTGGTAAGCTAGGCATGATTGCTTTATTTCCTTTACACGTATGAGCAATGACTGAGGGAATCTGATTCAGGAACTTGGAATGTGACATCCTCTCTTCACCCTCATAATGAGTTTTTTTTCAGGGGGCATATTACTGACACCCACTGCAGGACAACCAGGTGATCAGGCACATGGTTTTATGAAAGGTGGGTCCTTCTTGGTGAACCTGATTTCCTTCTATGACAAAGTAAGCCACTTAATCGATAAGGGAAAGGCTATGGATGTTTTTGAAGTCTTTGAAGCTATCTCCTGCAGCACCATCCTAGAGAAGCTGGTTGCTCATGGCTTGGATTGGAATATGCTTTGTTGACTAAAAAATTGGGATGATGGCTGGGCCCAAAGTGGTGAATGGAGTTAAATCTGTTCTGTTGCTTATAACAAGGGGTGTTCCACGGGGCCCAGTATTGCAGCCAGTTCTCTTTGATATCTTTATGATTGGTCTGGATGAGTGCATTGATTGCACCCTCAGAAAGTTTGGGCATGTTGACCTGCTTGCAGGTTGGAAGGTTCTGCAGAGGCATCTGGACAGGCTGGATCAATGGGCTGAGGTAATTGCGTGAATTTTAATAAGACTGAGTTCTGGTTGCTGCACTTGGGTCATAACAACCCCATGCAGCTCGATGGACTTGTGGAAGAGTAGCTAGAAAGTTGCCCTGGAAAAGTACCTGGGGGTGTTGGTCAACATCCATCTGAATCAACAGTGTGCTCGGGTGACTGAGACGTCCAACAGCATCATGGCCAGCAGGAATAGTATGGCCAGCAGGAGTAAGAAATTCATCACACCCCTGTACTAGGCACTGGTGAAGCTGCACCTTGAATATAGGATTCATTTTTGGAAAGCCTCTCTACAAGAATGACATTGAGGTGTGTCCAGAGAAGGTGAAGAGCTTAGATAAGTCTAATGAATGGTGGCTGAGGAAACTGGAATTGTTTAGCCTGGAGAAAAGGAGACTGAGGGGAGACCTTCTCACTCTCTGCAATTACCTAAAAGGAGGTTGTTGTGATTTGGGGGTTTGTCTCTTCACCCAAGTAACAAGCAAGAGGAGAAGAGGAAATGGCACCAACTTGTGCCAGGGGAGTTTTAGATCAGATATTGAAAACATTTCTTCACTGAAAGGGTCACCAAGCACTTCCTGGGGAAGCATTTGAGTCACCATCCTCGGATGTATTTGAAAGACAAGGTGCTGAAGGATATGTGGTGGACTTGGCAGTGTTAGGTTTATGGTTGAACTTGATCTTAAGGGTCTTTTCCAACCTAAACAATTCTATGATTCCATGATCTTACCATAGCCTGAAGGAAAGCATGCATGTGAAATTGCTGTCTGCTCTTTACTTTACTCCTGTAATCAATTCAGCTGAAGGTTCTTCCTCTGAGTGTTCAGACAGGGCTCTGCTTAGATCATGCTAGGCTGTTTCCCCCTGGCCCAGCACACAGGTATCCTTGCAAAGCTGGTGGGCACCTTAATTAGAAATTTAACATCAGCTATTTGGAGTTGGAGCAGTGCCATATCTAGCCCTCCGTGTGAAAGCAGCCTGGAATAGATGCCTGAGAGCAGAGGCAGTAGGCACATGAAAAGGTGTTCTCTGAGCACCTGGTATTTTGCAGTTTCAATACTGCTAGAGCCAAGAATTTCACGAGAGTTGGAGGTAACCTTTGTGAATGTGTCTCCTTTCTTGAAAGCAGCTCTGCTTTTGATTTCTACTTTTCCTTTGGAGGTCAGTTATATATTTTAATATGCTTTGTGTGGAGAAGTGTTGCTTTCTTTTCTTTTTCTCTTTCCTTAAAAACTACAGTCTGATATCAGTTTGCTCTGTCTAGGTCTTGGATTGAGAATAATCATTTCCTATTCATCTTTTCCAGGCTATTTAGAATTTTAGAGCTGCTATTCTACATCCCCTCACTCGTATCTTTTTTTCCAGCTGAAAAGCTGTAGCCTATTTAGTCTCTTCTCAGGTGAATGAGTCATTTGACTGACATGCCCAACTTGTTTTAACTTTCTTCACTGAAAAGCCATTGTGCTAGAGCCATTTCAGATCATTAAGGAAAGAAATCACAAAGTTACCTAAAATATTGTGCTATACAACCAAAAATGTTTCCAAATGGTATAAGATCCTGAAGTGCTGCTTTTCCCTTGCATCACCTCCTATAAAAGCCCAAAGAAAGACCTTCGTATAGTAATTCAAAAGGAAGTCTTACATACAGTAATTCACTGTGAGAATGTCTCATCCATGGGGGCTGTTCCCTCTAAGACTGATTCGTATAGCTTGTATTGACACTAAGCAGAACTTGTTGCTGCAGGTTGATGCAGAATAGAACACCCAAATTTAATAGTAAGTTGGTTATGGCTAATGTAAAAGTGTAATTTTTGTTTTTCTGATTTTGGTGTTTAAAAAAGAAGTGCTTGTTTGTTTGTTTGTTTTTTTCCCTTGTATGAATAATCATGTTTTTACAGTTGTATTGTGGAGGGGAAATGAATTGATTAGTACTGTGTATTAATTTTCCTATTCAGAGCTCTCACCACCTCTGACCATTAACTTTAATAATATTTTGGTTCTTACATGGTCATGGAAACATTCTAGGGTAGTATCTAGATTTAGTAATAACCAGCAAAATATATAAACATTAATTAACTGGAAGAGAAGGTTCCATGATCAAGTGCAGCTTACGGCCAATACGCCACTTGCCCAGTAGCTGGGCTCAAGCTCTTTCTGCTCTATGGCAGAAGGCAGTAGAGAATCACAAAGAGGCATTTAAGCATTTACTGACAAATTATTATCACCCTTGTGGGCACTAGCCGCAGTCCAGACAGTGCCCAAATGCTTTCAGGGGGCTCTGTCTTGTTGGACGTTGAGACTTGAATCTTCCCAGCTTCTGGAGAAAGGATGCAGACAATCTCTGACCTTTTCTCCTGGCTTCTTCTGAATGATCTGTACATATGTCCAGGAATTCTAGACAGGACCTTCAGGTGCCGGAAGGCAGATGTTGTGCAGTCTCAGCACCATGTCACGCTGGCTGCACAGGCAGATCATGTGCAGGCATCCAGAGTCTGCTCCTGGTAACTCACAGCAGTGGAGTTCACCAGGCAAGCAACAAGGCAGTGTGCAAGAGCAGCAGGGCTGGGAACAGCAGAGAGAGCAGGCAAAGAGCAGGGAAGCAAAAGCAGGTTGTTCACCTGTGTATCTCCTTTTATCAATGTGGACTGAGATTAATTGCCCTTTGGACACAGAGTAGCCAATCAGGATGGCAGTTAGCCAAACCTTACCATATTAGGCAAAGCCACAGGCTCACTTTTCCCTAATTTGGGAAGAGCACAGGCCTTGCACTAGGCAGGCACAAGCTAAGTGTGTGTACCTTACACCACAGGACCCTGGGCAGGCCAGCCTCAGTGGCTCCAGGTTCTTTTGTGTCTGTTTCCCACGTTTGCCTCTCTGGTGGAGCAGAAAAGCATGCCTAGGCAAGGCAGGACATGTATCAGCCTATTTTGGGCCTGGCAGGCCTACCACAATAAGCTTGTGTTTACTTTTAAGTACATTTATATATATTAGTGCCCAATGGAGCTACTTTGATTTAACTCTTAACTTTAAAATAAATAAATGAATACATCTTATTTTAACACTTGGACTCATCACCACCATTAGTTTCAAACTAGTCCAAACAGTCATTTGTTTGAGCTTGTAGGGCCAATGGGGAGTCCACACTGTATTGGCTATACTGGGGAGAATTTTTGTCTAATTGAAAGGTAGTAACCCCTTTGCTTCACTTTTCTTCATTGTCTTCCTGTATTAAAGTGAAGAAAAGAAAATCCGTCTGTACTGTTTGTCCTGAGATAAACAGCAACAAGGTTTTATCTTCCCTTCCTGTTGCAATGCACTTACTAGACCTGCCTCAAAGTTCCTGCTACACTCTGTTAGAGCTAATCATCACTGCAGAAGTTGGTTCCTTGTGTCTACAGCAGAGTTTCTTTTGAAGCTTTCAGAGCTACAGAACTGCTGTGTACTCTACTACACATTTTTTGTTTAGTGTGTGTCTACTTTCATGACCTCCTTGACATTTTGTTTCTCTTGTGCATACATGAGGCTGGCGAGATACCTTGTTAAATAGTTCTTTGACTGGGCTGAGAGCTGAGCAGAAGGAATGCTGTTTATTAACTACCACTTTTTGGTTCTTTAGAAGCTGGATATTCATGGTACTCCACATTTACAAACACTGACAGAGGACCTAAAGTACAGATTCTGCTGCTGAAACATGGAGGATTTATTCTGTGAGGACTGACTAGTCCTTTGTTATGGTTTTTCAGTTAAAATAAATGCAATTCTGTTACAGTGTAAAGTATGTCCAACTCTAATGTAATTTAAATTGCTCATTTAAAAAATGCCAAATTGAGATGGGTTTCTGATTAATATTTTCTGTGTTCTGGTCATACATATTTCTTGTTAAATAGGATCTCCATGGAGAATGACTGGCTTTCAGGTTCTTTAGAAGCTCAATTTCTACTAGTATTAAATGTGTATGGTTCATAATGGCTTATAAAGATGCCAGAGCTCTTTCATCCAAAGGAGCAGTTCTATTTGAAAAACATACTAAATGCTACCTATAAGCTTATATAACTTAAGAGAATTTTTTCTTCCTCCTATTTTGATAAATTTGCTTTACTGGTAGTTAGATTGTGTGAAAATTTGGACAAGGGAGTTTATCAGATTCATTAATTTTTAAAGAATTAAGTTTTTGAACAGAAGTCACTTAGAAAACAACAGATGCAAATAATAAAGCAGCAGAGATTTTAGTAGTGGGGATTTTTACTGTAGAATGGGATAATGAATGTCTGTAAGACATGTCCACACTATCAGACAAATGTTATAGCTATCTTGCCCTGAACATTGATACCAGAAAAAATAATTCCCTTTCAGCATACACTAAATAAGCAGTAAATTCATGAAAGTGGGTTTCAGGTAATGTAGAAGTTCAATTCAGTGTGCTCTTTGTTTAGCTATTTTTCTAGATCTCCTTGGTTTGTGTTTCTTGGAGGAATGCTGGTATTTTCCTTTGACTAAAACTGTTGTAAGTCATAGAATCAGTCAGGGTTGGAAGGGAGCACAAGGATCATCTAGTTCCAACCTCTCTGCCATGGGCAGGGACACCCAACCCTGGATCAGGCAGGGTGTCCTTGCCTATGGCATAAATCCATTATTCTACCATTGTTCCACTGTTAACCCTCTGCCGTAACTTACTTTACCCTAAAAAGTTTGATTGCTTTTCCAAAGGTAATTTTATTCTGCCTCTTATAGATCGTATTTTACTTTTTATCAATTGACCTATTCCTAATTTGTACCATGAATGGTGCAGCAACATATTTCTGCTACTGCAGTGACAGTTGATTGGTTAGTATTGAAGTCTGCATAAGACAAAATAGTCCAACAGACTTTGTGAAGCATTTATACAGTATATTCAGCTAAGCACAATACCCACCTCTTGAAGGTATTCTTTTTGATGATGTAGAGGTAAGACATGGCCTGCTACTATTACAGTACTAAAAGTGAAAATAGGCTTCAGTTCAGTTCTTTCAGTGTGATATTATTCTCCAGACAGCAGTGTTTCTGTTAATGCAGGATATACTTTTTGCTAATAAAACTGGAGAGAATCATAATAATATGTCAATGTGGTACAGGGTTTGGGGTTTGAAAAAAAAAAGCTGAATGGAAAGGATTTGCAGTTTGGGGTTTTGTTTGTTTGGTTTTGGAGTTTTGTGTTTTGTATTTTTTTTAACTTGATTTTCAATTGAAGCAGTTTGTTTTAAAGCAAATCAATATCCCTGAATTCCTTGCAATCCAGCACAACATAAGAGAAAAAACGAAACAGAACATAAACATGCCTAACGTGATTCATTTTCTTTGTCAGATACAAGAGCACAATACAAGGTAAACTAACAGTAGTTCATATAATGGCATTTATTTCTTCGCAGTGTGACTTTTAAACATTGCCATTCTTCTAAATTTGGCAGAGATCAAAAAATCAAGTTTACTTTTTTGTGAATATTTTTGCATCAGACTGTGGGAATTTACAGCTTGTTTATTCTCTTGGTCCCCTCAATTCCTTGCTCTGTTTTATATCAGAGCTGTTCGGGTTGTATAGTATTCCAGGCAGACACCATTGTCTTTGCATGCCACATACAATACATTTCCTGTATTTTTTCTTATTCTTGCTGCATTTACCAGGAAAATTACCATGAAACGGGATTTTATTTTATAAGAATTTACTCACTTGTGGTACTAAATCATAGATTAATAGAATCATAGAATCAACCAGGTTGGAAGAGACCTCCAAGATCATCCAGTCCAACCTAGCACCCAGCCTTGTCCAGTCAACTAGACCATGGCACTAAGTGCCTCATCCAGGCTTTTCTTCAACACCTCCAGGGATGGTGACTCCACCACCTCCTTGAGCAGCCCATTCCAATGCCAATCTCTATGCCAACAGCTTCCTCCTAACATCCAGCCTGTACTTCCCCAACACAACTTGAGACTGTGTCCCCTTGTTCTGTTGCTGCTTGCCTGGAAGAAGAGACCAACCCCCACCTGGCTACAGCCTCCCTTCAGGGAGTTGTAGACAGCAATGAGGTCCCCCCTGAGCCTCCTCTTCTCCAGGCTAAACAATCCCAGCTCCCTCAGCCTCTCCTCATAGGGTTTGTGTTCCAGGCCCCTCACCAGCTTCGTCGCCCTTCTCTGGACACGTTCCAGCACCTCAACATCTCTCTTGAATTGAGGAGCCCAGAAGTGGACACAGTAATCAAGGTGTGGCCTGACCAGTGCTGAGTATGGGGGAAGAATAACTTCCCTTGTCCTACTGGCCATACTGTTCCTGATCCAGGCCAGGATGCCATTGGTTCTCTTGGCCACCTGGGCACATTGCAGGCTCATCTTCAGCCTACTATCCACCAGTACTCCTAGGTCCCTTTCTTCCTGGCTGCTCTCCAGCCACTGTCCCCATTATAGTCCTCCATTATAGTGATAGCATAAATGAACATTATCAAGAGGATAAGCAGAAGCAAGTGATGAAATCTTAGGATAAAAGCACTCTATTTAAAATGAGCCTGAATATATGCCAAACAGATTTTAAAATTCTCTGTGCAGGTGAATATTGTACCCTTTCCATCTAAAAAAGCTTTCAGTTTTCTTCAGAGGTCTTCAGAATAGGATGGTTTTGTTGTCTTTTATTAACACACTTTAGGAGGAAACCAGAAGTTCAGAAAATAGTTATTGCAATATTAGAAAGAAGCCATTAATTCTTATCTTTATTTGTTCAGCATATAATTTCCACAGAAAATTATTTTATTAAAATTGAGATGAGCTGCAAGAGAGTGCATTTCTATCTCACTTTAGTTTTAGTTTGCAAGCCATCATGCTATTGTGATCATAGAATTAGAAAAAAAAATAGACACTCACTGCCTAATTGATGTGAAAATGTGTGAACTGTTTGTGTCCCTTTGTGGTTTTCATCTTTGTCTTTTAGCACTGTCCATAAAGAACTCTTAATTCTGCCTATCATATTTATTCTTCTAGACCAGACTGTGAGGATGTTAAGTTCTTCACAGAGAGAGTGATTTGCCATTGGAATGGGCTGCCCAGGGAGGTGGTGAAGTCACCGTCCCTGGAGGTGTTCAGTAAAGCCTGGCTGAGGCACTTAGTGCCATGGTCTAGTTGACTGGCTAGGGCTGTGTGCTAGGTTGGACTGGATGATCTTGGAGGTCTTTTCCAACCTGGTTGATTCTATTCTATTCTATTCTGTTCTGTCAGTACAAGACTGACAGTGTTGGCTGATTGCAGAATGGCTATGGAGTCAGTGGATAAAAACAGTTTATATGGAATCTCAGAATGGTCTTACCTACATTTTTAGAAAACTCACTGTTGTCGGAACTGAAGAAAAAAATGATGGTTCACAGAATCACATAACGTTAGGAGTTGGAAAGGACCTGCAGAGATCACCGAGTCTGAGCCCACTGCCAAAGCAGGGTCATTTAGGGCAGGCCACACAGGAATGCATCTTTTGAAAGTCTCCAGAGAAGGAGACTCCACAACCTCTCTGGGCAGCCTGTTGTAGTGCTTCATCACCCTCACTGTAAAGTGATGCCTCCTTATGTTGAGGTGGAACCTCTTGTGTTCTAGCTTCTACCCATTATTTCTTGTCTTTTGCTGCCAAGTTGTGCTGGAGAAGGTCTAGGCTGGATGTTAGGAGGAAGTTCTTGACAGAGAGTAATTTGCCACTGGAATGGGCTGCCCAGGGAGGTGGTGGAGTTGCTGTCCCTGGAGGTTTTCAAGAAAAGACTGGATGAGGCACTTAGTGCCATGGTCTAGTTGATTGGCTAGGGCTGGGGGATAGGTTGGACTGGATGATGTTGGAGGCCTCTTCCAACCTGGTTAATTCTACTACCACCACAGGTTAGCACCTGCTCAGCTTTTGGTTATAGGTCAAAGGCTTTCAAGTGACTCAAATGATGATAGAGTATGTTCTTGTTCACTGAAAAAACTTTCAGCTTGTTAGAAATCAACAGTGAGAATATTTTACTGACCTAGTGCATTGCTGTCAAGTATTATTTTTATTTATTACAGTTAGCTTTGTATTCTGATTTGCCCTTCATCATTTTTACCTTTGTAAATCTTCCTTTTGAGGGTTGAAAAGCATTTGGAAGTTTTAATGGGAAGGTATAAAAAGTAGAGATAAATAAATGGTGAGAGTATAGATTTTACTTTCATGTGCTGGCTATCTTATAATTAAGCTTGGCTGCTACAACTAATTAGAGTGTTCCAATTAAGATCATTGTTCCAATCTGCTGGCATCTACTGTGTTGGTTGTTGAAGGCTGTCAGCTGCCTTGCTGTGAACTAACTTCATACTGCTCAAAGTGACAGAGAAGTTGTCCTGGAGTGCTGTTTCACAAAATCAACAGCACAGGGAAAAGTATTCCTTATACCTTTAAAACAGAAGGTTTTGCACAGTGGAAGAGACTTAGAAAGAAACAGCATATCATGCATTATTGATGTTCTGTATTACCTGCTAGAAGTATCTGTCTATTAAAATAGTTCTGTACACACCCCTTGCCACAGGGTTCCTCACAAGTTTTTATGTCCTGAACTTCAATGCCTGACAGAGATTCCTGCCTCTTCAATGAGGCAGCAGGGGTGGAGACAGCAAAGAAGCAATAAAAATCACATAGAGCACATCTGTAGTTTATTAATTTGAGCTGCCTTTGCAGTCCCAGACCAACATTTCTTACCAGCACAAAGAGGCTTGTGGTCACTAAAGACAGGATGTTTGCAGGGCTGCCATATGCTGGAGGGTTCTTCCTGCACTGAAGTGCTGAGCATCTTCAGAACTGAGCACATTTGTAAAATCATTAATATGTTCAGAGGCTCTTATGGTCCTACTTATGTTCCATCTGAGAAGCAGTAGAGAGAAAAATTGCTGTTTCTATTTTTAGAGTACTTTCAGTGAGTTTGGACTAAAAAGGTCACCTATGTATTCCTCTGGTGCCCTGTGCCACAGAATAGGTCTCTAGGCACTAGCATGAAAACAAATAGTATTTCCTAATTATAACAGAAACTGAGGGTTGCTGGATGTGGAGTATAAGTCTCCAAAGTAGAGTAGATGCTATTTTGCTTTGCAAAAGCACTTAGAAACTTGTATAAGATTGGGCTCCTCCCTAGACTAGACAATTTGCAGAATCTGAGTGAATGACCATCCTATTTCACTTTAATAAACTCAAGGAGAAAAAATAATCAGAGCAGTCTATGCCCTCTGCAGAATATAGGTCTATTACATTTACATTTATTGAGGGCATATTTGCAATCTTATTGCAGCCATTTTCTTTCCTGAATGTGTTTTAATAGCATTAGAGTGTTTTTTCTCTGGTAGCTGTGATGCTATTTGGTGCAGCTGACATGTTTGTCCACGTTTCAGATGCTGTGCTAGCAGCTCTTTTCTTGCATGTAGCTGCAGTATTAGCAGATACTGTTTAAAGAATGATTTCTATTCTAGCAGGAACTAACCTCTTATAGAATCAAAGAATGGTCTGGGTTGGAAAGGACCTTAAGTATTGTCTAATTCCAATTCCACTGCTGTGTGCAGTGTCCTGACTTGTGAGGTCTTTAGTGGTATCGGAGGGGTGAAGTGAGGCAGACTGACACCCAAATAGCTGGAATAATTGTAGATTTGTTGATTATACATTTGTGCAGCTCACACTGATTATACAGTTTCCCTTAAGGAACATGAGATGATTGCTTATTGTGCACCAGGAGTGTAATACTACCACAAAGATTAAGAAATGAGGAAAAAAAAGTTGAAATATTTTCAGATAGGAAGGTAACTTAATCAAGTCTCTAAGATATGTGTAGAATCAAGGGAGATAATTAAAGTCATCAGGATGTTAGGAATACAGATTCACAGATTGCATTGAGTTGGAAGGGACCTTTAAATGTCATTGTGTTCAACCCTCCTGGAGTAAGCAGGGACATCTCCAACTAGATCAGACTGCCCAGGGCCACATTGAGTCTGAGCTTGAATAGCTCCATGTCTCTGGGCAGCCTATTCCAGCATTTCACCATTCTCCATTCTCACTGTAAAGAGCTTCCTCCTTATGTTCAACCTAAACCTGTTCTGCTCCATTTTCAAACCACTGCTCTTCATCCTACTGCTACAAGCCCTTCTAAACAGTCTCTTCCCAGCCTTCCTGTAAGTCCCTTTAAGATACTGAAATGTAGCTATTCTGTCTTCCTGGAGACTTCTTGTGTCCAGGCTGAACAGCCCAAATTCTTTCAGTCTGTGTTCATAAGAGAGATGCTCTAGCCATCTGATCATCTTGGTGGCCTCCTCTAGACATTTGCCAGCAGGTCTATGTTTCTCATGTGTTGGGGCCCTAGAGCTGGACACAGTACTCTGGGTGAGATGCCACCAGAGTAGAGTGACAGAATTACCTCTCTCAGCCCACTGGCTGTGCTTCTTTCAATGTAGCCCAGGATGTGACAGTCCCAACAAAAGCTTTTTTTCCAGTGTGTATAGCTTTGTCTTTAGTTTTTTGATATTCCAGGATCCCTCTTATAAGGAAATTCATTTATTTGGCTGTACATATTTGAGAAATATCTAGCTTATACGTCCATATGCTCCTATGCTTGGAACATGTAATTTGTAAAGATTATGTATATACAGAAGATATATAACTACATATTATAGAAAATGTGGTTTATAGTAAAAAAAAACCCAAAAACTGTCATTTTCTGATCTGGAAGTTAGGCAGAACTAAAAGCTAACTACAAATTCAAGTCTATTATGGAGTTTGATATGTGTGATACACAGTAAAAAAAAACCTCCTAAACACACCTTAAAAAATTACTTGATAAATAATGCCAAACCTCTTGAGTAATTTTATATTTACCGCAATAAAATAGTAAAGTATTAAGATGTATCACTCAACTACAGGAAGGATAATTTAGGATAAATGCAACTTTTTGAACTTTTGGTGGAAATACGGGCAATAAGATTTTAGTGGTGGTTATACACCAATAGAAATCTTTGTCTGCAAGAATTTGGTAATGATCTGGACAACCAATAGAGAGCTTCCAGCAGGAAACTCAGCGATTTTGAATTCCTAGCATAGTAAATTTTTGCCTTAAGTGAAAGGCAAAAATTCTGCTGGTATCCTGGATGACCTACATAGGACACATTATCCTTTTAGAATATACCTAATATTTATAGACATAGAGGAGTATCCTCAAGACCTGATAGAGGGGAAAGAGTCTTATTGCCTCTTTTGTTATATGTTTATGTTTTTCTTCTACTTGTTTTCTCTTACTTTGGAGAGCTGTTGTCTTGGCCACCATATTTTTGAGCAAAGAACTCTGGAATACACACACAGAACATCCTAAATGCTACTGCTCACTGTTTCTATGTGATGTGGGTGCTTTTTGTCCACATAAATATGAAACATAGCTCTATCTGTTCTGAGTGTAGTAAAGCCTGGTCAAAAGAGGAAAAACTCAAGTGTTGTGAGTGTTTGTTTTCTCTCTTGTAGGAATGATGTTAGGAATCATGACCTGAAGGAAAAGACACATTCAAAGTAAATCTTTCTTTAAAAATATATATTTACAAGTCATAGCTTCAGCCACAGTCATGAAGCGTTGTGTTTTTGCTCCACATTTCAGATGCCATAAAATTGTAACATATTAATTTTAATACTATATATGTTAATAGAAACCACAGAATCCTTCTCTCTGTCGCTGGTGAACAAGGAGTTTTGTTTATAGCTAGAAAGACTGTAGTATTTTGTCTTTAGAAGGTCTACAATTTAAAAGATTTGGGTTTGTTTATTACATTTTTAAGGCAATATAGTAACTCTAGGGGACAAAAATGTTTCACACTAGTTTAAAGCCTCATTTGAAGAAAAAAAAAGAGAGCTATGGTAATTTTGGTAATGTAGGTGTTCTTTAAGTCCTCAGGTAATAAACATGGTGCTATTACAGAATCACAGAATGTTAGGAGTTGGAAGGGACTGCAAAAGATCATCCAGTCCAAACCCCCTGGTAGAGCAGGGCCACCTGGAGTAGGTAACACAGGGATGTATCCAGGCAAACTTGGAATGCCTCCAGTGAAGAAGACTCCACAACCTCTGTGAGCAGCTTATGGTATAGTACTCAGTCACCTTCAAAGCGAGAAAGTTTTGCCTTAAGTTTGCACAGAACCTCCTATGCTCCAGCTTGCACCCATTGTCCCTTGTCCTGTCATTGCACAACACTGAGAAGAGCCTGGCCCCATCTTCCTGATGCTTGCCCTTCACATACTTCAAACGTGGATGAAGTCACCTCTGAGTCCCCTCTCCTCCAAGCTAAAGAGACCCAGCTCCCTCAGCCTTCCCTCATGTGATGGTTTGGGCATTAACCCACCCCCCCACACTTTGAATTTGCCCCAGCTAACTCAGAAGGGCTCTAGGAATATAAATGAAGCTATTTATTTTACAGCAGCACAATATACAAGTAGCTATTTACAATATATACAGTTACATACAAAGAAAAAGTAATACAGAAGCACAACTCCCCACCCAGAAACCTGAGTCCCCAGGAGGGGTTCTCAACCACCCCAACACCTCCCCTTGCCCTCTCAACCTTACTCCAAATCCTGAGAAGGGAATAAAGGTGCAGCCAAGAGGTTAAGAAGGAAGGTTAGTGGCAGTGAGTTTAAGGAGATGTGGCTTGGTCTGAAGACAAAGGCAGAGTGAGAGACAAAATGGAGAATGTTATCTAATGTTTTACTTCTTCCCAGACTTCTCAGCGGGACTGTGAGAGAAGAGACACAACCATGTTTACCTTTCATAGCCAATTATCTAGTTCTTTTCACCAAAACATTCTAGCTTACTTCGAACTAGCACACCTCAAAAGCAAGATATGCCACTCCCTTAATCATCTTTGTGGCTACTATTGAGTAATAAAATTTGATCCCTGGTATTAAAGCATGAGCTAGTGGAATATCATAGAATCATAGAATCATAGAATCAACCAGGTTGGAAGAGACCTCCAAGATCATCCAGTCCAACCTATCACCCAGCCCTATACAGTCAACTAGACCATGGCACTAAGTGCCTCATCCAGTCTTTTCTTGAAGACCCCCAGGGACGGTGCCTCCACCACCTCCCTGGGCAGCATATGAGGCAAAACAGGCAAAAAGCAAATATTTGCTTGTTATTAGTAGTTATTTTAATTTTTAAAAATGAAACCCAGCAGGTGAGAACATCTTACACGTAGTTTACAAATTGTGCATTATATTATACATTCATTAAGGAGTTGTATAGGAGTAAAGATCTGTAGCAGTAATAAAGAGAAAGTTCTGGTAAGCTTTTCTCCAAAAGAATCATTGACTTTTACCACAGAGCCAATAGCAGTGAAACTTATTCTTTCCTTTCTGCAAGATCATTTGTGATATATTCTCACAGCTTCTAGTCAGAAATACAGATCTCCCCAAAAAGTATTTTTTTTATCTTGCAATTTATTTTTCCTACTTGAAGAAGAGGACTGAATTTTGGCTTAGTTCTTTGGAGACAACAGAAAGATCTTTTTCATAAGGAAAATTAATGATATTTTTTACCAAAGTGAATGACTGGAATGCCAATGCAAAAAAAAACCAAGGATGCAGGAGTGAGATCCTGATCTAGTTCAAGGTTTTTATGGAGGATTTACCCATCCCTCTTTAGCCTTGCCATCTAGTTTTTATGTCTTCATTAACACATTTGTAGTTTTCAGTCTTTGGAGTTGCTGTGGTTATGCAGTTTGTGTTAAGTTCTAAAGTTCTGCTATAGAAGATTTCTAACAATTATCACCCACTCCAGAGTTTCAAGCATGGAATGTATATGTAAAACTCAATGCAAAGTGTTTTCCTAAAGCACTTCTTGCTGTATCTACAGAAACTGTATTGAGCCTTGAAATACTCAGCTTGCTGTAGTGTCAAATCTGAGTCACTAAGCTTTCTGAATCCCTCCTAGGGAAGCTGTGCTTTGGCAAAGCGATGCTCTGTACTTCTATCAGAGGTTCTCAGCTGTGGAAACCCAACAAACAACCACTTGTTCTTCTCAGGCTAAACGATTGTGCCAAAAATCCATTAAGTTCACTGACAGAATTTCAACAGAAACCTCTTGGGTGTCGCCAAAAGCTGTTCCAATTCACTACAATGAACATATATTAAATATATTTCTTGCAATACCTCTCTCTTTTCCTAGTGCAGTTAGTACTCCAATATTATAATATGGTTAAGCTCAGCACAAACAGAGATGAGGAAAGGAATGGAGGGAGTTTATTTCACTTTCCAAAGTTTGATTGTAAGCTGCTTGGTGGACTTTTATATAAAGTGTTTTTAATTTATGAACTAGCTGTAGCTAAGCCAAAGACACAACTGTGTACTGAAGCTCCACCTCCAGCCATTGTTTAGTTTTTAAATTTTTTGACATATTGCATGAAAAAAAAAATTGTAAGCCATGATCAATGGTGCTCACCTACTCAAAGTTGTAGCACACAGGTTACGAAATCCTCAAATACTTCTTTTCTTATTGGTAGAAAGAGATCCTGTAAGCAAGCTGTTAATGGTGAGAGAGATTGCACTGCCATATAGGATCTTTCATCCAATTTTGCAAGATGAGCTTTGCTTTTGAGGCTTCCATGGTGTTGTATTACAAGGTAGACTTCAAATGTTAATAACACCATTATCTATGTATGTGATTCACTTTGTTGTGTAATGGGATAAAAAAAATAACACTCTCATCCAAACACACCTTTGAAGCATTTATTTTGAAGTTCTTCTCCTTGGCAAAGATGATCAAGGAAAGAAAAACTTCATAAAGGTTATAATGTGGAAGGGAAAGGCATGTTGATCTTGAGTGACAAACAAGAAACAAAGTTTCACAGTTTCCTTTATACTACTCATGCTGCCCCTTTTAGTGGAATTTTAGTGTTAGAAACTTTGTATTTTTTAAACAACACTAATATCTTTGTTCCTTAATTGTGATTAATATATTTTTGCCTTACTTACAATAATATTCTTCTTTTCCTCTAAACTGTTGCAATTGTTTTATGGCTGTGTATTGTTTAAAATCTGCAAGTATAGGACCTTTGAATTATTTAGTATTAGAATCATAGACTTATTCCAGTTGTACAAGGCCTTAATATCAGGTCGAACTGTCTGGCCTGTCTGACCTTAATATCAAGTCTAACCTCACCCTGGCCATTAAACAAAGTCATGGAGTGGCATGTCCATACATTTCTTGTGCATTTTTAAGAGATGGTGACTCCACCACCTTCCTGGGCAGCCTGTTCCAATAACAGTACTCTTTTAGTAGAGAGTATTTCTCTAATGTCCATTCTAAACCTCCCCTGGCACCCTGTTTTATTAATTAGACAACTTGAGAGTGATTTGCATTGGAATGGGCTGCCCAGGGAGGTGGTGGAGTCACTGTCCCTGGAGGTGTTCAACAAAAGCCTGGATGGAGCACTTAATGCCATGGTCTAGTTGATTGGACAGGGCTGGGTGATAGTTTGGACTGGATGATCTTGGAGGTCTCTTCCAACCTGGCTGATTCTATGATTCTTTTAAATTCAAGTTAGTATCTAATAAGCCATTAATGTTTGAAAATGTTTATAATTCATGTTTCCAGATTGTATGGTTTTTGTGGTTTTTTTTTTTCATTTTCTGCTCTGCTAAAACATCCATACATAAAATCAGGAATTTCAATCAACGTGCAAATTCTAGTGCAGTCATAGTACCTCAGTGTATAATTAGCTGAAAATGAACAGACACACGTTTTCAGAAAGAAGACTGGGTTATAACTAACTCCTGATTAATTGAGAACCTTGCTGGATCACAGATAGAGCTAACAGGTTTGGTGTGGTTCAAGCAGGCAGGAATAAATTTCTTCAGTACATTTTATGGTGTAGACAGGCAGAAGAAATTAATTGCACTGAGATTTCCATTGCGTGACTCATACCACAGTCAGACTTTTTTTTTTTGTTAGTGTGATTCACACCCATGAAAACATTGTGTAAGGAAAAGGTATGCACTCTGAAATCACAAAATGGACAGCTTTTTCATATTTGTGTTGGTTAGTTTTATTGTATCTTCATATCCTGGGTTGGGCTGGCACAGGATGTGTTTCATGCCAGAGGAGTTAAAATAAAAACACTTGCGCAGAATTTGAGGTTAAATAGATACACTATTTGCAGAAGTTAACTAAAGTACAAAAGGTATAAGGCATAAAAGATACATACACACTCAGAAATCAGCCTTGGCCCAGCTCTTTGTGGATGTAGCAGTCTAGTGCCTGGGTACAGTTATGCAGAGCAAACATTGCATTGGATCCCTCTTCTCTCAAGACATTCAGGTTTAAGTACAGTTGCACTCTTACTCTTCTAGATATATTGAATAGTTTTGTCAACAGTGGCTGGGCATCTGCTGTTAAAAGTGAAAACAAAAAATGTATAGGCTGGGTGTTCGGAGGAAGTTCTTCTCCGAGAGAGTGATTGCCATTGGAATGGGCTGCCCAGGGAGGTGGTGGAGTCACTGTCCCTGGAGGTGTTCAAGCAAACTTAGTACCATGGTTTAGTTGACTGGCTAGGGCTGGGTGCTAGGTTGGGCTGGATGATCTTGGAGGTCTCTTCCAACCTGGTTGATTCTATGATTCTTCAGCTGGGCCCTAGCTAGGTCTCATCCAGGGCTCAACCAGCCAAACCTCTCTCCTGCACACCTCACTGTCCCCCTGCCAAGATAGATTAGGCCTGAGCTATGTAGCAGGACATAGCTTGCCAGCCAGGCCTCACTCCCATATAGAAGTGCACATTCAGAGCAGAGAGAAGAGAGAGCTAACTGGACAATCTGCTCCTTATCTTGGGAGATACAAGGGAAAGGAATAGAATGACAAATTAAAATATCCTGTGCACCCCTCTGAAGACTCTTTTCTACTCTCTGGAGGATTTTATCTCTGTGGTAGGACAGTTGGTCCTAAGGCTATGATGCTTCACTTCAACAATCAGCTCTCTCAGTGTCTGAAGGTTTTTCAACTGTGTATTTCAGAAGTACACAAGTATCTGTTCTAAACAATCTTCATATTTTATTGCTATTTTTAAGAGATCATTTGGCCCCTTCATTATAAGTCTCTCTAGGAAGTCTCTGGCTTTTGCTTCTGTTAACACTACTCCCTTCATATTTACTGGGTCTGTAACCTAGGGTCTGGGATGCAGAGTGAGAGGTCCTGCCATTAACAGTGGAAGAAAGGAAATGATCCATAATGTAAAGACTTTTGGAGAACTATGCTATATTGCTTCTACTGCTATCAGAATAGCTGCAGGGGGTATTGTCAGCTCCTCTTTCGAAGAGCAACACATTCCCTCCAAGTCCTCTATCACCCCTCTGTGCACACATTGACTAAGAAAGGTAGATTTGACCTAAGAAAATCAGGCTTTGGCATCACTGTCACTTTGCTGCTGTGGACAGCCTGTTTTCCACACCAGTTCTGGCTGAGGAGCTGAACTCCCTGCGCTGCTCCTCCAGTTAGTTGTTGGACTGGTCATGGCTTGCTTACTTACCAATCTTGGTTGGAGCATTTTAGAGCTACAGTAAAGGAGGACTGGACAAACAAGACAAAATCAATAGTAGTGTGGCCTTCTCTAAAATTTTCATCTAGGTTTCTTCTCTAATCAAAGAGAGATACCTTCAAAGGCTGATTCATTGGACCTATTTTGAACAGGATAAATTATTTCAGAGCTGTATATCTATTTCTATTGAATTTGCCTTATAGTGAGCTGCTTGGATTAAGCATCTGATTTTACATACCTAAAGTTATCTGATGTAAGTCTCTTAGAAATACACAAGGAGGAAAGACTTTTGTGTCCCTCATGCTGGAAGAATTGTTATTGAAAACAAAATGTTGCTTGTTACCACATTTAGCTTTATTACCTAAATTGGAAGTCATTAAGTGATGCTGACTGCAGTACAAATCTCTGTAAGGGTCTGTGACTTAGCCACCTAATGGAACGAGATATTCAGCTTGACAGTAATGATAATATCATGAAAATTGCTTATAAAAAACCAAAGTATTGGAATCATACCATCTTAAATGCCAAAAAAGACTGCATGAAATGCACTCACTGTGAGAAAACATGCTTGACTTTACAAGAAGGTTAATACTGTGAGTTACTAGTGATAATTTCCTGACTAGTCTTTTGACAAATTCCTGAATGCTGTTTGAGGGAAAGGGTACTCTCTTCTGTGAACTGAAAAACTGGCCAGTTAAGACAAAAAAACCCAAACATTTACACTGTCATTCAGACTAAATGTAATTTGTTTTTTAAGGCAAATGTTTATGGTCAGAAATTGGCAGTTTGAGATAATTATTTTTAGGGCCTTTAGGGTGGAGTGGTCAACAAGTTAACAAAATAATAATGTTTTTTTGGTTTGGGTTTTTGAGACAAAAGAATCTTAAATCCCCCAAACCACTGCATTAGTAGATCTGTTATTCTTTGCATGTCCTGTGCTGATTATCTCTGACCGTGGAAACATGCACCATGCTCCCTGGTTTTGCCTGTGACCTTGGCTGTACTGTTAACTGCTCTGAACTTCCATAACTCACTGCAGAAGTGTAGAATGATTTCAGGATGCCCACAAATCTCTATATTTCTATCGAGAAAGTGGTGCTCTCCATTAAGGAACAATACAGGAGTTTGGAAGCTGTGTCACCCAAGAGCATAACTTCTGTCCTGTCTCAGTGACTTGTACTTGTTTTCCAAGATACTCTACCATCAACAGTAGAGTTTAGTATTCCTCATACTATGACATTAATGAAAGGAGAACTCTAGCAGCACTGTGCAATAACTCTAGAAGGTTATTCAGTTTTGGACATTGCCTTTTACTTCCTCAGCATTGACTGGACAGAGTGGAACAACTGGGAGAGATAGTATTAGAAACAGTGTAAATGAACATTTTGCCTTTTGAATTCAATGAATTTGATCCATCTGTATTTACAAGCTGACCTGATCCCAACTACCAGAGCACTAAGATATGGTGCTGGAGGTCCACAGAAAATGGTAGATGAAGATTACAGATGATTCTGTAATAGAGATGATCCAGAGGTCCCATCTAGTCCTGTCAAGGATCCTTCATACCCAAAAACTACTTGGCTTTTCTTTGTATGTGACTTACAAATGTGTTAAAATGTAGCCATTTGTCTTCAGAAACTAACTTTATACAATTTCAGCCAGCCAAGATCTCATCATTATCAGCTGTATGATAAATGCTTAGTATTGGTCTAGATCAAATTTGATCCTGAGTTAAATGTAAGGAAGTCTCCATACAGAAATTTTATCATGCTACTTTACTGAGCCTATTTTCATAAGCAGTATGAAGTCACATTTTGTCAAAATATTGAAGACATAAAGTATATTCATATCATTTATTTGTTCTTCCCTTTTCTATCCAAATGAACATGGTATTCTGTGAGACGTTCATTTCTCAGAAGAATTTTCTGACAAAACTCCTGCCACAGAATTTCCTTGTTAATGATACACGGAAAGATTTGAAGAGCAAGGACCCACACTTTTATATTAAAATCTTCACATTATACAACAAAGAACCACTTTACAATTTAGTAAATTAATAAATGCTCACCTTCTATTGTTTATAGGATAATAGTGATAGTTTCAATTTTCTCATGTCACACTCAAGGGTTTTTTTTTCCCCTCTCCCCCTCTTTTCTTTGATAATGTGAATGCCATGCTGTTATATCCTTTAGAACTTAGCATCTTCTTATCTCTCTAAATGAGATAAGAGTCTTTGCTTCGGAAACAGCTTTTTATTTTAAGGTTTGGTTTTGTTTCTATTTCCCTACACCTTAAAAAGAGAAAGAAGAAGAAAGTCTTCTCCTGCCACACCAATTAACAGACAGTAATAGAACTCTGAAATGTTAAACAGAGCATTTTATAGACAACACTGGTAAATAGAAACACCAGAGTGTTGCTGTTCATTCCTGCAACAAATACAGACTTCCAAATCTTTCCCTACAGCACATGTGTGTTTGGCTGGTAATTTGTTATAGTGATATAATGGAGTAAAAGCCAGAATTAGGAACAATGAAATAACAGAGGAAACAAAGAATCTTTAGAAAACACTGGAAAAAGAAGTCACTTATTAATATTAGAATATAATTTAGGATGTATTTTTCTCTCTTGAAGGCACAATGTTCAGTCTAAATTCTGTGTTGCTCTCTACTAAAGCTTTCAGAAAGTAAGAAAATATGTGCAGAAGCACATGAACATGTATGTAAATAGATAATATCTCTATTAATTTTAGAGTTCTGAGCAATCAAGCACCAAGTTTTTCATGGTCTTGCAATGGCAGTAATGTATCAGTATCAGAGTGGTAAGCATACAGGTGGTAAATACTAAAACTTTTGCAAAGCATAAACATACATAGACCTATCCAAACAGTGCTAAGCCACAGACCTCATCATCTACGTGCTTACTCAAAGAGCCATATAATATTTGTGCACTTCCAGATGATGCATGCAAACAAAAAGTCTTATCAGCATTGTTTGTTGTTTGTTTTTCCCCCCTCTCCCTCAGATTTTTTTCCAAACTTAAGCTGCTAATGATCCTAATGACTTCTGCCTTTATGTACTGTATCCAAACTTCCTATTCATCCTGTCACTTTTAGGTATTGGACATTACCATTCTGTACATATTAGTTGTGGGGTACACAATTTTTCTTTTAAGAACGTTGGCAAATACTGGAGGGAATGTGGGGTTTGGATCAGCTCTGGAGTCAGTCAAGTGTGAATTGGCCGTGGATATATGCTGCCAAGTCTGCAGGGGAATACAATTGTTTTATTTTCATTTCCTGCCATGAGTAAATTCTCTCTTTCCTATTGGCAGAGAACAGCTTGTTCAGATTATATTTTAGTATGTATCAGTCCACATCCAGAAGATTTTTTATGTGTTCTTGATTTTTTATATGAAACCTTCATTTTATGTAATCCTTATGAGCAACCTTTTCATGAGAATGATATTCTAACAGTGGAATGGAGTACACACATTTCAAATGTGTTAGACTTCCAAAAGACCTTCCATTACTCATGCCATCTTTCATCCATCAGAAAAACCTTTTCCACATATGTAGTTATTAAAGTAGCTACTATTGGAACACACAGAGTAGAAAGCATCCAAATCCCACTGACAAAAATATTCCAAATTAATTTCTTAATACAAACTTTGTAGCTGAGGAAGCTCACAAGAAGGGTTCATTCTGAAAGTCTGTTCCATAATTTCACTTTATACCAAAATGAAGTATAGCAGTTGGGCACATGTTGAGTAGAATTTTGGAAGGGGGGAAGAAAAAGGTTTGGGAAAAAATACTTTCAGCCCTTAATGGGATTTTCCACCTTTCATTACTGATTGTTGAATATGTGATGGCTTTGAGTTAGTTGCTTTGTTAAAAGTGATATGTTTTATGACATATAATGGATTTGACCAGTATGTCTTTAGGGATATGCTTTAGGTGCAGGATGAAAGTTGTAATTCAAGAAATGTAGAGAAACTACCTCTTTCAGTTCAAAGCTAGTAGTTCACAGAGCTAGAGTGAAAGATGGAGTTGTCTTTCTGTTCATTACTCTGAGCCTCTGGTGATTCATCCTTCATGAGAACAAGTTAGAGAAATTTAATTTTACATCAGTTAAGTTTAGACCAAGTCCACCAGCATTTTCATGCTTTTAAACCTTAGTTTGTGTCAAGATGGTCTTGACTGGTTCAGGTAGTATTTACACACAGCCTCTGGATGTTCAAGGTTGTGAGGTTTAGAGGAAGAATTTATCTATGCTTGTCACATAAAAGTTCATATGCCTTGCCAGTCTGTCATGGGTATAATGACAGAAGTGTCTGAATGGATTTGAAGGGTGATGAGATGTTGCTTTTACCTTTACAAAATATGTGTGTCATACATTTGTATGCAAATGGGAAAATTCTGCTGTGTGACAAAAGGAGAAAATTGTATTGGTGCTTTCTGTTTCAAAGAGGCATTTCATGATTTATCACATTTACTCTACTGTATTGTTTTGGCTAATACTCTGCCTACTTAAAAAGGTATAAAGTCCTTTCAAATTTCTTCACAACGCTTGTGGTCAGCCTTGCATGAAAAGGCCATTTGTTCTCCAATATTAAAGCTTGTGCTTTCATGTAGTTCTGAGAATTTTCTATTACTGTAAATTAATTTCACTTCATTAAGTGGCTGGGTCACAGGCAAAGGAATAATAGCAGCCAGAGACACAGGAGATCACGAGTTTGAATAATTGTAAATTGGCACCCGCTCGCTTTCTCTCTAATATTGGGAAGAAGCTTCTGGCTGTCAAAGCCATTTCATTAATCAAAAAAGCCTGTGAATGTGAACTTTAAAGTTAGACAAGATAAAATTATTATCTACATGAACAATATTTTACAGTGTGGAACAATGAATTCTAGTCCTTATGGGAGACAGTGACACAATGGCAGAGATGCAGTTTTCAATGTTACATTGCTGTTATTTCAGGTCACTTGTGATTATCCAAAGTCATCCACTCAGCAGTAGAACATTATGCATATAGGGCTCAGTTGTGAAGAGATGACTTCAGAGCATGGAGAGTTTATTGTTTAGATATTCATTTGTCCTTTCATGTAAATTATTTCTTCTGCCAAGATGTTCATTAAAGCTGTTGCAATAATTTTCTCCCAGAGGAAAAAAAAGTGATAAGGTCTAATGAAAATGTTTTAATGAAAACAGATAACTAGTGTTCATTTCATATTCTTCCTTCTAAGCCTTGCCCAATGCTTGTTTGAAATGACTGAAGAGAGTCTTACTAATTTCAGTATATTTCTGATCAAAGCACTGATGTCTCAAGAAAGCTGAAGGGAGTCATCTATCCATAATCCTCTTGCCCTTACACAGAATGAAGCAAATGAAGTAGCATAAAAGGCCCTGAAATCTATCTCCAGTGAAGACGTTTCTTCAGAGGGCTGTAAAACTACTCTTTGATGAGTGAACTGGAAACTACATGTTCAGAGAGTCTGCATATAGGATATTGCAGCTGCTGGGAGCTGCAAACAAATTAGCCAGGAGGGAAGAGGTGTTTAAATTGTGGTGGACAGTGCTGTAGCATTTTCTCTGAAGCCTTATCACAAAGCATAACAGTGGTGTGGAGGTGCATTCCTGCTGCTTGCTTCTTAATTATCCCCTCTGTCACCTCTTTTTAAAATAAGGGTGAAAATTTTAGTTACAAATCTTTCATGCATGAAAGACTGAGCCTGCCTCCTCAGCTTGGAGGTGTGTGTGGCACAAAAAAATTCAGTCACAGACTTAGTTGTGAAGGAGAGCGAAGGCATATTTCTGTGCTGGGTCTTCTGAGAGCATTTTGGTGGTAGCAACATGTTGTCAGCTCTGTTAGAGGGTGCTGGTGGGTAAAAGCTGTCAGGACTTGCCTTGCACTGAAAGCACTCATGGTATCAACTATGCCTTTGATGCATTCAGATGGAAGAAGTGGTAATGCCTCCTTCTGAATTTCTCCTTGTACCCTGTTTGTCATTTGTTTACTCAATGAGAAAAGCTTGTTGTAAAGATTGATCACTAATTTATTAGCACGTCTATATTACCCATATCATTTATGATTTAAATCACGTAACTAAGGGTGGCAAAATTAGAGAAATGATAATGCTGCAAGTATTTACATACATAAATTCAAAAGGGAGATCTCTATGGGCCAGATTACTCATGCATTGTAAATCCTGTTTATTTAAGCAGAATGGTACTGAAAGTTTACACACATTGTTTAAGTTGCTGTCACTTACTTAAAACTTTAAAAGAACTTTGATTTTTGCATTAGATAGATGTTTCTGACATCTGTTTTTCCAAGGTTTCTCATTTTCTGTGGTAGTAGTTCAAACAGTGATAAGAACAAGATGTCTTATTTCACTTATTGCCACAATTATTCATCTGAGACAGCCTTTGAGCTTTCCCTGGCAATAGGATGGAGAAGTAGAGCTTGGAATTGTGTATATTGGTTTCCCAGGCTGCACAGACATGCAATGAAAGAGCAAGACTTAAAAAGCAATCAGTATATTGAACAATTAATCATCGGATATTAAAGTAAAAAGAAAGCTCAAGGTTGGTTGTGAAGTTTTCAGTAGTCACAGAGAAAAGTGCAGGCCCTTGTGAAGCTTGGGAAAGCTCTATAATATCCTACTTGGGTTTAAATTATCTCAATACAACTGTGTTTTGTTGTTGTTTCTCTTAAGCCATCATGAATTGTAGTAGTGGAATTTCAAATGAGAACAGTGTAAGGATTCCAGAACACCAATGTTTGGTTGGTTTTCTGTTGTTATTGTTTTGGGAGTTTGAGCAAGAAGAAATTTTAAGATGAATTTATGGCACTTGGTTTCAACGGTAGCTGTACCCTGTGTTAGAGGGTACTTGGAAGAATATGTATGCACCCTTGCATAGCTGTTAGGCAAGTAAGACTATGTATCTGTAGTTATGCTAAATGAAAATCAAGAATTACAGTGGCAAGAGAAAATGTCTTCCTCATTTTATAATTAGATGGACAGATGGAAATTTTTTTCTTGGCTTTTGTTAGTTTCTCACAGCATAATTTCAGGTGATGAAAGGTCACATCCCTGAGGAATAGAGAGTGAGAGAAAGTGAATCCTGTTATTTGCTCCATCCTAAGTATAGATGCAAGGCTCTGTCCAGTTCTGGGCCCCTCAATTCAAGAGAGATGTTGAGATACTGGAACATGTCCAGAGAAGGGCAACAAAGCTGGTGAAAGGCCTGGAACACAAACCCTATGAGGAGAGGCTGAGGGAGCTGGGGTTGGTTAGCCTGGAGAAGAGGAGGCTCAGGGGTAACCTCATTGCTGTCTACAACTACTTGAAGAGAGGCTGTAGCCAGGTGGGGGTTGGTCTCTTCTTCCAGGCAACCAGCAACAGAACAAGGGGACATAGTCTCAAGTTGTGCCAGGGGAGGTCTAGGCTGGATGTTAGGAGGAAGTTCTTCACAGAGAGAGTGATTTACAATTAGAATGGGCTGCCCAAGGAGGTGGTGGAGTCACCATCCCCGGAGGTGTTGAAGAAAAGTCTGTCTGAGGCACTTAGTGCCACAGTGTAGTTGACTGGACAGGGCTGGGTGATAGGTTGCACTGGCTGAGCTTGGAGGTCTCTTCCAACCTGGTTGATTCTATGATTCTATGAAGGTTCAATAATGAGGAGAAAAGGTGTTGGAGTAATGAAAACCAGCTTAAAAAAATTTTAAAAGCCTTGGGTTAGAATTGAAAGTATTTTTACTATATCTTATTGACTCTAGTATACTGTTAAAAATTAATATTGAGTATTATGAATGTTACATTTGTTTATGAATATCAAATATTATTTATTAATAGTTAAAAAATCAGGAAAATCCCATAAGATTTGTTTAGATTGTCAGTCAACAGTAAGTAGTTGCACCAAGGGTATTTATAAACATGGAATTAAACAGTTTAAACAATCAGAACTTGGAAAATAGGAATGTGAAAACAGGAAAATTCTAACTGCGCTTGTAGAGCCTTATCATTAACTCTAGCATATGTACTCATGACACGTTGATCCTTGAGTAGGTTTCCTGTACAAAGCTGCTTCCAAAAACTGCAATTATGATCCCAAGGGTAAAAATACAAAATATATTCCAGGCAGAGAGAAAAAGAGGAGACCTAATGCCACTATTGCCATTAAACTATGGCACGTGACACTGAGGTAGAAAAGAAACAAACTCTATGTTTTTTCTAGGCTTTTACACATTATATGCTTGTATTGGAAATTAGTAATAGTTATGACTTAGGAATATTAATTTCTGTATGCATGTTATTTTTATTAATATCAAGAAATCAGAATTCCCTGAGATTCTTTGGATTTTCAGTCATCAGGAAGTAGTTGCACAGAGTTACACAGTTTAAGCTTGGAAAATAGAATCATAGGATCATAGAATCAACCAGGTTGGAAGAGACCTCCAAGATCATCCAGCCCAACTTAGCACCCAGCCCTAGCCAGTCAATTAGACCATGGCACTAAGTGCCTCATCCAGGCTTTTCTGGAACATCTCCAGGGATGGTGCCTCCACCACCTCCCTGGGCAGTCCATTCCAATGGCAAATCACTCTCTCTGTGAAGAACTTCCTCCTAACATCCAGTCTAGACCTACCGTGGCACCACTTGAGACTGTGTCCCTTTGTTCTGTTGCTGGCTGCTAGTAACACAAAACCAGGAAAAAAAATCCAGCTATGCTTATGGAGTCTTGGCATTCACTCCAGCATATGTACTCATGACACTTTGATCCCTGAGTAAGTCTCCTGTATCAAAGACACTTTCAAACTCGTGGTAATGATCTCAGGATAAAATACAAAATTTTCCAGGCAGAGGTAGGAGATGCTGCTGAGCTGGCAGGTGTGAGCTGCGTACAGGTGGCTGCCGTCAGCAAGCTGCAAACAATGAGAGGCAGGAAGGCTGAGTGCAGAGGGTGGCTGAGTGCAATGGGCGGCTGAGTGCAGAGGGTGGCTGAGTGCAGAGGGTGGCTGAGTGCAGAGGGTGGCTGAGTGCAGAGGGCGGCTGAGTGCAAAGGGCGGCTGAGTGCAGAGGGCGGCTGAGTGCAAAGGGTGGCTGAGGGCAAAGGGTGGCTGATTGCAGAGAGGCATCGTCTCTGAATCATCCCCCTTTAAATAGCTCCTTTTGAAAATCAAGCTGGCCAATAGACACTAGCACCATTGTTCTGGCCAATGAATTCAAAGCTTTGTGCCTCATTTGACCACCCAAGGCATGCTGAGGGCAGCACAAAACACCTGACAGGCGGTGCTAAGCCCCCTAGCCCTCAAGGCTTTGCTGGGGCCACACCCTTATTGTTTGCTCATCTGACTCCACTCCCAGACCCACAAGACAGGAGGAAGAGGGCAAGGGTTACAAGTGGCCTTTCAGGATTTATGCCCTACCAGGACAATACTGGTTGCCAGGTAAGTGCATAATTTGACTAATAAATCCTATTTAGGTATAGGCAAATGTGAAATTCAATAGCCAACACATATGCCAATAATTTTTACTTGTTAGCACTTGTACAGTGCTGTTGTTCTAGATGATACATGTTCTACATGTTTGCCTACCTGTGGCAGTTTTAGATTTACAACATTTTATGCACGTGAATATGTGTTTATCTATCTAAATGCAAAGTGAGTTATTCCTGTACATCAAACTTGAAAAAAGTTGCTTGTATTTTTCCAATAATTTTATGACAAATCTAGGAACAATTTTTTTTTGAGTCCTAATTCACTATAGTGAGAAGAAAAATGTGTCTACAATACCCCTTACACTTGGAGCTGGATAGTTTGGGCATTGTTTCTGGCCTGATTTTCTTTCCTCCATTTTTCTTTTTCTGTTTGTTTCGTGTGCCTGTCCCTAGACATCTGTATGAGTGTATGCATGTGTGGGAATATATCCACACAAATGTGCACATAAACACATATATATCTACAGGGCAGAGTGATTCTGGGTAGTGTCTGGACAATTCTGGTTATAAGACTGTCATGTATTGGGTGTTCTCCTCCCCCCCCACTTTAGAAATTACCCAGACTAGTCTCAGCTGGCTCTGGAAATATGAATGAAGCTTATTATTTACAGCTGGCACAATATACAAGCAGATATTTACAGTATATACAGTTATAGACAGAAATAAACAAGGTAAAAGGTAATACAGAAACACAACTCCCCTCCCAGAAACCTCAGTCCCCAGGAGGGGCTCTCAACCACCCCTGCACCTTCCCCCTGCCCCTTCTTAACCTTACCCCAGTCGTAAAGAAGAATAGAGGTTCAGCCAAGAGGTTAAGAAGCAAAGGTGAGTGGAAGGCGAGGTTAGGGAGATGCATGCAGCTCAGCCAGCAGCCCAAGCTAGAGTGAGAGAAAATGGTGAGAGTGTTATCTAACGTTTTCATTTCTCCTTCCCAAACTCCTCAGCGAGACTTTTGAGGGAAGTGGACATCACCACTGTTTTCCTTTCACAACCTGTGATCTAGTTCTTCTCACCAAAGCATTCTGGCTAGCTTCAAACTAGCACAAAGCCTCAGATTAATTAAGAACAAATACTACTGTCACCTTCTGGCATTCAACTGAAAACAATCAAACCACAGTCTTAGGAGTAGCTGCAGGCAGAACACAATAGGATGTAATTTGCAAGCATGAACTTGCAGTGATATACTTGTAAGTTAAAGTTTTGGTTTCTGTTTGAATGCTGTATTAGAGGAACCCATAAAAGGCACAGATAGCCGAGAATACACATTTTTGAACTATTCTTCAGGTGGAGATACCAAACGGGACATGGGTAAGAATGAGCTTCTAGTGAGGGCCTCTGGTACAGTGGCAGAGTATTTACAAGTATATGTTGACTTTTCCATCTTCTGGAATAGAAAGAGCAGGTTCAGCACATCTTTGGCTGCGTTGAGCCCTTCTGATGCTACTGAAGGCAGGAAAGATTGCGGATTTTTAAAGCAAGGATTACTGTTGATGCCCCTGAACAAGGATGAGTGACTTGAGCTTCCTGTTCTGAAGTGTGTTGTGATGTTTATCACGTATTTGATCACTCTGATTTCATTTCCAGTTGTAACTAAGGTCTAATAATACTATATAGATATATAAAAAATATTTTTTTCCATTCTCCATTCTATTGAAAATTCTTTTTTATATATCGGCTAGGCTTCACCAGTTTGGGACTGGTGTCAGCCTAATTTGAACACCACAAATAGAAGACCAGAACTCTACAACACCTACTTCTATCAAGAAAGCAGAGTCTAAGATATCTTCACTTATGTTTGGTGTGCATGTCTTTGTAATACATAGTCTAAGCAAGACCTTGTTAACTGAGTTACTTTACTAAATCATATGGACTACCTGTTTTTTTAATATAAACTTTTAAATCTATCAATTTTGGAGGATTTGAGGTGCAAGACTCCAAAGAGTGACATCTTGTCCCCTTTGGCTTAAATAGAACTAATATTCATCCCATATTACATTAATAATTCTTGGGTCTTATGGTTTCCATGGAAAACCATCTTCTTTTTTTTTTAGCGGAATTCTTTGGAGTTGAGTTAATCAGTCTTCATTTTTCAGTCCCAAAATCAGAATATAGCAATTCAGCTACCTAAATAGACTTTGAAAAATTATTTCCCTTTTAGCACACTCTGACAGCCAAGCTTTAGTAAATAATAAAGAATATGGTAGACAATCCCTATCACAGTGGTAAAGGATTACTTTTTCTGTATTTATTGCTTTAAAAAAATAGAACACCTACATCTAAAACGAATTTGACTTTGAAAAACAAATGGCATTGAAGCTGACAAGCTGCTTGGCAAGTTTCAGGAGATGCAATTTGGAATGTCTGAGATATTAAGTCTTGAATGTCTGAGTTCCTAATAGAAACAGGGATACAATCTTAACTCTTAACAGCTCTACTGTAGTCTGTAGTATAAAATACATAATTTTATGTCTTTCTCATAAAACCCAGGATGCTACTGCTGAATTTCTGTACAGTCTCAAGGGTATAAAATGAAAAATGAACTCATGGCTTACTTACTCCTCTCTCCTGAAAGCAGAGGACACCATAATACATAAATATGTCTTCCATAATCACTTCCATAAACTGGTCATGCACTCTCTTGAAATTCAACAGTATGTATTTTGGCTTGCTGCTACCATTGTGACAATAATTCAAAATCTCACTATAATGCTTAGAATCTTGATATTCTTAACCAGAATGTACCTGTGAACCTGCTTGTATCCAGATGTCTTTGTGCTACCGTGGCCCTGTGATTTCAACACTTGGGATGTACTTTTTATCCTCTTGAGGTACTGAGAGTACTACTTGAGATACATCAAGCACATTGTCTCATGGTTCTGCTACTAAACTATCTGAACATAGATTCTTCTCACAACCTGCTAGTGATCTAGTGATTACAAGAGCCTCTTCCGGTTGGTATTCATTAGTCTACTGAAAACATTTCAGCTAAAATATATTCTGGTTTCCAAATTACTAGATCACAGACAATAAACTTCTAAGAGCCCATGGTGGTTTTCAAACTGATGACATTTCAAATAATAACATTTTTTAAATCTGTGTTCTCTGATTGCATGACCTTATTTTCATAGTAGTTAATTTCACCATATTGTTCTTGGGTTTCAGAAGTCGTTGTCTTTATAAATGCTTTCTAAACACCTCTCTATTTATCATACTACCTAGTTTTCTATCATAGTTAATTCCCTTAGTTTATTTGCCAGGATCATTGCTGATAATATTTAATAACCAGCTAAAGCTCTCAAGTTCAGAAGTAGCTGCTGAGGAAAAAGGAGAACTGAAAAACTCCAAAACTAAGGATGGCAGTGAAAACTTGCATTTGTTTAAGATCCTCTATTATGAAGCTAGGAACCTCATCTGTACTTGGCTTCATGCAACTCATGATTGCCTCGTTCAAAGAGATCACTTTATAATTTATTTTTTCACCCCTGGCATTAAGATTATAAAATTTATTCAAAGCACACTACCCCTTCAGAGCTTTTTTTATAGATTAATGTTTTTCTTCTATATCCAACTTTGACTGTAGGGCCACTATTTCAGGAATTCTTTCTTTCCTTTATTATGCTTCCCCAACATTAGACAAATCCAGCCTGTTTTATAGTGATATCCCTGTTTATTTCTTTGCTGTCTGTTATCATGCTATTAGTGTAATTTCATTTCTGAATATAATGCCATCATTTTGTGTTCTTCATACTGCTGTTTTTACATCTTGCACTGCTCTGTTTGGACGTGGCTGTTAGAATATCCTCATTACCATATCATTATAGTCTCACAAATTAAAAGTAGTTTTAGAGGCTATGAGCACTGTATGCTCTTTAATATTTAATTTTCTTCCAATAATTTCCAATTTTGTCCCTCAAGGCCAGCACTGAAAGTCTGAACTGAAAGAATCACCTAAGAAAAATACCTTTTAATACCTTCAGTGGTTGTGTGTACTGTTTCTTTTAACAAAAGTCTTTTTTCTGTATGTTCTGCTTTGTTAGCTGCATCCCGCTTTAATGTGCACTGTGCATCTATCTCACCTATGTATAAATGTTACTCTATCCAGCAATAACTTTACAATGATACATGGCCTAAGGGAAGAAATATTTTTTTTTTTCTTTCTTAATTCTTTTTTGCCTCAAGGCTATGTTTCTTGCCCTAGCTTGGTGACCTTTTCCTTCTGTGCTCTCTGATGTCAGGTCAGCCAATTTGTCCCTCATGCAATGTAACGGTTCCTAGGATAGGGTGAGTTTCCAGTCCTGAACCTTACTTTTCCTTCATCTGGTTTGTGGTTACTTCCTACCTCTTCTGTCTCTTTTACCCTCTCCTTCATTTATGTTCTTTAATCTTCTGTATGTTGTTCTAATCATCTATAGGTCTCAGACCTTGGATTTTATCTTCCTCTGTGCTCATGGGGCTAATCTCTTCTCTTTTTTTTTTTTTTGCTTGTTTGCTTTATGCAGCATGTCTCTTTCTCTATGCTGCTATCTTGCTCCATTTCTTTTTCTTGCTATATTCAATCACTCCTTTGTCTTGTCTTTGTGCTCTTATGCTCCTGGTCTTCATTTGCAGGTATTTTCAATCATGTCGTGACAAAAGAATATTTTACCTTTTCTGTGTGTTCTCTTCAAAACATTTCTGAATCTCTTCCATGTCTCCACATGCACCTCTAATCCTTTGTTCATTTCTTTGATGCTATCTCTCAGGTGTTATGTTCCCGTCAAGTAACCACTTAAGGATATGTCTTCATTTTTTTTTTCAGCTAGTAATGTTTATTGAAATGGGCTTTTCAGTCTCCTGTAAAAACAGATTTCAAAAGACTGTCCATTCTAATGGCTGGGTTTTTTTCCCCTCCTCTATTTATCATTGCATTTCATGATGTTTCACAGACTTCTCATTTTGACATCTTCTGCTTATTGACTCTCCAAGACACTGTCTTTTGAAAATTTTCCCTGGATACTTATTTTTCCCCCAAGATTTGCAATTAAACTGCTCATCAACCATAGCTGAAGATACCTACAATATGCACTCAGATACATGGTGTTTGTCTTACTCAGTAGTTCACTGTGCCTAAGGAGATTATGCAAACTGGTAAGTTTGGTCATACCACAGACCTTATGAACAAAGTTATCATCAGCTAATAGACTTGGTTCTTATTTCCACCTTCTATAGATTTTCACTCAGTGAGGACAAATTTCAAACCAAATTCCCTGTTCTGCGCTGTTTGTGGTATTGTTACACAAAGTGTTGGCTTTGCTTTATCTTCAGAAGAAGAAATTAACCTTTGTTGGATTCTGCCATACATTTTGCTGAAATCTGAATGCGTTTTGAAGACATGTACATTGAAACAGTTTTTGTTTTCTAATCTTATTTTGTCATAAACACAATTGTTAAATTAAAAATTGTGTTCATCCCATAATATTTGGGGATTGTTGTGTTGTTTTCCCCCTTCAGCTGAGACTTAAAATATAGACTCATGGTTCTCCATAAAAATAATTCTGCATAAATAACAGTCTGCATAAATGATATACCATATAGTTTAGGTTTTGGGTTGTTGTTTTATTTTTGTCAGTGAGGTGGAAGCTGCTTTGTTTAGACATGTTTACCTAGTGAATCCTTTCAAACATCCATGGATGGAAGGATAAAAAACAGTGCTAAGGGTGATGGAATAAAAGAATGTTAGGGGTTGGAAGGGACCTTGACAGATCATCTAGTTCAATACCCCTGCTAGAGTAGGATCACCTAGAGCAGGTAACACAGGGCTGTATCCAGGCAGGTTTTGAATGTCTCCAGTGAAGGAGACTCCACAACCTTCCTGAGCAGCCTGTGCTCCAGTGCACTTTCACCCTCAGAGTGAAAAAGTTTTGCCTTATGGCAAAACTTTTGGTTTGCATGGAACCTCCTATGCTGCAGCTTGCACCAGTTTCCCCTTGTCCTGTTATTGGACATCACTGAGAAGAGCCTGGCCCCATCTTCCTGGCACTCACTCTTCACACATTTATAAACATTAATGCGGTCACATCTCAGTCTTCTCTGCTACAATCTTAAGAGACCCAGCTCCCTCAGCATTTCCTCATAAGGCACATGTTCCACTCCCTTTCAAAGAGTTCCTTGAGATCCCGCTTGAACTGAGGAGCCCAAAACTAGATGCAGTATTCCAGATGTGGCCTCAGCAGGGCAGAGTAGAGTGGGACAAAAAAGACTCAGTTTTTAAAATGAAAACTCTATTGTCCCTTTTTTTTTATTAGTCTGTAATGGTACGTGAATTCACATAGATGGGAATTCTAGCAGAAATCTCTGATTTGTCTAAATTCTACCACAGGAAAAAATGAAGAGAAAGTTACAGTAGTTTCAATGCTAAAAAATATTTGTTTTTCAGAGCAAAATGAATAATCTGTAATGAATGCTAGTTTCCTTGGAGTCAGAAAATGGGTTGTTTCTCCAGATAACGTAGGTTCATTCTCAAAAATCCATTTGTCTATAACTTCACAAACACTCTGTGAGCCCGTGTTTGATGAAGCGGAAACTGCTTCAAAGAAATTAAATACTTACTTTTAAATTAACGACTTTGCCATACTCTTCTGTATAACTGCATGCAAGCATTCAGGAAAAGTAAACATGTTTTCCAGTCAGATCTGCTCATGCCCCATTACTGTAATGTATATTTTTAGTATTATTTTTGCTGCCAAAGCTATAGCTGCTAAAGACTGGCAGTAATGAAATAACCACAGGGGCTCTAGTCCATGTCTGCAAGCTTTGAGAAAGTACAGGTGCAAAACATCATGGGTTTTAACCCAAATGGTAAATATTTGAACACCTGCTTGGAAGAAAAATCTGTGAACAGAAAGTCAACTTGTTTGTGCCTGCATCCCGTTGGGGTGTGCTGTGTAGTACACTATGCTAGGTGACTGCTGCCTTTGCTTAGCTTTGTTTAGCCTGTAAGGCTTTGCATAAAGTCATTAAGATTGTGGGCATAAAAAGGGAGACATACCCTTCTATTGCCACCATTACTGCTCCCAAGGGGTTTCTTTCCTCCTAAAGCAGCCTGAAAGTTATCACTTGGCAAGTACACAGAAGCCAAGTATCCTCATGGGGTGTAAAGTAAAGCAAATATTCTCTCATTTTGGCAAAGATGATCAGGGAGAGCCTAACGGTTTGATATGAGTAAAGTGATCTTTAAGGTGGTGTCTAGTGCTCATACAGCCTGTGGCACTGTTTGTGCATGTAAAATGCACTATGACTGACAAGAAGATTCTCAGATCTGTAAGGATTTTGCTTTATTTATATACTTATTTTGCAATTTAAAATAAGCATGCTGCAGGCAGAAAAGGACTGATTTGATAGTGATTATGTTTGAGGCCTGAAAGCAATTGTTTTTGAGGCTGAGGTAAAACTAGTGTCATCTTCTTTCTATTAAAACCAGACAGGATTTTAAAGGACTTTAAGAGATGGCATGAGTGTGAGCACATTAAAAGATGGATAATGGGCAGGGTAAACTTTGATGTAGGTATACCTTTCCAAGTTCATGACACTTAAAAATCCATAGCCTATGTAAAACAGCAGCGTTGTTGTGTGGTAGGTAGCTTTGTGCCAGAGGCAATGAATCAATATTAAAACTGTAAATTCATGAAAATCAAAGTGGCTCCTTCACCCAATAGCTGATTCTCTTAGTTCAGAGTTTATGATATGTAATTCTGGGAGCTCTCATGCTGTCAACCTGGATAGGCTGGGGAGCTGGGCAGGGTGAAATTTAATGGAATACAACAAGGACAAGTGTAGAGTCTTCCTTATGAGAAAGAACAACCCCATGGACCAGTATAGGCTGGGGACTGACCTGTTGGAGATCAGCACAGAGGAAAAGAACCTGGGAATCCTGGTGGACAACAGCATGACCATGAGCTAGCAATGTGCCCTTGTGGGGCCAATGTGTCCTGGGGTGTATTAGAAGGACTGTGGGTAGTCAGTTCAGAGAGGTTCTTCTCCCTTATTTACTCCAACCTTGTGAGGCCACATTTGGAATGTTGCGTCCAGTTCTGGGCTCCTCAGTTCAAGAATGACATCAGGGAACTCTCTGAAAGTGTCCAGTACAGAGCTGCAAAGATGCTGAAGTGAGTGGAACATGTCCCTTGTGGGACAGCTGAGGGAGCTGGGTCTCTACAGCTTGGAGGAGACGAGGGGTGACCTCATTCATTTTCATAAATACATCAGGGGTGAGTGTCAAGAGGATGGAGCCAGGCTCTTATCAGTGATGTCCAATGGCAGGACAAGGAGAAACAAGTGCAAGGTGGAGCACAGGAGGGTCCATGTGAGCATAAGGCAAAACTTTTTCACTGTGAGGGCGGCAGAACACTGGCAGTAGGTGTAGCACTTCAGGACATGGTTTAGTGGTCATGGTAGTGTGTTATGGTTGGACTTGATGATCTTAAAGGTCTTTTGCAGGCTGAATGAATATATAATTCCATTAAAATTGTCTCTAAAAATCTGAGATGTTGTATCATAAAATCAAAGAATCAACCAGGTTGGAAGAGACCTTCAAGCTCAGCCAGTCCAACCTAGCACCCAGCCCTGACCAATCAATTACACCATGGCACTAAGTGCCTCAGCCAGTCCTTTCTTGAGCACCTCCAGGGACAGTGCCTCCACCACCTCCCTGGGCAGCCCATTCCAATGCCAATCACTCTCTCTGCCAACAACTTCCTCCTAACATCCAGCCTAGACCCCCTGTCAGCACAATTTGAGACTGTGTCCCCTTGTTCTGTTGCTGGTTGCCTGGGAAAAGAGACCAACCTCCACTTGGCTACAGCCTCCCTTCAGGTAGTTGTAGACAGCAATGAGGTCCCCCCCGAGCCTTCTCTTCTCCAGGCTAACCAACCCCAGCTCCCTCAGGCTCTCTTCATAGAGTTTGTGTTCCAGGCCCCTCACCAGCTTCTTCGCCCTTCTCTGGAGACCTTCCAGTATTTCAACATCTCTCTTGAATTGAGGGGCCCAGATCTGGACACAGTACTCAAGGTGTGGCCCGACCAGTGCTAAGTACAGGGGAAGAATAATCTCCCTTGTCCTACTGGCCACACTGTTCCTGATCCAGGCCAGGATGCCATTGGCTCTCTTGGTCACCTGGGCACACTGCTGCCTCATCTTCAGCCTCCTATCTATCAGTAGCCCCATGTCCCTCTCTGCCTGGCTGCTCTCCAGCCACTCTGTCCCCAGCCTGTAGTGCTACTTGGGGTTGTTGTGGCCAAAGTGTAGAACCCTGCACTTGGCCTTGTTAAATCTCATCCCATTGGCCTCTGCCCACCCATCCAGCCTGTCAAGGTCCCACTGCAGAGCTCTCCTACCTTCCAGCAGATCCACACCTGCTTCTAGCTAGATGTCATCTGCAAACTTACTGATGCTGGACTCAATCCAGCAGTAATAGAATATAGATGTACAAGCCTGTTATCTTCAAAAAGAAATTTGGTCTAAGTGAGGAAAAAATATTCTTTCCAAAGATGTCATTGTATCTTCAAAGTCATTTCAGCATGTGGCTTTGGTAAAATGTTAAGTGCAGGGTTTGTTAGACTTTATGTTCTCTAGTTAACATTAGATTTATGTCTTTACAGAGATGTTGCTTTCTGACAGCTGGGCAATTATTTGGTGTTAACCACTGTGCCACATAGTTAAATGGTCAACAGTTACCATGTTTATAAATAGCATGTGACATTTGAGCTTTGAAAAGGAAATTCTTACTGAATGCTTTTGGAAGAGTTCCATTTACAGTACTTCACTTTCATATGTCACGCCATGCGTTAAACAGAAAAGCAACAGAAACTGACTATAATAAGCATTACCTATAAAATGGAATAAGATTAAATAGAAATTGCAAGGCATTACACTGAAATAATTGAGGCTAAAAAATAGGCAGTGTCACATATATCACAGCAATTACTCAAGAACATTACAGCCACCTAGACAGGAGAATTTCCAGTGTGTAGGTCCTCTTCTCCCATTTTTCCTTCTAATTTTCTTCATCTTCAATAATTCTTTTGATTCACTTTAAACATTTGTGTAGGTTTTCTTCAGTATATACATCTGGTCTCCTCAATTCAAGAGAAATGTTGAGATACTGAAGTGTGTCCAGAGAAGGGTGACAAAGCTGGTGAGAGGCCTGGAACATAAGCACTATGAGGAGAGGCTGAGGGAGCCGGGGATTAGCGTGGAGAAGAGGAGGTGAGCTCAGGGGTGATCTCATTGCTGTCTACAGCTACCTGATGGGAGGCTGTTGCCAGCTGGGGGTCAGTCTCTTCTTCCAGGCAACCAGCAATAGAACAAGGGGACACAGTCTCCAGTTGTGCTGGGAGAGCTATAGTCTGGATTTTAGGAGGAAGTTCTTCACAGAGAGAGTGATTTGCCATTGGAATGGGCTGCCCAGGGAGGTGGTGGATTTGCTGTCCCTGGTGGTGTTCAAAAGAAGACTCGATGAGGCACTTAGTGCCATGGTCTGGTTGATTGGCTAGGGCTGGGTGATAGATTGGACTGGATGATCTTGGAAGTTTCTTCCAACCTGGATGATTCTATGATATATATTTCTGATCTTCTGTGACCTAAGTAACTGGCAACAGTAGTGCAGTACAAGGTTTTGAATTTGCTAATGGTATGTTTCCTTTTGGGTTATTATTAAAACATATTGTGCAAAGTGTCGTATGCACCTTCTGATTAGCATTTGTCCACTGTAGAGGTGTGTTCTAAAAGGTTTGGGTCATATTTACTCCTGGTTCTGGGAAAATATCTTATTAGCAACTGAAAATAGAACTCAGTTGTGAAGGGTGTTTGGGACTTAGCTCTTTTTTTCCCCCTCTTGGAGAAGCATCCCCATTGAGTGAGGTTTTTAGTAATATGCTTATAAAGAGTAGACCAAGGATGAAATAATATGCACAGTGAATTATCAAGTAATGTGGATGTGCAATGCACAGTATGCTTTTGGTCCATTAATCACTCTTATGCATCTAATATGTACCCAGATTCAGAATTGATCACTTCTGTTGTGAGTGTAGGGAAATTAACTGTATCATTGATGTGAAGTAGTAATCACTGAATGATAGGGACTCAGTGAGCCTGCTAAGTGGGGTTTTTTTAAGTGCATACATGCACATTTCTAGGAACATGTTCAGTAAAAGGAAGAGTAGAGAAATTCTGGCAAAATCACTTATTAAAGTACAAGCTGTTCATGGGCAAGGAAGTTCCATAAGAAAGGGACAGGTTCTGTGAATTTTCAGATCTGCAGAAGTACATCATAAAACCTCTTTACATTCCCATTCTACCATTTAAAGAAATAAGAACTTACAAATAATTTAGAAATTTTAAGTAACATATATTAAATAAGAAAAATAAACTTGCAGTCCTGATTTAGTTTACTGTAACTAAGCTTTTCCTCTGCTTGCAATACCTGAAGGGATCCTACAGGAATGTTTTGAAGCTGAGGGAAGATAGGTTTAGACTGGACCTTAGGAAGGCATTCTTCAGTACAAAGGTGGTGAGACTCTGGAATTGACTGTCCATGGAGGTTGTGGATGCCTCCTTCCTGGCGGTATTCAAGGGCAGGTTGGATAAGGCCTTGAGCAGCTGAGTCTAGATGAGAGACATCCCTACCCCAGTGGGGAGATGATTTCTAAGGTCTCTTTCAACCTAGGCCATTCACTGGGATGTTGTATCATGGCTTGGACATTTTTAGTTCAATTCCTGTATTAATTGTATCATTATTAATTAAGTTTTAGAGGGAAAAAAAGCCATTTTAAAGTATTCTTTAGTACAGTATAGGTATTGTAAGGGGTTTTAAATTTTTTTAATAGTTTATTTTAATGCTAGTAATGCTTATTTTATTTATTTAATTTTAATCTATTAAGCATTATCTTCTCTGGAGATGCTGGGCTGAGAGACATTTGTTTTAATAAGTCCATGGAAAGAAAAGTTCCAGAGAAATGCAAGAATCTCAGTAACTACTACAGAGAATTTTTATCATATGAGTTTCTGTTACCCATCTGTTCTACCAGAACTGACTTTTTCATGTCTGCTGTCTTAACTTATTTGCATTAAAGACATGGACAAACATTCTCAAATAAACAAGTGCACTTTGATACTATCTCAATTAATTAGATATATAACACTGGAACATTGTTTGGTATCTCCTTTTTGGGATCTAAACTAGTTGCCTTATTCCTCAGGTGTAATGGAAGTCAGAAGCTGGAGCTGTTTGGCTTAGGGTTACAAAATGCTATAAAAATGGCAGCAACTTCCCCACTTCCTCCCCCTCCATTGCCTTTTTGTTCTAATAGCTGGTTCTGAATATTTATGTTTTGTTGGGAGCAGAACAGATAGCAGCTGAATAATTTTGTAGTATTAAATCTGACCTTGAGTATTTATTAGCCTGCCCCCAGCAACTGTCTTGGTCTCTAAAAAGAGGTTGAGTTTCTTGCAGGCTTTTAACTAAGAAGCTCACTAGTTGCTCTGTGCTTGATTTTCTGCTGCATGAGTCCTGGGAGCTGGCTGTTGGCAGTCTGTCTGGCTGGCAGGGGTCTGCAGTGGGGTTGCAAGATGTATGACAGCTGCATAGGAGGAGCTTTGTAACAAGGTCTGGTTGCCTGGGCTGTGGTCTCAAGATGGTCAGGTGTATCTGCCAGTGTCTCCACAGAATGCTCATCATGGTGCAGGTGTATCTGCTCTCTACTGCCAGCCATAATTAGTCATTGGTTGGCAGCAGCTTTGGGTTTGTGCTCTTTCAGGATCTCTTAAGAAACTCCTTCCAAATTATTTTGTAACTGAACTCGGTAGTTTAGCCACACACCCTCATTGCCATGCTCCACACCCTCCCCTCCCCCCTCTTTTTTTTTAAATAATTTCCTTCTGGAAAGTTATGATGCTCTTTATCGTCACCTTTATTAAGGTGAAGCATATGCTTTACTACTTCGATATCCTTCCTAGACAAACAATCTAGTGGTTCTTTTTTATCATAGATTTCAGAGTGGCAGCTCCTGTTTCCAAAAGTGTAGACACAATAGGACCATCTGTGTTTGCCATCTGCAAGACATTTCCTTCTAGGGGTCCCAGGGTTTGTTATGGGGTTTCCAGACATTTCTACTGCCCCTGGGAGCACAGTAAGGAAACAGATTTGTAACTGTAACACAGATGCGTGTAAGCCTAAACTCTTCTGCACATCATGCTGTTACTGGAACATGATCTACCCATATCTGTAAGAACACCCACCAGCACCTAAGTTATGTCCAGCCAGTCATTTCTACATTCCTTCCTACATAGCCTGATTTTTCCTGTTCATACCAAAGTGCTAACCCTGAAAAGCAGCCAGCTTTTATGTGGAAAAGACCTCCCTCTTATTTGCCAGCTATTACACACTTGGAAATGTTTCTAGCTGAGAGTTTTGGGAAGGTCAAGAAAGAATTGTTTGTATTAGGGTTTTTTTAAATTAATTATCTGCAGAATTGCTTTATTTTTGACCTTTACAATATCTATTGTTTACTTTATTAATTTGTTTTGATTCTGCCAATTACCATTAGATAAAATAATGAATGAGTTACTTATTTGTAGAGTCAGTGTAAATACTGGTTCTCAGCTGTATTCTAGTGAAATAGTGTTGTCGTGGGTTATTGGCAATAAATCATTTTGTTACACATTTAAAAGTAAACAGTGTCATAAACATGAAAATATTTTAAACCATTTTTCATGAAGCATCTTATTCTTTTCTTTGTCATTGTTGGGATGAGATGCTGGAAATCTTAATGCTTGTATTTTGATTTTCAATATCTCCTTAACTCATTTCTATTACAAATGTTTTCTACTAAGAGATTATAAACAGTTTTCCATCTTCAGTGTTTCACTTCCCCCTCTCCCCAGACTGGCTTATATCATTTATGTGCTGTCATTAACAGTGGTCTACTGAGTTAATGAATATTCTCTTAATCTTGTCCTGCAATTTAGAGAGGAACAGGGGCATGCACTCTCAAAACATCCTCGTTTTTCTCAAGTTGCTATTTGCTTCTGCAAAGACAAAATACAGAGAGAGATTGATGTTCTTCAGTTTCCAGTGTACTGTTTATCTCTGAAGAGGATTTCCTGTTTGATAGAAATGTTGTGTGGCATTACTCACAAGCATCCACTAGGTTTTATGTACATACAGAGTATATAAAGAACTAATATTAATAGTTTTTTGAGAAGTAAACTCGTAATATATTTTAGCATGTGGTGACTTATGGAAAGAAACCTCACAACACACAGTGTTATCAGGTAGAGCATATTTGAATCAGTGCTGAGTGGCAAGGGGAGGTCATCCTCCAAAGCCCTTGCACACCTTCACCTTGTTCAGATAAAATACTTATGCTACAAAACCATACATATTCAGTAGAGGGGTAGAGTTAGTACAATTAGTTCTGGGAATAGGTGGAGTTATTATAATCAGTTCCTGGCACTCATTTCCATAATACCCTGCCTTCTCACTCATGCTCAGTGCCAGCTGGTGGTCGTCTTTTGGAGTCATCATGAAGAAAGCTCCATGCCTTCCTTGCTCTGACCTCTCTACCTGTCATCCACCTGGCCTCAGTTGTGAGCCACGTTCTTGGTTAGGGTCTCCGATGTTTTCATCTTTGAATACTGTATTCTTCTGCATGATAATGTTTCAAGATCTTCTCAAGCTTAACCCACTTCCTTCGTGTTTATCTGATTGATGATGCTTTATATAAATACTCATACAGTTAATGATTTAGCTAGGTTTCTGCACTCTGTTTTCTATCTCTTCTCATATCAATGACTTCTGTCCAATAAATGGCAAGAGTTTTCCTCAGCCATGGTGATCACACACGTTCCTAGGGTACTTTCTTCAATAGAGGGTGCATTTATGATTATAATAGATCCTTCAGGATGGTTCATAGATTTTATTTATATTTTTGAATGTATGAAGGCAAAAGCTCTTATACAAAGCATGAAGAGCATGAATAATTAACAACTGCTTGAAAGTGAATGACCATCATGTCCCACGTGCTGACACTTTGCCCTCTTTATACAGAAACAAAATCCCAAACTGCTTAAGTTACAAATGTGTCATTTTTTTCTTATTCTTAATCCATTTTTTAATGATAACACAGGTCTCCAGTGCCTTGCTCTTAACAGTTCTTAACTTACCATTTGCCCCCATCAATTCACCTCTGATACGCCAGTACTATCAGAAGATTGAAACCTCCAAGATGTATCTTTCAGTCTTTAAAATTCTTTATGATAGCAAGTCTGTAAATATGGTGCAAAATCTGTTTCCTCTCAGCATGATTGGGTTTTGAATAGTGCTTCATGCTGTAGACATATGTAAATATGTAGATATTTAAACTTGCTTACTTACTGTGATGCAGATTTCAGGCTTTTAGACTGCAGAGCTGTTGGCTTTGGTAGGAGGTGCTGAATGGTCTAGCATGCTGAGGACTCTTAGTTTAGGCACCTCATGTTAAAAGCTTTGGCCCAGACATGTGAACCTAGAAGAATGAGTTGCAATGATTCATTTTGAATTCCCTGAATGTCATGGCTGCCCAGACTTAGCATTTATTCATACAAATTGCTCACTCTTGCAGATAAATCACAAAATGTAGCCAGTGCAATAACTCTGCACCTGAGCATTATTTAGTTCTGCTTTGCTAATGTTGGCAGCACTTTCCTTTTTCTCTCTGTGTTACAGCACCTGGCTATTTTGGCTTTGTCTGAAAATTTTAGAGGGGTGAAGAGGGAGAAAATCTACAAGTTTCTGCCCTCATTTTCATTACTGCTATCTTTCTGAATAGCTGCAATTCCTCAGTTAGTGGTCAGATTAATTTTCCTGCCAGCTTGAAAGTAATGCAAGGGATAAAATTACCAAGGGAAACAATTTTTCACTGCATGCTTAGGAGACAATTACCTTGTCGGAAGTGTTGTTACTATTGGTTCTCATCTGCTATGACACCAGCAATAGTTAATTTTCCATAATGCTCTTTATGTCACTGGTTATGATATTGTGCCATCTCTCCGCTGAGTTTTCTCTTTCTCTCTTAATCACTTTTTTGTGGTTATTCATTTGGGCTTTTTTGTCTCTCTAAAAGAAGTACTTCACTTTGTGGACAAGCTAAATAGATTGAGGAATGTGTTTTGCCTACAGTTTTCTCTTAGCTTTGTGTAGGTTGCACAAATAAGTTTTAAAACACACTTAGGCAAGCAATTTAAAGGGGTTTTTTTGTTTGTTTGTTTTGTGCATTCTTTTTTAGTTAAACACTGCATAAACTAGGAGTACTGTAAAAGTGGTGTTGACTACATAGTGAATTTTTGGTAGAGGTTTTTTTGGTTAGTTGATCAGTTGTGTGTGATTTTATTTTTTGTTTGTTTCTCTTGTATTTTAGTGGCTAGGAACAGGTATCAGTACTTGCTTTACCTATATTAAGAATGGGTATCATCTTCATCATCTTTGACTGTGGCCTTATATGTTGCAGGTGTTTATTCTAACTCAGTCATCTGTAGTCAGTATCATGGGAGAAAGTAATTCGTCACATCTGACACTAAATGCCTGCGAGGTTTATTATGCAATGTGTTTTGGAGAGGAAAGTGATTGGTGCTGCTCCCATCCAGTCCAGTGCTGCAGTCTACAGAGACTCTCCCTATGGATGCAATTGTATTTGAGGCCACACAGGATGAACAGAATGAAGAAATTATTCAGATTAAAAAATGAATAATTGGAAGTATTTTGTTCATCTGTATTTTTTTTTTTTTTATCCAGATTTATTTTATTCATAACACCATAGATAACACAGTCATAAGAGTATCTGCTCAATAAATAGGGTCATATTAGCACAGAAGAATGAGGTAGTAGAAAACTTTGAGGTGCTGGAATGTGTCCAGAGAAGGGCAACAAAGCTGGTGAAAGGCTGGGAACACAAACCCTGTCAGGAGAGGCTGAGGGAGCTGGGGGTGTTTAGCCTGGAGAAGAGGAGGCTCAGGCGTGACCTCGTTGCTGTCTACAACTACCTGAAGGGAGGCTGTAGCCAGGTGGGGGTTGGCCTCTTCTCCCAGACAACCACCAATAGAACAAGGGGGGGACAGTCTCAAGTTGTGCTGGGGGAAGTATAGGCTGGATGTTAGAAGGAAGTTGTTGCCAGAGAGAGTGATTGGCATTGGAATGGGCTGCCCAGGGAGGTGGTGGAGGCACCGTCCCTTCAAGAAAAGCCTGGATGAGGCACTTAGTGCCATGGTCTAGTTGACTGGCTAGGGCTGGGTGCTAGGTTGGACTGGATCATCTTGGAGGTCTCTTCCAACCTCATTGATTCTGTGATTCTCAGCCAGGGACTTTCAAAACTTGACATACATATGTGTGCTGGGCCTGTCCTCGTTTATTAGGTGCGATGAATCCACAATAACTGCTTATTTTATTTTAAGGCAGGACATTAGGAATATAATTATTTCTAATATCATAACATATACCTCTTAATGCTTGATACTACTTAGTTAGACTATAAAGTGTCTTGAAGTGTTCCAACCAAAGAGGACAGCTAGAAACATCTAAGTATATTGCCAAATCCTTACTCTGTGGTCCACAATGGGTCCACAATGATAGCAGGGCTGTTTGTGCTAGCAAACTTCCCCAGTTTCAGTATCTTGGTGAGCCATGAGGGTTATATGTTCATGGATCAATATGCTGATGAGATGGACCGTCTCTTTCTAAAATGTAGTGATTGCCCAAGTCAACACCAGGAAGCCAGAAAAAGTGTCCATGCAAATCTTGACTTTCTCCTGGGTCCTATGTAAATATGAAGAGAGGATGATTCACATGAAATTTACCTGCATGTCTCAGAGTGGTGTTTTTCATTAAATAGATTAGCTAACAGTTGAACTGAGTTCTAATGAGACAGAGGCAGTGCTTTTGTGAGACATGTTGAAATGAAACCCAGCCTTCTAGGATGTGTTAGATATAGTACACAAAAGTTGAATGTCAAGAACTGCCTGTTCGGTGTGCAGATGTTCATCATGGGATCTGTTATCGTGTTGATGTACTACCCTGCTCTCATATGCTGTTGTGGTGCATCTAGTGGCTGTCTTCACGGTATAGTGTACTTTGGTGTAGATATAGCCAGAAAAAAAGGTGAAAGCCACCAATAAGATATTATCCCATAAACCAACAGTAGAAGTGAAAAGAACTATGCTGAAACAATGCCAGCAGCGATGATAGTAATTAAGATGAGATTTCTAGTATTTTAAAAATGTAAGCTCTTCCAAGGATGTTTCACATGTTTTATTTATTTTTATTTTTATATTTCTTTTTATTTTTGTAGGCTGTGGAAACCAACCTTGCGTCAAAGGATAGTCACTGGGTCTATGTAAATGAGGTAAGAAAGTCAAAAGAGACAACATAGCTTGATACATTCACCCATCACTGCCTTTTGTTTCATGTGTTTTGACACACTAAACTGAGCATACACTTAGAATTTTTACTTCTCAAGTGGTACAAGATGCAAACTCTATGGTGTCATTGCCTGTAAGCCTCAGTTTCATTGGCACAGGTTGAATACCAAAGGGTCAAAATAAACCTCCCAATATACCTTACTGAAGCAGGAAGATTTTATGTTGACCTTACCTCACTAGCTATTTAGGAAGCAGAGAATACGGCAAAAGAAATCTCACATAGATGCATCTGTATCTGCCAGAATCTTACCTTTGCTACTAGGAAAGCCTGCACTCAGGTATCAGGGCAGGAAAGATCAGTGGCACTGGCTGCAGGCTTTTTTGAACATGCATTTACACAACACCTGGGTTGCAGAATTTTGCTGTGTTTTGGCCAATGTCCAGGACAGCACAGATTTTAAATGTGGTATTTCCTCTGTTCAGCAAATCCAATCTTGCTACTATGATTACTTATTACATATTAGTACCCTGATAGCCTATTTGGAATCAGTGCAGAATCATATTTAAAAAGCAATGGAAAGCTTGAAGTGTTGTACCCTATATAATACTTTATAAATCACTGATTGTTCTGGCTAAATAGCAGTTTTTTTATACATTTCTGGGTTTAATAATGTTTCATTAAAAGATAGTAAAAATATCTAAGAATAGAAATGTGGTCATTGTTTTATTTTTATATTATAAATGCATAGCTTTTATCTTAAACAGTTCCTTTGTTAATTTCTCATTCCTTTCTTTGTACCTTTCTAATAATTTCAGATAGGCCACTTGGCAATAGCAACTATAAATTGTTTGTGTGATATTAGAAAGGCTCTGTAATTAAATGTAGGTTAACAAAAGCAAGTGAAATTTCTGCTTATAAAGGCTTTAAAAATTCTTTCTATTCCTTGTTACATTTAAGTACCTCTTGATTTTGTCAGTTGCAGTAATGACTCACTACAAAATATGAGCAAGATGCCCGAAGAGTCAGTGTTTATATTCACATAAAGATAATATAGTGTATATTTCCCTGAACATTTATAGAGAAGGAGTATTTGTGAATTTGTTATTGCTGCTGTTCAGATATTAAAACCCTTTTTGTGAAGCCTGAATCTGTAACATCACAAATAAAACCCTTCAGCACTCATACACGAATTTGTGCATACACACACACATGCAGACACTTCACAAAGAGTGTCAGTTTCCGTTTCATTTGGGGGGCTTTTATTTTTGTTCATTTATGGCTATAGCCTGGGTAGAAAGCCTATGATAAAAAATGTAAACCTAAAGTACAACTTTTTTTTTTCATGAAAATCATAGGTGTACATAATGGTAAATACCTCAACATGCAATTAAATTCAAATAAACAATTACAGAAGGAAACAAAACTTTAAAGAACACTTTAAATACAAAAAAGAGTAGGAAATGTCTTCATTATCCCTTTTTAAATGGAAAAGTGTTGAACTTTGTGCTTTAAGAGATTGTGAAAAGATATGTTAAGCATCCAGATGGATGGAGGTGTTCAGAAAAAGACTGGCTGAGGCACTTAGTGCCATGGTCTACTTAACTGGACAGGGCTGGGTGATAGTTTGGACTGGAAGATCTTGGAGGTCTCTTCCAACACATGGTTGATTCTATGTAGAAAGATGGAGGTTGCTTAGGGCTATTTAATAAAGTGCATATCCCTGTGCTAGCAACAGAACAGACTGATCATGCTTTCCATGTATGTGTTCCCCCTTGGTAGCAGTGAGAACTGCATGGTAGTGAATGGAAAAATGTATTATTCCTTTACTGGCTTTTGATTGGTGCTGTGATTCGCAGAATGGGATTAACTTCTGATTCCCAACAGTTACGTCATCTCTTCTGGATGTAATTGCACACAGAATCACACACAACATCAGGGGTTGAATGGGACTTCAGAAGATCATTTAGTCCAACTGCCCTGCCAGAGCAGGATCACCTTGAGTAGGTCACGGGGGTGGGGGGCAAGTATTTTCGTGCCACCTCCTTCTCCTCCACTGATGGGGGGAGGGAGGGGGAAGGGAGTTTGGAGGCCCCCACCACAGCTAAGTATTTCTACTTTTCTCATTTCAGACATTTTATGTTTCAGAATTGCACACCTGTCAAAAGCAGTGATTTGAGGGGGGGGAAAAAAGGCATTTCTTATCACTCTCCCCCTTTAAATTTATATTTCATCATCTTCACTTTTATTCATCTATAAATACTAAATCATTCTTGCATGCATTTTGGTAGTGATTCTACTTCAATGTCATAGCTTTTCAGAAGCAAGAATATTTGTGATTTCTATATAAATCCTTGCAAAAGTAGTCAACTCTACAGAATAATGACTAGCCCATGCTTAGCTTTGTCTCCAGAATAGTCCAAAACATTTTATTACCATTGGGAGAAGCCAATGAACAGCAACTTTGACCCTAAAGAAGATCCATTAGAAAAATTGTGGTGTTCTTCTTGCACCTTTGCTGTTTATGCCTTTAGGGACTCGTGAAGTGCCCTACCAGCCTTGGCAGATGTATGCTATTTCTTCTTGTGGCATGTCTGCCAGCGTTGTAGATGCTCTCATTTTTGGGGTGTATATTTCTTGCCTTTTTTTCCCCCTGATTATTTTGGTGGTTTGGTTTGTTGGCTTGCTTATTTTATGTTTTTTCCCTCTTATATTTCTTCCTCTTTGTTACCTGACATCAAGCATCTCTGTTGGTTTCTCCTGATATTTTTCATTCTCCCCTTCTCTCTTTCTGCCTGTTCAGTGGCAATGCTGTGCATTGCCTGGGGCATATGTCTGTGGGATAGGCACATGAGAAGTGCTTGAACATGAATTTGTATGTGATTGTACTGTGAGCAATGACCTAGGAGTCTCTGGCTGCTTTTTCTTTAGGAGCAGCAGTAGGTCTGTGGGTATAAATAGCACTAGAAATCACATGTCCCTTTCTGTGGTATATTTTGTGAGTTTGAAATTTTCACTATTCCAAGCAGAGAGAAAAGAGATAGGAATTGTTCAGGAAGATTGGGTTGTGGATTTAAAAAATCAAATTAAACACAGTGTTTTATTTCCTGGTATTAATCTGTTTAATTCTAATCACAGATTTCTAAGCATCCATTATTTTTTACATGTGAATTAGTAACATGCACAAAGAAATAAATTAACTCCTCATGGAAATGGAGGGGGTACTGAATTTGATTGATAGCTCAGATGAGTTGTTTTGCTGCTTTCACTTCCTTTAGCTTCTTTTGCAGCAAAATTTCATTACTATTCATAAGTTTAACTCAAAGTCTTGTGACCTGCTATGGCAAGGCACAAGGCTACTGGTGGATTTAGGAGATAATATTTTTGGAGGACAACTGAGGATAAAGAGATGATTGTGTAGGATAGCATGTCCAAACCATACACGCTTGCTCTGAAGCTAAGGAATGGTGATGGTCAAACTTGTTGAATAGCTCTGTGGAAATACACAGAAGACAAACACCAAGGAAGACCTTTTTTTTTTTTTTTTTTGGAAATGTGTTTCTGACAGAAATTCCCCAAAGACCAGAAACTGAGATAATGGAGGACTGTAATTGCCCTGGCAGTTGAAAAGGTAATGCTGGGACACAAAAAAGGCTTCACGGTTTCCTGTGACTAACAATGTTATCTCTACACATTTAAAAAGTTAAGGCACATGGTCAGTTCAGATTTTGTTATGGATAAGGAAGAGCAGGGTAAGGAAGTCAGAAGGTAATTGGTGCGAAAGTGATTGTGAGGTGGTAGCCTGAACTGTTTGAATAAGATGAAGCAGGGAGAAAAGGAGAGTGGAGAATAATGAGCATAAATAAAAAGAATGTCCAGTTTCACAAGTTTCAGAAACTAGCAGTGCTTTTGGAAAGATAGTGTAAGGAGTGAAGGATAGCAAAAGAGCTGTGAAGTCCTGTGCAGATGAAGGCATGGTAAGGCATTGTTATGGTTCCAATGGATTATCTTTACAGATCTTGAAATCATAGAGGAATTCTTAAGAAAAAGATGGGGGGTGGGGGAGGGGAAGCTAAGGAGGAGTATAAAAGTGTAACAGAATAATCATAAAATGTGAGTGAAGTGCAAAGTGGCACAAGTGGCAGGAGCAGCTTGAAATCAAACCCAATATGAATCAATATTATTGTGGTCTTGCGAAACAAGCAAATTTACTCTTCAGCTATGTTACTAGAAACAAACTCTGTAAGATGAGAGAGGCAATTACTTTGCTCTGTTTGACATCAACGTGGCTTTTTTGGAACAATTTTGTGAGTTTTAGGCAAGACACTTAAAAACAAAGCAAGAGAATGGAGTATGGTTTTGGAAATCCAAAGACCACCTGGTCTGATGGAAAATCAGTAATATATGACTCATAAGGAAAGGTTGAAACAAATAGGTTTGTCTCCTATGAAACTCAGAAGATGGAGTCAGTAGAATATGATCATGTTCACTTGGAAAGAGAAAGGAAATGCAGTTTAAGCTGCTGCAGTAGAAATTGGGTTGAGTATTTGGAAATGGTTTGAAATCTAACTATGATAATGAGTAGGAATAATTTCTTTGGTTACTCACATTCTTTGCTCATTACAGCATATGGATGATACTCCTTTCCCTTTTCCTTCTTATATATATAGTAGATGTAATCTGATATTGTTGTAGCAGGAGTGAAATATTCTGTGTAAATCAACTGAAAACTCTTCCACTGAGGTGTGAGGGAGTTTAGTCTTTGTGCTCAACCATTACAGTCTGTTTTCATACCTGTTCTGCTGTTGTTTTTGCTCTTAATTTTTTAGCATCTTACTCAGATTATGCAAGTCTGCTAAATATTTTCAGATCTCAGTTGGGAAAGACAAGTAGAAACTTTATTATAAATACCACTGAGTGTCTTCTGATCTGCACCTTCTGTTCTAGATCTTTCCACATATGCTTTTTCAATATGGGTATGACAGTGACAGTTTATACAAATAGTGACTACATATGCCTCTGACCAAATCATTTGTTCAATATTTTTCCTGACAAACATGAACTTTAGGGGAACTATGACTCATATTTGATTTCCAATCAACATGGAACTCCATCTTTCTCTGCCCACAACCGAGGAAGCTAGAGCAATTGCATTTGTTTAGATACTGTCAGCCAAATCCATCCTTGGGCTAGGCTTGTGATTTGACTTAGGGGTGAACCTAGCATGGCATTTCTTGATATCAACCATTTGAACTAAAGGAATATATTGTAATTGTATGTAGTTTTGATAGAAAGATGGCTAATAATGAATTGCTGACACTTCAAATAGATTTCATTAAAGGTGTATAAAACAACCAAAAATGAAAGGTTAGAGCTGCTACTTAACTATGGTTTTAATTTGTTGCTTTTCAATTAAATTAATTCTCAAGTCAGATGCAAAGGAGTATTTGTTATTAGCAGATGATAGCTTTTGTTTAATAACCCTGATCTTCTAGTCTTAGAATTATCACATTCTGTATTATATGGAATGACAAATGCTGAAATTCAAACAATGTTAACTTTTAAATCCTCAAACTGAACTTTGGGAATAGTGGGGAGAGCTAGTAAAATTTTTGTTTCATTGGTCCCTTACTGCCTGGAATGATCAGATACTCTGTAGGAAAGGAATGTAGTATGTTGGGAGTACATAGCTCCTCATAGGTCAAGTACCTCTATGTGGGTATTTTCATGGCAGGGTTCTTAAAAGTATTTATATCTAATAAAGCAAAACTTATTTATTTTGCAAGATAAACAGTCATGCATTCTTCCATTAAGTTTTCTTGTGAACTACTGCAGTTACCAGAATTAGGCTTTGTAAAGTAAGGAAAGGAATCATCCTCTTGAGTATCCACTCAGAGATGCACAATTCAACACATAATATAATGCCACATAGAACAGCTTATTTCCTTATCACTAAGAAAAGCTTGTGCCGTTAGTTGTCCTATTTTATAACCAAATAAAAAAAAACAACAAAACAACCTATGCTGCAACACCACAGGGTAGACAGCATAAAGGGAAGCTGTATTTGTAATGACTCTTGCATGAAGAAGGATGCCTTGTTGTTGATAGAATGTAGTAAGCCAGCCGATCTCCTTGTACTAACCAGAGTTTAATAACTAGAGCTTTTTAAAAAATCAATAGCTTTATTTTGCTTCATATATGCAGTGTTAATCAGTTTGTTATTGGTGAAGATCTAATTTCAATAATGAATTCCCAATAAATGCATGAAGACATAGAAAATAAAGTGTTTGTTAGTTAGGAGGCAGTTGTGAAATTCCTGCAAGCTTCAGTTGAAAAATAAAACTAAGCTCTAAAATACATAAAATGATGGAT